>NC_133503.1:171373333-171737500 GCF_049354715.1 Callithrix jacchus | reverse complement strand
CAGACCCAGAAAAACCCACTGTTTTAAAGGTATCAATCCTCACATAAATAACATATAAATTGATTACAATTCCAATAGGGATTTTCTTGGAGTTTTATAAGTTGACCCTAAAATTTAATAAATAAGCAAAGGCCTGGAATAGACAAGAAGATTTTTAAGAGAAAGAACTAGATACGGAATTTTAATGCTAACACATATAAAGTTGCAAAAATTAGAGAACTAGATCAATGCAACAGAATAGGAGCTGGGAAACATATCCACACCTATAAGCAAATTGGATAAATGCTGATGAAAGAGCTTCCAGATGGTGGAACACATGGAAGATCCTGGAGGGTAGAGCAGCCAGAGAGGGCATGGAAGCTCTGTCACCTTTCCACATGCTTTGCCCTATGCATCTCATCATCTGATTCCTTTGTAACACTCTTTATAATAAGCCAGTAAATAGCACTGTGCCATCCTGGGAAGGAGGAAAGACACACAGAAGCATCAAGCCTAGAGCCTGTCATCCAGGAGTTTACTGTCTGGCAAAGGACATAAGACGTGCACACAAATACTGTAATTAAAATTACGAGTTGGCAAATAATCAGAGGCAGATGAAGATGGAGTTCAGTCATTTTAACAGTGGAAATCTGCACTTTAGAAACCAAGTTTGTAAGATTTTAATGACTACAATTTCTAAAAAGTTGGGTGTTTTTACAGATGTGCTTACAAAACTAGATGGAAAAAGGAAAACAAAAGAAAATCATCACTTGTCACACTTAGAGTTCTCTCAGATAGGACACAGTGAGTTTGTTATTTGAGATGCAGTTCCCTTGACTCTGTGATAGTGGTAAAGCATCACACAGCTGCCCAGGGAAGCCACAATGAACATCTTTTCACATGCAAGTGCAGGAACAAGAGGAAAGAAAACCAATTCCACCCAGAGGTACAGACAAAGAAAAGCACCCTCCCAAGGAGCCCGCATTATAAGTGACTATGGAGAGCATCCCTCTGTCAGAAAGGCAGGTGAGTTCTTAGCTTAGTCCTGGACCTCCTATTTAATGCAGCACAGTGGTGATGTTTAACAAACTCTGGCTGTGGTGACAAGCCTGAGATCTCCTGGAGGAAATCCAACTGAAAAGCAGCCAAGAGAAACAACAAGCTAGAAACAGATGTTCCAGCTACTAAGATGTGCACACATTTAACCTGAATTACATGTAGTTGGGGTGGATGAGAGGATTCATTTCTAAGTACTGTCTACAGATTTCATCTCTTTCTCCACATAGATATTGTCAAGTACAGTCATAGCCATCCACATTAGTTCTGTCAAATTCTCAGCAATTTCTTTAAAATATTAAAATAGTAACAGCTTTAAAAGTGCCAACAAGGAGGGGGCGTCATATTTAATAAATGTGGTTGGAATAGTTGATTATTCCTAAGGAAGTTGGATTCTTACTTTATACCTTACACAAAAATAAATTTAGGTGGGTTAAACTCTTTATGTGAAATTTAAAATTTTAAAACTTTCAGAAGAAAATATGGGACCATATCTATATATGGGATAGAAAAGTATTTTAGTTAAGACACCAAAAGCACAAACTTTAAAAGGAAAGCAGACAAAATTCATTATATTAAAATTTTAACTCTTCTTTTTTGAGACAGGTTCTCACTCTGTTGCCCAGGCTGGAGTGCAGTGGCAGGGTCTAGCCTAAACCTCCTGGGCGCAAGTAATCCTCCTGCCATAGCCCCCACAAAAGCTGGGACTGCAGCTACCACTGCTACCACCATGCCTGGCTAAGCTTTGTATTTTTTGTAGAGATAGAGTTTCACCATGTTGACCATGCTGGTCTCAAAATCCTGGCACAAGTGATTTCCTGCCTCCCAAAGTGTAATATTTCTACTTAATATGAGTTCCGCTTAATATAAATGAGTCGCTAACATAAATTTTTTTTTTTTTGAGACAGAGTTTCGCTCTTGTTGCCCAGCCTGTAGTATAACGGCACAATCTCAGTTCACTACAACTTCTCCCTCTTAGGTTCGAATGATTTCCTGCCTCATCCTCCTGAATAGCTGGGGTTATAGGTATGCACCACCATGCTCAGTTAATTTTTTTGTATGTTTAGTAGAGACGGGGTTTCTCCATGTTGGTCAGGCTGGTCTTGAACTCCCGACCTCAGGTGATTCAGCCGCCTCAGCCTCCCAAAGTGCTGGGATTACAGATGTGAGAAAGACAAGCCAAAGACTAGAACAGGGACTTGCAACATTTTTGATTCATAGTGCCCTTTGTGTTTTGGTAATTTTTCATGGCGCCTCTAGGCAAAATAAAACATTGAACAGTTCCATTCATTAAATAATTAGGTACCAACTTAATAAGGATTTATGGTCCAACAACTTAGTAGTCATCTGAAAAAGATAATACACGTAAATTGAAAAACAAAGTAGTACTTTTGTTTAATTTAAATTAAGTTACACTCGAGATGTATGTGTCTATTGGATACTGTACAACTTTTCAAATCTTGGAATGAGACTAGATACCCATTTTCAGTTTCACACTGATTTTCAGGTGGTACTTGATATTTTAAAAACAGCAACCACTGAAAAACCAGTTTCACAAATATAGAATGTCATTAAAAAGAATGTAGTGTTACCTAACCTTGAACTACCTCGAGCTAGCAGTGGACACATGGTCCAAGAAATGTTAACTCTTGCTGTGTTTTCCTTTAACATTTTGTTGTTTCCCTGGAAAATATAAAATATTCAGTGTCTCCCTATGAGTTCACGGGTTTATTCCCACAATATACACAGACTATGTGACCCAGGAATTTTACTTTTAGGTATACAAATTAAAGAAGCCTAAATACTGAAGTAATAAGGGAATTATTATAAGATATTCATTACAGAATTGCAGAAAGATTTATAGTTGCAAAATAGTTGAATGTATACATAAATCATGATATATTAATGTAATAGAATAGTACACAACCCTTAAGATAAATGTATGAGAGGCTGGGCATGGTGGCTCACACTCGTAATTCCAGCACTTTGGGAGGCCGAGGTGGGCGGATGACTTGAGGTCAGGAGTTTGAGACCATCAACATAGTGAAACTCCATCTCTACTAAAAATACAAAAATTAGCTGGGTGTGATGGTACAAGCTTGTAATCTCAGCTACTTTGGAGCCTGAGGCAAGAGATCACTTGAACCCGGAGGCAGAGGTCTCAGGAAGCTGAGATCACGCCATGGCACTCCAGCCTGGGCCACAGGAAAAAAAAAAAAGTACTAGAGCTACTTTAATCAATGTGGATTTATCTCAAAAGCATAATGTTGAGGGAAAAAAGACAAAGAATGATTTAATGCATATGATGTTATATGCAGAAAGATTACATGCCTGAGAAACAATTCTATATAATGTGTATGGCTATACATACTTAACCACGTACATGGTAAAAATATTTAACCACACACATGAGAATAATAAACACTAGTTTCATGACCCTAGTTAACTCTGGGAAAAAAGTGAAGAAAGTGGAGATGGGATTTTCTTTTTTTATCTTTAAAAGTAAAGACTGAAACAAATAACAAAATGGTAATAGCAATAGAGCTGAGTGGCTAGCACAAAGGAATTTGTTACTACATTCTCTATTTTGCTAGTATGTTTGAAATGTTTCTCAGTAAAACTAAAGTAATGCAGTAATTTAAAAAATGATTGCTACTACCTATTTTAAACCCATTTACTATGGAAATCAAGTTGGTAATAAGTTAATATTATCTGATAATTTGGTGAAGTTAATTATAATATTTATTTTCTTTGAATCTAGACTTTTTTCACATAGAAATTAAAACTAAGGAGACCATTTTTTACACGGGTCCTCAAATGCTCATCAGAACAGCAATAAGGAATCATAATAGTACCCTACTGTGATAAGTGAAAATATAAGTGTACATACACAATGTGCATAAATGCATACATATGCACACAACTATATACATCTACGATTTAAAAAAATGCTTTGAAAGGAAAGCAAAGTAGCAAAAGTATATGTGTTAGGGGGTGACAGTTTTTCATGTTTCAGAACGTGTTTGACTTACTTTTACAGTGTTGAAGGTTTTAGCTTAAATAAAATAAAAATCCATCACTGAATTATTCAGCATTTCAGGAAGGCTTCCAATGCTATGTTTAGCAGTGGTGTGTCCTGTGTGAATAATAGCATTTCATCATTTATGTTTATGAATCTTGCTGTCTTTCTCCTTTGCCAGTGTAAGATTCGCCCTCACTCAAGCTGAAGTTCAGGTGAGCATATGAGCATTGTCATCCTTCCCAGTAAGGCTTAGTAATCAGAGTGACATTTACCTAGGTAGGTGGAAGTGCTGCTGAAGGCTTAGGCTGTAACAAAACCAAATGTCTGATTCACATCTGGTAAGAATGTCCAATTTCCTAGCTGACTTCAGATGTCTCTTTATTATTACTGCACACGTCATCCACTTATCTCTTGATACCTGCTGCTCTGAAATATTCTGTGTGTGATGCAAAGGGTCCATTCTATCTTGAAATAGAAGAGAGTGGAGGATGTTCTCTTGTTTCTTTCAGGAGTCCCTGTCATCAGCATTGGCTGTTTCATTCTATGGTGTCTTGGGGCTAATGACTTAGAGTTAAACTTGTACTTCATAGAAAGATGAGAACACAGGGGATGACAAATCGACAAAGTATTTATGACTATAATCACAATGACTTCATTTTCCTCCCATTGCTCCTCAGGGGAAGTTTTTCTTTCTTTCTTTCTTTTTGAGACGGAGTTTCACTCTTGTTACCCAGGCTGGAGCGCAATGGCGCGATCTCAGCTCACCGCAACCTCCGCCTCCTGGGTTCAGGCGATTCTCCTGCCTCAGCCTCCTGAGTAGCTGGGATTACAGGCACGCGCCACCATGCCCAGCTAATTTTTTGTATCTTTAGTAGAGACGGGGTTTCACCATGTTGACCAGGATGGTCTCGATATCTTGACCTCGTGATCTACCCGCCTCGGCCTCCCAAAGTGCTGGGATTACAGGCTTGAGCCACCGCACCCGGCCGGGAAGTTTTTCTTACCCAGTTATTTTCTGCTTAAATTGCCTTTGCCCAGCCCCGTACCCTGGGCAGTGGTGGGCAGTGCGTTTGGAAACACTGGAGGCAGTGGTAGGAATGGCAGGACTGACTCACCTATCAGCACCACTCATGGCTGCGCCTTTGACCTTGGCAGATTTTCAGGGGTTAGTTAGCATTGTAAAATTGTCACATTGTTAAATTCTTTTTTCCACAAGAGAAAATATTTTAAGTAAATTATGGTATTTTATTCTTATGAATTCTAAAAGCTAACCCTGGTTTTCTATGCTGAAATGGGGAAAGAAAGAAGTTGATAATACAAAAATTGTTCATGAGGTTGATGGTGCACAACTCTCAGGGGTGGGAAAGTCAGTGAGCAGGTGACGCAGAGACCAGGTATGTGAGAGGGAAGCCTGTTGTGGAGTGGGCCATGGTCTTCTGGTCCATTCACTGCTTCACTTTTCTTCCTTTTTTGCTATGTCACCAATTCTGGCACATCACTCTGTAGCTGCCCTAGTTTTGCAGGTTGCACTTACAGGCTAGAGGCAAGAAGTTTCAGAACAGACTTAGACATGACCCAAAGGAGAGAGAGAGGTGGAGGCCCCCTAAGTGAGTGATATAGCCTCAAGTATTCAACAGGTCCTGACTCCTGCCTTCACAGGCTTTGGGAAAGTTCATCCAGCACTGCAGCAGAGAGATTCTATGCTCCTCAAATGTCCACGTGCCCCTCCATGATTGCTAGCCTCCCTTTGCCATTAGATGGTGCCCATGTGACTAAGACCAACCAATGAGATATGCGTGGAAGTGACTAGCAGCATTTCCAGACCAAGGCTATCAATAGAGCCAGGCTGCCTCTTTTATCTCTTTCTTTCCTTATGGGGCAAGCTGGAAGTCATGTGTTTTGGATGTCGTATGTAGGAAATGAAGCAGAGCCTTCCAACCTGCTTCAGACATACAATGAGTTAACAATCGACTTGCATTGTGTTGAATTACTAAGATTTCAATTTTTTTTGTTCTTGTGCAGAACTTACTCCATCCTGACTAATCCGTGGCAGCAAGTGAACTTCTCCAGTGCTTGATTTTGTGAGAGAAAGCTACTCTCCGGCTATATGTATAAAAATGGATAAATAGGAGATGGAGTAAGAACACTGGGAGTAAGAACATCAGAAGAGCTAGTTATGGTTTGAATTTGGCCATGATTTATGGTACATGTTTGAGCAGTTGTCCCGCTTTTGTGTTCCTCAGATCCTCAACCAGAGACATGGTTGTTGTTAATGCTTTTTGTTTGACACGTAACAAAACCTTTTACTGGCCTTTTATAGAGCGGATTAAAAAAAAAATCAAAGTTTTTATTCATTTTACAAAAGGCCAGTATATAGAGCTGATAAAAGAAAAGCTGCCTCTCTTCAAACCATGCCCCTGCATGCTCACTGTCCACAGAGGCCTCGGCCATCTCGGTGGATCTGCACGAGCACAGAGCGCAAAGCAAATCACTGGGTTAATGGCCTCTGCAGCCGGCTCTGAGGCTGGTGTGGCTTCCTATTGAGCAGCTGTTTCTCACCCGTCCCGCAGGTCACACTGCACTCTGTCCAGCGGCCGTACTGCCAGAAGTACATCTGCTGCTCAACATCATTGTCAAGGCCGTCTTTCTGGATTGTGTACTCGTACTTGATGCCAGGGTTAGTCACCTGGAATAGGAGCTAAAAGGCAAGAGAGGGGTCATGTCAAAGCGTCATGACTCTATACCGTAAGCCAGTCATGTAAAAAGACCATGCAATGTCAGTCATCTAAAATTGGTTATGGGAGCATCCACTGGAACAAATGCCATTAAATGGATCTCTGCCCATGTCTATGCCTATGTCTATACCTCTGTCTGTGTCTAAGTTCATATCTATATACCTGCCTCTACCTCTATAGCTATATATTCTCCATTCAATTATTTGTTAGCTGGATTCCCATGGGATTTTCAGTTCACATAAATGGGGAAATGAAATCATATGGGAAGTATTCTGTGGAAATGGCAACGAGTGTCCTTTCCAACAATAGGCTGACAGGTCCCTTTGGGCCCTTATGTACTTCCCAGCTTTGTGAATATAGGTAAGTGCTATAGTTTGCTCATATACAAAGTAAGGGTAATAAATAGTGCCCATTTGTAGGATTGTTGTGAGGTTAAATGAGTAAACACCTGTAAAGTGGTTAGAACAGTGTCTGACGTGGAGTTAGCACTCAGCAGATGTTAAATAGTAAGCAATATGTACCGTTCATACACTAGTTAAACCAGTTCCCAAAACAGGATACATGAGCTTGTCCCCACTGCTGACTCGTAAAGAGTGCTTTTGAGCTGATTTCTATTTTACTAGTGAACAGGCACCATCTGCCTGGTTAGTCTATCTTTATTCTGTGAAGAAACACTGAACACCTGCTTATTAAAAATAATCACTTGTTCACAAAGAATAAATACGTGGGTCAAAGTCTGCTCTGGGCTCTCAGCTCTGAAATGCTGTGAGTTTCCTGATGTCCCACTCTGCTTCCCACTTTCACACTCCGTTTCTCTTTCTTAATTCCTTTGGCACCGATGGGTTTGGTGTCTCCATGACTGAGCTGGTCTTGGCAAGTACCTTTAACAAATAGTAGTTCTGAGATAAAAATGGTCATGGGCTTTAGCTTAGGTATGCTGCTCTTGGGATCTTCCCCTTACTTCCCTCTCGTGCAAGCAATCTACTTATCACATGTTGAAACTGAATTCACTTAAACATAGAGGCATTGGATTGGTTGCTCCCTGGGACTGGGGATTCTCATGTGTAAATCCTTGCCTGTGTCAGAAGCAAAGTCTCCTGACACTCATGGATCACAGCTGCCATGCTTGACCTTCGGCTTCTGTGAGCGTTTTGATATCTGGCTCAGAAAGGTTGTCTCTCTAACAGTAGACTGAGGCTGGATCTAACTCCTTGGCCATCTGTCATCCTCAACCTGCCTTGCCGCTCTCAATATAATCATTCCTCTCTTTTCCTACAGTTCCATGCCCGATGTGAAAGACTAATTTCTTGTGCCTTTGAAGAGCACATACCATATTCTAACTCCTCCTTCCAGCAAGAATTTCACAAAGCCGAATGCTTTGCCTGAGGACAACATACAGTGACATGTCAGTTTATCCCCACTGCTGGAAAGCTACTTAGAAACCCATGCAACAGTGACAATAGACTTGAGGAACTCAGATTTCCCAGTGGGTGGTTTTAGAGCACCTTGCATTTTGTTATGAGGGTTTCAGCAATATCTAGGCAACAAAGGATTAACAGCACAAACATAATATCTCATTCCCCTCCCTGCTCCTTGCTAAAATAAGTTTTTTAAAGATTCTTCTCAATGTCCCCTAGCAAATATCTTGGGGAAAAATGAGAAAGATTCCAACTAGCACAGATGTCAGCAGTTTCTCTCCTTTCTGCATTACCTGGATCCACACAGACTCATTGGTGGGACCTGTGGCCATCAGCTTTTCCAGGTCTCCTTTCCTGTCATACTGAAAGATGGTCCCTGCCAGCTTGTAGTTCCCATTCCACTGGATAGCAAAGCCTCCATTGAGGTAATATTTTTCAGGGTCTTCACTCCTGATGGCGAGGAAGTTTCCAGCTCCCGCGATTTCCACCACTCTTATGTCCCTTGCTCCTTTTGGAATGAGCCCAATGTCAACATAACCTAAGAAGAGAAGACACAATCATTAAAGAGGCACGCCAGCTTCTCAGCTGAATGCGAACTATTTCTGACCCATCGTTCATCCTCTTCCCAGCCTCTTCATCATTTGGTGCCCTTGTTGGGTGGCCACTGGGATTGGCAGAAGCACTAATTATAGGGGATTTTAGAGAACTTGGACAGGAACAGAATTCTCAGGAGTTTTATGACTCAGTATGTGCCCAGTTTTGTAAGGAATGTGAAATAAGTGCAGATTGGACTCTGAAGCTTTTGTGGTTAATCTAGCATTTATTTTTCTGTAATTTTATGTTGATAGTTCAAAACCCTAAAGCTCCTAGCTAGCCTCCTGCTAGTATTTCTGCCTCCCTATTTATTGCTTCTATTAAATTAGACTTCCTAAGCATTGCATTGGATACATACTTTTCCTCTCCCCGACTTGCCAGCAGGTTAAAGACTGACTCTAGAAAGTAACGTAATCCTAGCTTCCATTCATTAAGAAAATCCTGGAAAGAATCTCTGGTGGTTTGCCACCTGGCTATCTTGAATACAGCCTGTGATGAGAAACTTAACTCTAAGCATAGCCTTTTATACTATTGGACAATTCTCTTCATTAGAAAGTTTTCTTTCTCATTTTTTTCTTTTATATATTGTTGAAATAGGAATTTATAATTTTTTCTCATGTGTTCTAATTCAGCCTTCTCAAAAAGCATATGTTGACATTTATTTGAAGATGACAATCAACTCTAGCCACAGTCTTATTCTTGTTTAATGGTCTTTATGGTAAGAGGCATACTGGTGAAAAAAGGATGAACACTTAGTGGTTGCTAGTGTTTGCCAGGCTCTACCCTAAACATTTAATGCATTCATCTTATTTATGCTTCTTGAGAACCATTATCTCATAAAATGGAAAGAACGTGGACTTGCAGGATGGCATTGTGGAAGGGGTTCTGGGGCAATAGAAGTTGAAAGACTTGCATTCTAGTCTCTGCACTTCTACAAATCAGCTCGGTGACTTTCATTGATTGACCTAACTTCTTTGAATCTCATTGCACAGAAGGGGATTGAATCATGATGTCTGAGGTCCCTCTCAGCTCTAATGGTCAATGATTTTCCTCTTTTGTAAGCTAACCATTCTTCGTTCCTTCAACTTTTTTTTTTTTGAAATAAAATACAGTTTTAAGATGCTGATGATATTGGTCATTTTTTCACTGGATACGCCCTAGGTTATTTAGTCTGATGAGCAAGCCCTTCCGAGTCACCTGAAAGCACCTTGATTTCTTCATCTTCCTCTGGCGCTAAAGAAGTATGGGGTCTTGGAGGTCAAATCCTGCCCTGTCCAGCAAGAATAATTTGCTTTGAAACTGGATACAGATCACAACCTCAACCTCAGTTTTCAAATTGGTAGCTCTCATCCAGAGGAACCAAAATATGGTTTGTGTGGTATTTAATTAAGTTCCATTTGGCTCTCACACACTTGCCTAGAACAGCTGATTAAAACCGCTAATGTAAACCACCACAGAGAAGATATTGATCATAGGTAATTGAGACTAATGTATTTTTAAAGTAAGTGCCCTCTGCGTATCGCTATCTGCAGACATTTTCTTACTTAGGATGTTGCATGCTTTCTCATAGCAGAGCTCATGCAGGAAAATCAACTGGTATGAAATACTATGTCTACCACCTTGTTCCTTTCTTTAAAAAAATAAAAACCTAAACAGAGAAAAACAATAAACAACAGAGTTTGCTTTTTATTCTTCCACTTAAGAGAGAAAATCCAAAATTAGAAATATTTATTATGGGTAGGTTTAAAGAGGCATACTTAATTTAAAATAAAAGCTCTCAGTGAATGTAAGCACCACTTCCGAATAGTCTGTAGATAAAAGAAGGATTTGTAAGGACAGTTGCAAAGTACAAGTGATCCTTGAACAACACAGGGGTCAGGGCACCAAGCCCGATGCAAGTAAAGAAAAAAAACCTGTGTGTAATTTTTTATTATACCCAAACTTATCTACTAATAGCCTACTGCTGGTCAGAAGCCCTACCATAACACAAACAGTCCACTGATACATAATTTTTGTGTTATATGCATTGCATATTGTATCCTTATGATCATATAAGCTAGAGAAAATGAAATGTTAAGGAATTCGTAATGAAAATGTATTTAGCATTCATTAAGTGGAAGTGGATGAGCATAAAGACCTTTATCCTTGTTGTCTTCATGCTGAGTAGGCTGAGGAGGAACACGTAGAGGAGGGTTGATTTTTCTCTCAGGTAGCAGAGGTGGAGGAGGTGGAGATGGAGGAAGAGAGGTAGACACACTCTGAAACTGCAGAAATTCATTGTAATTTGTCTGACATTTTGCTTTTTCATTTCTCTAAAAGTATTCTATATGGTACCAATCCTTCTTCCACCATTTGCTTTAGTTTCAGTGCCTGTATTATAGAAGAGTCTATGTCATAAAATAAATTGAAAGCAGAACCCTTCTGCTAGACTGCCCAATGTCTGTTTGTTTTCCGGCACTGTTTCTTCTCCATCTTCTTTCCTGGACCATCATCTGGTCATGGTTCAGAAGAATGCTTTCATCAACTCGTCTCCTGTTAATTCCCCTGGTGTCTAACAACTCTCGAATTTCTCCAAAACCCGTATCTTGAAACTCTTCACCCCCACATTTTTCACACATTCACAACCTCTTTCATGATTTCCTTGACTGTCTCTGTCATAAGTCCTGTGCACAACGTTGGGACACAGTTTTCTCCAGCAGAAATTGGGCTTGAGGCTTTCCTGGTGCTTTCTATGACAATAGCATCTTCAACGTTGTAATCCTTCCAGACTTTTACCATGTCTTCTATCAGAGTTCTCTTTCACAATGTTGACGCTCCTTTCCATAGAGTATTGTGTGTAATGAGCCTAAAAGATCCTTATGACCCTCTGACCTAGAGGCTGAATTAGAGACATTGTGTTTAGGGGAAAGTAGACCACTTTGACACCTTTGGTGTTGAACTCATGGAGTTCTTGGTGGCCACGGGCACTGTTCACTATCAAAAGAACTTCAAAAGGCAGTCCCTTACTGGCAAGGTACTTCCTGATTTCATGGACAAAGCATCACAGCATCCAATTCGGAAGAAGTCCTGGCCTTCTCCTTGTACAACCGAAAGGCTGGCAGCTTGTGTTTATCTTTTCCCTTCAAGGCTGTTAGGTTAGCTCCTTTATAGATGAGGGTGGCCTGATCATGAACCTGACTGCATTTGCACAAAACCATAGAGGTAGCCTATTCCTTCCCACCTTAAATCCTGGTATTGGTTTATCTTTTTTACTAATAAATGTTCTTTTTACCATGTTTTTCCCACAATAGGACACTTTAATCCACATTAAAAATCTGTATAGGCAGATATCCTTTGTCTTCATGGATTTTCTTAATGGCATCTGGGGGCTCATCTGCTGCCTCTTGCAGAGACTGCTTCTCCTATTATCTTGACATTTTTAAAAGCAAACCTCTTTCAAAAATTATCAAATCATACTTTGCAGGTATTAACTTCTCCAGCTTTAGGTCCCTCTCCTTCCTTTTGCTTTAAGTTGTCACATAATGAGTTTGCTTTATATTGAATCACATCAGAGTCTATCGATATGTCATGCCTTTCTATATCAGTCCTGCACCCACGTGAAAGCTGTATGAAAGATAAGTTTCACAAAAAGTGCAAGGCTTTTGTACCTGCTGGCATAGCTGTAGTGACGACTTTACAAATTTCCTTTTCTTTTTTTTATAATGATACTTACACTAGAGTCATTTATCTTGAAATAACAGACAGCTATAGCTGCAGACCTCGATCTGTGGTACATATCAAGCAATTCAACTTTTTCCTATAATGTCATGACTTTTCTCTGCTTCTTAGAGCATTTCCAGCCTCGCTAGTGGCACTTTGTATGAATCCCATGGTGTTACTTAAGGTTTATGGTATTGCACTAAACACAATGACAAATACTCAAGATCACTTTTTACTGTGATACGCAATTTCCTGGACAAATGAACTACTCACGTGGAGATGATTAGCATTACACAGTGTTTTAAGCATATATTTGGAACACTTGAGCTCACCACAAGAGCAACAGGAGGTGGCTCTGAAATTATTACAGTAGTACAGTATTAACATAGTCACTTTTATGCAGCTATGACTTATTACTGCATCTTTGATTTGTTTACATTTCTCTCAATTTCAAATCGTGCCATGTATGGTCTGTAGGTGTTTGTGGGCATAAATTTTAACGCATTTTAACATTTTATAATACATTTGTGGATATATTATGGTAGTAAATGATAAAAGAGACTAGTATCTACATATATTTTATGCATTCATGACATACCTTTTTCTTAATGTTTCTGATATGTCTAGGTTACACAGTTCATCTGTGAGTTCTCTCAAATTGTCACAAATCTCCGAAAGTTTTTTCAATATATTTATTGAAAAACATCTTCATACTAAGTGGATTCATTCAGTTTGACCCCATGCTGTTCAAGGGTCAACTGTATTAAGAATGATGAGCACATTTGTTCAGCAAATCAATTTTCTTGCATCTTCCCCAGTGTAAGCATTAGCCACCTGTACCAATATTAGGGGAAGTGGAGAAACATAATTCTGACCTCAAGAAAGAAGTCTCTGGGTCCAAGGAGACCACCTGGAGAAACTATCTCAGTCTTGAGCACCGTGAACTAAAAGAATACTCAGGATGCCTGTAATCCCAGCACGTTGGGAGGCTGAGATGGGTGGATCATGAGGTCAGGATTCGAGACCAGCTTGGCCAACATGGTAAAGCCTCATCTCTATTAAAATAAATTCAAAAATTAGCCAGGTATGGTGGCACGTGCCTGTAATCCCAGCTACTAAAGAGGCTGAGGCAGGAGAGTTGCTTGAACCCGGGAGGCAGAGGCTGTAGTGAGCTGAAATTATGCCATTGTACTCCAGCCTGGGAGACAGAGCAAGACTCTTTCTTGACAACAACAAAAAGTAATACTCAGGACGTTTGAGGATGGGGCAAAAAAAGGCTCTGATTTCTGAGACATTGTGACAAGAGACATCATGCATTGTTGGTGCTAACACACATCTTATCCAACTGTTCTTTGTGGTCTACAAAAACGGACTTTACTCACTAGCGTATTTGGTCTCCAGTCTTTGACATTTCTAGTAAAAATGTGCTCATAAAGAGGTTATGCCATTAACCCTGGGCGATTTATCTACAATGACCAGCTTGTCTTTTTAAAGGTTTATGCTGTCCGTTTGAGACAATGCTCACTGCAGGCCAATATCTCACGATTTATGTGTGGAGGTTCCTGGGAAAGGCTGGTCCATGTCTGTTCTCAGGCTTGAGAGCAGTGACACATAGGTGTCTGGTTCAGATACAAACCAGTGTTTGACAGGCTCACAAACCACAGAATGAGGAAGAAATATATAAAAATAACAGTACCTGGTAGACATTTTGATGGGTTGAATTGCCTTGCCTTAGATTTAGACTCTTAGTCTCAGTTATCTCAAAAGAGGGTGGTGAGGGAATTGGAACCTTGTAACACAATGTGAGCACTCATAACCCTCTTGTTAGAAGCCAGTGGAAAGGAATTGTAGGGGAGGGACATGGAAGAAAGAGAACTGAAAGCACAAAGGCACAGGGAGATATCCAATGCTCAGCGCTGGGCATGTGGCCAGAGGTACTGAGATCTTGGAGGCAGGGGTGAAGGTGAGAGGGGAGAAGAAGACATTTATAACCCATTTTCTCATTCCTAAGAGACCAGGGCAGTGGAAGAAACCCAGAAATAGAGTCGGATTTCCTAATGGATTAAAAGGTTAAGTGGAAGAGACTTGGGGACAACAAATCTGGTTTTCAATCAAGTTATCATAATATTAGAAGAACAGCACATCAGACGCCAAGATAAAATTAAATAAAGAAAATTAAATAAAGTAGGTTGAAATTTTAAGTGTGACTTTTTGTAAGTCAAGTAAATAAAGCCACATCTAAATCATGAAAGATATTTACAAAACACCTTTGTAAAGGTTATAAAAACATTGGCTATCATAGGGTGTTTAATCATAAGCTTAAGACATACTGGGTTATTATTCACATTCCTAATAAGTAATCCAGAGAATATTTTTCATCCATCATAAAGCTATCAATCAAAGACATGAAATACAATCTTCCAATGATAATTCTAATGGGCAGGACAAGCATTACATTTCACAATTTAACCTTAGTAATCCAATAGTCAAAGATGAAAAAATAAGGATGAAAATTAAATTTAGATTGTTTGCTATTATGATTACTAGGAAACAACAGGTCACGTAATTAACTGAAGGACACACCTGATAGATACTCTCAGGGTCCTACTTAGTAACTGCATCCTGGGTAGGAAGCATGTCTAGGAGAGAGATGTTGTTTTTCTAGTATCCAGGAAAACAGGGCTTTACCATCTCTGAAAGTGGTTATCACTTCCTGTCCTGGGCATCACCTCGTGTAGCACACACTGCCCCTCTCCCCTCAGGCATGACTGCAATAGTGCAAGACGGATTCCCTACTCCCAGCATTCCTATGGAATCCAGAGAATTAACAGTCTGATGGCCCTAGAGTAACCTCAACCCATGACTGGTGGAAAGTGGTGTATATTATCTCAATGTCTTCACCCCTCAGGTGGGGGAAACTCAGAGGTGCAAGCTCTGCCATGGCTCCCATAATATGGTTGACTCTTTCTTAGCTGCCTTCCTTGGGAACTGACTCTTCCTTGGGGTCCACCCTTCAAGGTGGACTCTTCCTGCCCTGAGTAATATCCATAGCCCAAAGCTCCACAGAGAAGAAACTCTGCAAAAGGTGGCTATGGGAGAAGAATAGCAGAGTGTGGGTAAGAAGGGGATGCTAGGTGCAGGAGCTGTCTGGAAAGTCATAAGGGGGCAGTGGGTGGGACCTCTCCCACTTGGGAGCAACAGAGAATAAAAGAGATTTGATGCAACCCTGTCTTGCTTCTCTTTTGACTCTCGCACTTGGGAGCAATTGTGAATAAAAGAGATCTGCTGCAACCCTCCCTTGCGTCTCTTTTGACTTTGAATTGAAGGTGTACCCCAATACTTTTCCTTGTAAACCAATTGCTGGCTTCTTTGTCCTCACTACAGAATCTGTCCTTGTGTCTGCAGCCTCCTCAGCTAGCGTCTAATCTCTTCTCTCCCCTAGTTCTCGGTCTGTTCCAATGCCATTGGCTTTACCACCATTGGCTTTAGTGCTGGATCCTCTTGTGATGCCTGTTCCCAGAGGGGATCCTCTCCCCAGGATCACACTCTTACACCTCTTCCTGTGCACAGCCACAGGCCATTTCAGTTCTTTCTCTCACTGTGATGCATCCTGTATTTTCTCAGCAATCAACTCCTTCCCTAAAACTGCCAAGGAGCACTCACTCCTCTGTCACAGCCTGTTTTAAAACAAATAAAAACAAAAACTAGGAATCAATCAAACATTTTTCTTGCTCCCCAACTTTTGGTCCCATCACTTCAATTATTTATTTGTTTATTACCTGATCCTTCCTTCTGCTTAAATATCTTTCTCACAGTTTGGCAGGAAGAGCCATCTCCCAGGCACACGCCACAGCGATCCTCTGTGGCATTGGAATCGATCTCATAGTCACAGCCAACAATCTGTGGGTAAGAGAGGTGGAGGATAAATGCTGAGGCACGAGAGGCTACTCTTGCATGGATCTGTGACTTCTCCTTTTCCCCTTGGTGCTTTATACTGGGCAGGAGGTACCAGGACACAAGGACAAATGTTCCTGGTGGCAGCAAGAGGAATATTCAAGCATCCATCAATGGTAGAGGGACTACTTGCTCAGAGGGGAGGGAGGCACACATTGAGTGAGGTCTAATTTCCTGAGTCAGAGGCGGAACTGAGCAAAATCTAAGAAAATGGTCCCAAAATCTAATTATGAAAACATCTTGGAATTGAAGTTGATAGAGCAGCAAGTCTCTTTCAGATGTGTTCTTATCCTGGAAAAGGAGAGCCATGAAGCGTGGGGTGTTTTGTAAGAGTGGACACCAAAGAATCATGACACTTAGATTCAAAGTCCTGAACCGTATCTGACCTTCACCTGGACTTTTCTGTTGCTTGCTTTCTTCCATGACCACAAGGGAAAACTATACCATATTCCTTTCGTGATTTTCTTTCTTGTTTGGGAAGAATTGTGCCCAGATAGTTTTATTTCCTTTTTGATCTTTAAAGATCATTTCCTTTCTAACTGGAAAGCCACCTCAAATCTATTTAAAGGAAGAATGGTTTGAATCTGTTTTTAAAGAGAGATGGGATCTTGCTATTTTGCCCAGGCTGGAGTACAGTCAACAGCTTTGAACTCCTGGCCTCCCACCTCAGCCTTCTGAGTTACTGGGACTGCAGGTACCACACCGGGCTTACTTTGAGTCTTTAAATACACTCTGTACCAGTTAAGCAGAGAATGAATGCCCACTAATCGAAAATAACCTTCTTTAGGTTAACTGTCTTTAATTTCCTTTAGGTCCAAAAACTGCGCTGCTTGACCCAGTTGGGGAAACAAAAAAAGTGCTAAGAGATTTTTTTTTAAAGACACAAAAGTTAATTATGCTAATAACAATGGGAATAAAAGCAATGTGTGATACAGGTGCCTTCAGTGATTACAAGTAAAATGCCAACCCTTCACAAACAAGAAGTTCGCATCCAGCTTGAGCATCCTCTAACAAGCTGACCTTCACAACCATACTCCCAGTGGCCTTCATTCCTTCACTGATTTGGAATGAGCTAGGAAAATTAACTCTGAGGTATATTAATTTTAAAATATTTTCTTTAATCTCTACCGGCAGGGAAACAGATATAAAAAATGTGAAGAATAAAGGAAAGAAAGTCAGAAAAGCAAATATCTGAAGCCCAAGTCTTTCTTCTTGAATGGGTGGTAATATTTCTAAAGTGATATTTGCCTGCATAACGGAAAGACAAGGGTGGGGGGAAGGAGACACACCCATGTCCCCAGCGTTCTGTCCCACAGCATGTTAAATGAGTTCTTTCAGAGGCTCACCCAATTTAGTTTTCCTGTGAGCTGCATGCAGTGCCATAAAAACTGAATTAAGTATACGACAGAAGGTCTGTGAAGACACAAACCAGTCCTTCTTGTTGCATATAAAACATAAGGGGCTCTGAGGGGAAAGGAAACAAACTTCACTCCCCTCCTTTATCACACATGCTCTGGCAACATGGAAAGCCCACAGCAGCATGCTCTTCTGCGTTCAGCAGAATCAGAGGTGGCTCCACTGCTGCTACCCACTGTGGAAAATGACTTCAGCATGACCCTTCTCTAATGTGACTCTGAAGAGGCCAGGCAACCACCCCAACAGGTAGTGTGTTTGTGAAAAAAAAAATCACTTTCATTTCCCATCTTATCAATTCTTGACCCTGAGACAATTGCACTGATGGGCATGCTTCCTGCAGAGTGACCTAGGGAAATCAGGTCCTTGCCTTTCTCTAGGCACTTAGCCCTCCCTGAGTGAATAAGTAAGAGATATCCTTATCAGTTCTCATTGTTTTCCAATAAGACGTTAATATGATTTTACTTTGCAGATTTTTAAATTACTAAGAACTGATCTAATCCACCTGAATATGATCATTTCTTTCTAAAGTTCTTGGCAAAGGTAGAGACTGGGAGAATGTCTGGTTCATTTCCAGCCCATGAAACTTAAAGTGTCAAGATACTTAGGGCAGAGCTGTACTTAGCCAAAAAGAAAAGGTAGATGATGTTGCCCTGTAACGATGGGACAGTAGCAGTAGGCTTTCCTCCCCATAGCTTTTCAAGGTAGGTGCTTATGGATTAAACTGGGTCCCCTAAAAAAATGTTGAAGTCTTAATACCTGGTACCTGTGAATGTTACCTTATTTGGAGATAGAATCTTTGTAGATGTAATCAAATGAAGATTAGGTCATACTGAATTAGATTGGCCCTAAATACAATGACTGGTATCCTGATAGGGAGATAGAGGTTTGGAGACAGAGACCCACAGAAGGAAGATGAACAGGTGAAGATGGAAGCAGAAATTGGAGTGACGTAGCTCCAGGAATGCCAATGATTGGCCACAACCACGGTGAGCTGGGAAGAGACAAGGAAGGGTTCTACCCTAGAACCTTCAGGGGGAGCATGGTCCTGCTGACAAACTTGATTTCAGACTTCTAGCTTCCAGAGCTGTGAGACAATGCACTTCTTTTGTTTCAAGTCATCCAGTTTGTGATAATTTGTTAGAGCAGCTGTAGGGAACTAACACAGCCTCATTTTGCCCATTCGAGTGGTGGTGGTGATGTAGGGGTGGTGATTTTATGGTGGTAGTTGTAGTGGTAGCTATGTGGTAGTGGTAATGATGATTTGATGATGGTGGTGGTGGTGGTGGTGTGGTGGTGATAGTGATAATTTGATGTTGGTGGTGGTAATGTGGTAATGGTGGTGTGGATTTCATGGTAATGGTGGTGGTGGTAATATGATAGTGGTAGTGGTGATTTGATGATAGTGGTGATGGTAGTAGTGGTGATGTGGTAGTGGTGGTGGTGATTTGATGGTGGTGGTGATGGTAATGTAGTAATGGTGGTAGTGATGATGTGGTGGTGGCTATGGTGGGGCGCTGGTGGTGGTAGTGGTGGTGATGGTGGACTGGTAGTGAAGGTAGTGTTAGTGGTGATGATATGGTAGTAGTGTTGGTAATTTGATGGTAGTGGTGGTGGTGGTGATGATGATGTGGTGGTGATGGTCGCGTGATGGTTGCTGGTGTTGGTGGTGGTATGGCAGTAGTGTTGATTTGATGGTGGTAGTGATTTGATGATGGTGGTGGTGGTGATGTGGTAATGGTGCTGATTTGTTGGTGGTGGTGGTAGTGGTGATGTGGTGATTTGATGGTGGTGGTGGTGGTGGTGGTAGTGGTGGTGGTAGTGATGTGGTAAAGGTGTTAGTGATGAAGTGGTGGTGGTATTGTGATGGTGGTAGTGGTGGTGGTGATGGTGGAGTGATGGTGGTGGTGGTGGAGGTAGCAGTAGTAGTGGTGATGTGGTAGTGGTGGTGTTGATTTGATGGTGGTGGTGGTGGTGATGGTTGGGTGGTGGTGATAGACAATGGTGGTGGTGGTGATGTAGTGATGGTGATGTCAGAAGTGGTGGTGATGGTGGTGGTGATGGTTAGGTGATAATTGTGGTGGTGATACGGTGGTGGTAATGGCTGCAGTGGTGGTGATGGTGGTGTTGATAGTGGGGTGATGGTGGTGATGGTGGTGGTGTTGGTGGCGTAGTGAGTAATTAACTGTGAGAGGAGAGTTGAGAAGGACCCAAGAATGACTTACTGATTTCTGGCCTAGATATCTGTACAGATGGTTTTAGCATCATTCCGAAAAGAAGTACTACAGAAGAACAGGTTGGGGTAAGAATTAGGTATAATTTTAATTTAGAAATGTTAAGATTGAAGTAACTATTGTGTCTTTGAGGGTCAGGAGATAGGATCTGGTATTCTTGAGGTACCTCTGGCTCAGAGCAATTGATTTAGGGATGTGTAGTGTATTATTGAGATGACTAAAATGGCCTTGGAGATCAAAGAAGGTTCAGAAGAGTTTTTGAGAGAAATGAGTGAGGACGCTAACTTGGGACAGTGGGAAGATTGTCACATAAGGGTAAAAGCTTAGGTGGATTGAAGACATTGACTTTGTAAGGACACACATTCATAACACTGAATTTTTATTATAAGAAGTGCACAGTAGGCTAATGGCCAAGAAAGGGGTGTGAGTGGGTGGATCCAGAACTTTATCCAGAACTGGGGTAAGAGATTGGTGGAAAGTTAAGAGAAGGTTAGGGAGCAGCTGATGGACAGACCAGGGCATCTGGTCTATTCTGGAAGGAAATTCAGTCAATGCTATGCTGACTGGGTGAAGACATAGGAGTCCATGAGCTGAAGTCAAGCAACCGGTTACCAGGAGAAGGAGGGGAGAGAGCTGGAAGGCTAGCAAGCTGGACTCAGACAGTGGGTATGACAGTGAGAGTTCAGAGCTGGAAGTGGGTGCAGGTGAGTAGGGCATTTGCTCATTTTTAAAACCTTATTCTCGTAATTTAAACTGGAAGATGTCCTGAAACATCCAAATTTAAATCTGTATCTTTGATAAACAAGCCTCCTAAAAAAAGTCTACGGGGAAGGGCACAGTTACCTCCCAGAACTAATTCATCTCTGATCAGGACGTGATAGTTTCCTTGACAATATAATCTGCTACTCTAACATACCAAAATATTGGCAAATATTATAATTTAAAAATAGGCAAAATAGACATGGATGTAAACAAACATATTTTCATATTCACAAAGAATGTAGATTAGACAAATACTGCATACATTTTTTTTTCCTGAAAGCATATCTTTTTATGTCAATGCATGCACAATCACCTTTGAAAAAACCTAGTAAATGAGGCTGGGCATGGTGGCTCATGCCTGTAGTCCCAGCACTTTGGGAGGCTGAGGCGGGAGGATCACGAGGTCAGGAGATTGAGACCAGCCTGGTCAACATGGTGAAACCCCGTCTTTACCAAAAATATAAAAATTAGCTGGGCATGGTGGTGGGCACCTGTAGTCCCAGCTACTTGGAGACTGAGGCAGGAGAATTGTTTGAACCTGGGAGGCAGGGGCTGCAGTGAGCCAAGATCTTACCATTGCACTCCAGCCTAGGCGACAGGGTGAGACTCCGTCTCAAAAATCAAAAACCAACTAGTAAATGAATAAGGAGGGTAACAGTAAGACTAACAAATAAGGAGCCTGGAACTACTTGCAATCTGGATACTTAAAGACAAAGTATTTGGGCTATTAAATATATTTGATTTGACACCATTTTTCAGTTTAAAAGCTCAAATCAGTGTTGTGTAGACAGAAAGTGGGCAATTGTATCTTCTAAAAGGTCTTAACTGGCTCCCAGAAAGAGGAAGGCAAGCTGATAAAATCTGGCTTATTCTATTAGGCTCATTTGATTGGCTTCAAGAAAGACATCCAACTTATAATGGTTCTCTATCCTGGCTACTTATTAGAATCGCCCGGAGAGCTTTTAGAAATTACTGATGTCTGGGGTCCATTTCAAACCTATTAATTCAGAATCTCTGGGATGTGTGGTCTGGGCATTGATGTTTTAAAATCTCCCCAGGTGATTATTATATGCAGCTAGGTCTGAGGACTTCAGTCACTAAGGAGTAAATGTGATGTTGAAGTTATCTTCTAGATCTAAACAACTTTGCATTCATAGAAACAGTATCTTTAGCCCGTGATGGAAAACAGGTGCTTTGAAAAAATAAATGAAAAAGCAATTGCTAAGGGAAATATGCACCTTCTCAGAGTGTTGAATATTTAGGGGTAAGAGCGTGTCACAGGGAACTATTTTGTCCAGGGGAAAAAAATTATCATAAATACTTTTTTAAAAACAAAATTTTTGAGTTAACAAATCTGTTTTCTGAGAGTTTATTTTACACTGGGGCCTCTGTTAAGAGCTTAACATACATGACCTGTGAAAGTTGTCAGAATCAAAATGGAGCAACTAATGTTAAGAAAAACACGTGAATGTAGCCAGGGAAGGATAGGAAGAATGAGTTCTCACCTTTTTATGCCTGGTAATGTAAAAGACTCTGCTAAAACCACACCCTTGCACACAGGCTATTGAGACCTTACCCAAAAAACACTTTTGCAATGACATTTGCCCAGCAACTTCCTGGGCAACCTTGGATTGGTGTCACCCTTGTTATTGATCTGTGTAGAAAATAACAATTATTTAAAAACAATTTGCAATCCTCTCCAACTTTTTTTCTTTAAAAATGTTCATTTTCTGTTAAAAACCTTTGTCTTCCTTCACCTTCCTAAGTATGCACATGATTAATTAGGGTGTACATATTCCCGTCACAATGCACTATTTCCAAATAGGCTTCATTTTCTTTTAGCGAACCTCTCTCTGTTTGTTATTTAGGTTAGCAGACCTACAGATTAAATAAATCTTTTGACAACTCCAACTAGGTAGATACATAAAAGTATCCAAATTTTATGACAGAAAACTGAGTCTTAGAAAGATGTAAGGGATTATACAGCGAGTAAATGATGCTATCGAGTTTATATTCTAAAACTCCAGTGCTAAACCATTATGATTTACTAACTGATTAACACATCTTCCTTTAAGAGACTAAAAACACTTTCTCTTTAAACTGAGATTTATCCTTGGTCATTGGATCAGAAATCCTGCTCCTCAGTTCCTTGTAAAATAAAATGCAAGCAAAAGAAGGAATCCTTTAGTAGTTACATACTTAAGAGCGTTAACACATCAGGTCTAATGAAGTGAGTGTGGAAAAGTTACATAGAAATCAGAAGCCTGTTTTGTAACTGCTGTCATGCCGTCTCTCTAGGAAGCTCATGTTGATAGTCAATGGAGAATTAAATGTGAAAATGCTTTATGAAAATTACCATATAAACTATTATTAATTTCAGTTTTTCTCGAATTTAGTGCCACCGAAATAATCTGGGCTGGCTTTGCCTGGTAATTCCTCTTTTTCTGTTCAATGTCTAAAATAATATCATAATGCACAGCAACCAATCAAGAAATAAAGATGACAGGAGGAAAAAACTATTTAATCTTAAAACTGTGACTTTGACAAACACTGAGAAGTCTTGTTTTTTTTGTTTCATAAAGTATATATAAAAACATATGAGGTGTAAATGCTGTGAAAGCACAAACTTAGAACATCTGACTTCCCAAATTAATAAAAATCATGATTTTGTAAAGTTGTAGATTAAGGAAACATACCCAATACCTTACATATGCCATTAATACAGACATTTCTGCTGTTGCCGCCTTCAAAGCAAGGAGTACCATCAATGACAGCATCCAGCATTTTCTCAGAAAACTTGCCGTCTATGGGTCGGCAGTAGAGCTCACAAGGATGTGCTGAAGGAAAAAAGAAGGCAAATCCTTGCAAGTTAGCTTTTTAGCTCAGCATCCTCCCCCAGGGTTCTTCTGTATTTATCACCCCCAAGTGTCATTTAATCCAGTGATCTCTTCTTTTTACCTTCTTTAGACACATGCTGAAGTATGGGCTTTTTCCTTTTTCAATAAAAGTTTTATAATGAATTCAATTAAAAGACTGCTTTAAAATGTTCTGTTCTTTGCTGTAAACGACGACTCCTTTCTATTCAACATCGAATTGTCCTTATAAAAATAAGACACTGGGCATCTGGGGTTAGCTTAGGAAATAAGTTATTGCAACCAGCCATGCAGGACTTCAGGCAAGCAGGAAGCCTGCTCCTTTCTTCCAGCAAAGTAAGTAGCCCGCAGAGGACAGGCATCCCCTCCCCTAGAGCCAGCTCATTACTACCACAACCTCCATCACCAGCAGCATAACCCTGCCCCAGCAAATGTCCTCCTCCAGTCTAAGAGGTGCTTAGATTAACAACCACGTAGAAACATTTTTTGTTGAAGCTGAAGCCAACCTGCTTATCATAGTGATCCATCCCATCATCTTGGGTCCTACACTGAATCCAGTCTAAGGTTCAGTTTTCTACTCCATTGTGAATGAAGACAGGATGATCTAGAGCACAGGAACATTTACTTAATAACATACACACCCATATGTGTGTACACAGAATAACCAGAAAGACAGGTAACTGTCAAATCACAGGTTGCCTTAAAATTTATAATAGCCAATAAATGTATATGATAAGAAGAATTCAAGTAATAATTTTCTTATGAATGTAATGAATGTTTTTCTTTAAGTGAGAAACACAATCATGTCTTCTTCAGAAGGGATTTCGGGGTCTCTTCTGGACGTGTTTAGTATGGGCAGGGCTGCTCATTGCTTCATCATGTGGTCAGCTCAGGACTCCGTGGTACCAGCCATAAGGCTATTCATCACCGGCCCACCTCACTGGGATGTGCACCAAATGCCAAGCCTGAGTGCACAGTGATAGCTGTGTCTGCTTGAGGGGGCCAGGAAATGAAAATGCAAAACTCACACAAATATAATGATGAGCAAAAGCTCTGAATGCTGAACCTCTGAACAAACTTGAGACTGAGGTCAAAAACATCTGTTTAAAGCCTTAAAGGGATAAGTGAACTAGTTCAGAAGCAGAAAATTAGATATCACTTTTAAGTAAGAGCTAAACATTGGATATACATAGACATAAAGATGGAGATAGACTCTGGAGACTCCAAAAGCAAGGAGGGTGGAAGGAGAGTGAGGGTTGAAAAATGACCTATTGGGTAGTGTACAATATTTGGGTAATGGGTACACTTGAACAAGTACATGTTCCCCCAAATAAAAAAAAAAAAAGCTTAAAAGAGAAAGGTAAATGGAAATGCACAAATAAAGAAAATTAACTGATTTCATATAAGGTGCAGTGGATAAGCTGTCTGACAAGATAGACAGAGTCAAAATGAGTTGAAGATATCATTGGACAAAGTGCCAGTGGAAGTGTCAAGACCCTGGGAGAAAGCATGACTTGGGATTATTGTGTATCTCCATTTCTGGCAGCATGATTAGCTCTGTTACTGCCCAAACTGGAATATAAGTACTAGAGGGAGCAACCTGGGAATAATTCTGTTCTCCCAGGGATGAGAACATCAATCCAGGTGCTGAATTCAAGGATTATTTTACTAAGACTTTGGTTTAAGCTTTAGAATTGGATTTGGGATTCTGTATTTGGAATACATGAAGCAAAAATAGAAAGCAGCTTTGAACAGTTCTGGAGCTTTTGTAAGGAATGATCTGTTTCAAGACTGCTGGGACAGTTGGGACTGGAGCATGTTTATTGTGGCAATGGAATTTTTATTCAGAGAGAAACAGACAGATTCACTAAGTTGCATTGACATAATGGAATGCTATGCAGTCACTGAAAGGAGGGAGGTAAACCATGATGCCATGATCTACTCAATGAATTAAGTTGCAGAATTAGCAAATTATGGCTCTATTTGTGTGCAAATGAAGACCTGCTGTTAGCATGATTATCTTGGAGGAATACATTAAATGCAGTGGGATAAGAATTTATTTTTGTTTCATTCTTACGTGCACTTGCATTTTCATAAGACACATATATTCCTTTTCATAATAATAAGTCTTGGGTCTCAAACAGGAAAACTGGAAAAATCTTCTTTCCTCAGCGATAATCATGACATATCTCCATGAAAAGAGGACCTAATTTCAAAACTTCCCTCCACCCTGTTTTCACAGCACAGGACTAGTACATCCTTCAAGGTTAGACAGGTTAACTGAAGTACACTGCCCACAAGAAAGGCACATGTGTATTGACGATAAGTATAGTGGTTTAGGGAGTCTTAGAAATTGTCTAGTAAATAACATTTGTGACAATGACAATGACAGCACAGAACCTCTGCTGTGACTCTCCCAGAGCTCCCAACACCATGACCTATAGGCATGCCTCAGGCCAGAGAGAAAACTGTGTATGAAAGCAACCATTGCAAATGGAAGGTTTAGTGCTATTCAAGCCTTTTATAAGGCTGAGCCAGAGGTCCTCCTTCTCTGTCCCCTCCTTCTCTGGCTGTTCTCTTTCACAGTGCTCTGAAAGGGCTCTGGTTATGTCATTAGGTTGTCCTGTGACACAGGGATCTGCAGGATGAGGCAAGGGTGGTAATGAATGGTCTTCATTCTCAGGAGTCATCACGGGTTTCAGAGATTCTCTGTGCCAGTCATCAACCTTGTTCAGTCTATCATCCCTATAGAGTTGAGTACTTTCCTTGTCTCACATTTATTCACCTGCCTTGATACATCCTTTTGTAGGGTCATGTAATTTTTTCCCCTCTAGGTTTCAAGAACTTTCAAGTCCATTTATAATTCAGCTAAATGAAAGCTCTAAAACTAATTTGCGGTGAACTTTTACCCTCCCACTGTCTGATTAATCCTCTCAAAGGGAGCTTAAGAAAAGAGATGAACTTACTGAATCAAAGTTTGCATTTTTAATTTTGCGGAAACAGGATGGCTCAACATTTTTGGATAATGATCTTCATAAATGATAGAAACAAAAGCTCTAACTTGCTAAGAAGGACAAAAATATTTCTTAGGCAAGGAAAAGTTTTGATGCATTTCATGTTTTGTGAATAGACTGGAATGTGAGTTTATCATCTCAAAGAATCCAGTTTCTAAACTCCATTCACGTGCAGGGATTCATGGGCATAACACCTGTGCTTTCATCCACGACCTCACACTTGCTTGAATGCCTTCATCTCTGTCTTGAAATTCTTAATCATTTTATTTTTGAACTTGTGTTCGGTAAGGGAAGGCCAAAAGGGGAAGGCAGTGTGCACATGAAGAGAAGGGATCTGTGGTGTGCACCCCTGCCGCTCCTCAACAGATCCCAAGAAATGCTAAATCTCAAAGCAAAAGGTGTAACTTAAAATGTTTTAATGATGCAAGAAGTTATGTTTAACTTAAAAAGGAAGCTCAGCTTAATAACTAAAATCAAATCAGCTTGAGGGACAAAGCAAAAATGAAAACTTCTGACTCTGTATCACAGCCCTAAATCAGTCAAGTGATCACCAAGAGTCTGAACTCTTTGGCTAGTCTAAAATGGTATTCTTGTACTTTCTAATATGGTAATGCTATTGTAATCCCCACAATACATAGAAATATGTATTAGTGAAATATAAGAAGGCATTAAAATGAACATATTCTATAGTAACCCCAGACAGGTATAAAAACAAAAGTAGAAATAATTTTTTAAAATAAATTAAACCCTTTTTGTTGATGTTTTATTTTTATTTTATTTTTCTATAGAGGCAGGGTCTTCATAGGTCACTACAGCCTTAAACTTCTGCACTGAAGCAATCCTCTCACCTCAGCCTACTGACTAGTTAGGATTACAGGTGTGTACCACTATGCCTGGCTGTGTTGACGTTTTAGACTAGGCTAAGTGCAGTAAGAGTTTTCTATTTACTGTGTAGCTCTAAGTTCTGTCTTTTTGGTTAAGATGCTTAAGAAGTAAACTTTGAATCACAACTTTAATTATTTAAGTAATGTAATAATTAGTCATCAATGCTTAAATGTTTAGAAAACACTGGCTTTCAAGGGTAAGATTTATAGGTTTAATAAACTGAGCCTTAATCATACTACAAAGGGTGGTTAGGTTTTCCACTAGAGCTCCTGGCTTATGAAATAATGGAAGGTTTTAGAGACATGAACATTGCCTTAGGGAAAATTCAAAATTCAGTGCATCGGTATTAAGGAAATGAACTTCACCCAGTCCCTGTTTGTTTTCGTGCTTACCGATCAGGCTGCAGAGTCAGGCCTGGACTAACTTGGTTCTATCCTATAGTCTGAGTTTGGGCAAGTTACGTAGGACCTCTGAACCTATTAGCTCATCTCTAAAAACTGGGTCAAAACTAGCTTTTCCTTGAAGGATTTTCTTGTGGAGATAAAATTAGAGAAAGCATATAAAGTGCTGTGGGAAGTATCACTGCCCACTGAGGGGGAAGAAAACTCTGCTGTACGTTTATTTCATCCTCTGGTAATTTCTAAAAGGATGCCTGGGAGGCTGTGAGGCACTCGATATTTGGCACAGAAAAAATGCTCCATCCATCCTTTTTGACATGAACGACCTACTGCCAGGGATGCTGTTAACTAAGCAAATAGCAACTCTGTAGACAGAGCATAATGGGGAAAGTAATCAGTGTGCTGTTCAAAGTAGCAGCTATTCAGGCTAGCCGGTAAGTCATTATCTGCTAATGACCAAATAATAGCCTAGGAGTCTGTAAAGAAAGTACCTGGATAGAGGACCGATGCTGATTGACCGGGTAGGGAGTAAGGTCAGCGGTGGCAAACTTCATCTGAGTTAGAGCTGCAAATCAATCACTCTAGAGTGAGTGGAATTGATGTCTACTTGTATAACTCTCACTTCTTTAGTACCTATTGCTATGCTAGTCAAAAAGTAGGCACATGATGAATGCTTGAAAACAAATGAAAAGCAAAGCTGAATCAATTCCCGCTGCTTGAGCCATCAGAGTTAGATACGCACAAATCCAACTGTGTATCTGGGAGGGGGGAATCCCATACTAAGCACATGTGACACCACTGGAGTAGCTATGCTCTCTTAGCTCTGACAGGCTGCTCATTCAGAGTCGACAGGACCACTGACCCAAGTAGTTTTAACAATGTGCAGGATTTACACATAGATAGCACTGACTAAATGTACCTTTCGTCACTTGTTAATTTTGGAGTACACCTGGGTATATGCATGGGTTTTCCTGAATTCAAATGCCTGACTCTGGAAGCTAAATTGCACCAATAACTGATTGGTTTTCTCCTCTAGAGCATAAATAACACTGAACAATTGCGGGCAACCAATTGTTGCCCTTGACAACCGAGAGCCATAGGGGTATTTTGGAGACCTGAGCTGAGCAAAGCACTTCAGAGTCTTTCCTTCAAAAGCTATTGCATAAGTCATTGTTCCAACAGCCAAAATACATGATTCTCAAATCTATGATTTTTCTTGTGTCTTGTCATACAGGATTTTCTGGAACTCAAAAATCATGGAAACTTTGATTAGTTATTTTTTACTACCTTGCCTTAAATTTCTTTAGCTCAGGAAAATCTTTTCTGCTTCATTTCCTAATCAGGTAACAGCAAACAACACCAAATGTTATCTGATGTTGATTTCTAGCTGATGGTCATTGATTCCTCTTCATTTTAAGGAGAGAATGTGTAACTGGTCCTTACTCTGGAAGTTTTGCCAAGGCTGCTATTCCATTCTCCAACTCCGTTTTGTCCCCATCCTTGACTTGCAACATTGAGATGTTTGATTTTACTTTTTACCCTTCTCATACTCCTGTACATGTAAAATGCTAATTTCTGGCCCAGAGCTGGGCCAGAAATGTTCATTCATTCCTATTATCTTGCTTTCCTCCTGTTATTCTACTCCCACTTGGAATAAGTCTATTTTGAATGCGTTCCCTTTTCTTTCTTCTGGTGAAAAGACTGCTCATGAAAGCATGAGTAGTCTTAAGAATCATCAACTGCTTCACTGGAAGCCTATTTTTTTGCAATTACTCCATACCCACAATGACCTTCTCTCCTGAATTTCTGAATAAATCACCATCAGTTCCTCATGCCCATCAACAAGCAATTAGTTATTAAATTCCTCCATGCCCCATTAATTGCTCAATTGCACCTCAGCAGTTTTGAAGTGAGTCACCATGTTTTATAAACTTCTTTTATCTCCCACAAAGCTCAGACAGACTTGAATGTATTCAGTCTTCAACATTTACCGATCAACTTAACCAGGTCGGCGTTTCCATCTTCTAAATTACAAAATTTCTGGTGGTACAATTTTCTTTGTTAAACTTTGTATATCATAGAAATCCTGACTGACATACAAATGGTTTGAGAATGGCTGTTTCCTATATCTGAGATACACTGTTACAGCTCCTTACCTGGGTTAAAAATTGGAAACCAGTGGTAGAATTCATTCTTGTAGGGGACAGTGTCAAATTCACTGCACTGCATCTGCCGAAATGTTGGTGTATCTGAGCGACAGGGGTGGACGTTGCACAAGCGATAGCGTTTTCTTTCTCCAGTGCAATATTTCCCTCCAAACTTTGGTCTGCAAATGAAATAGACAAGCTATTCTTTTAGTATGCTTAAGGCCAACATTTTTCTTTAAAACTCCCCTCGTATCTGGCCTTGACAAACAATGTCTCTCTATGCCCTCAAAACTTACCCTTTAAATAAATACTTCATATTTTACACATTGTTTTCCTTGCCTGCCAACATTTCAGTCCTTGCTTATTTTGAAATAGTTTGTATACCATTTCCAACTGTATATCCTCCAGGTGAGCTGAAAAAGGATACATCATTTTTTTTTTCAAATATGCTTCTCTGAGTGGTCAGATTTCAGAATCATCCATCTTCGCCTTCCTCAGATCCCACAGTCAATCAGTTGCCTCGTCATCAGTTGTATATTTACGTTTGTTTCTTCCTCCTCAACTCTACAATAATCAAACCAGTCCAATTCTTATCTCCATTCCTATCCCTCCTCTGCCCACTTTCAAAATTAAACTCACAGTACAACCCGTTATCAGGTTAAAATTTTCAGATTACCTTGTTATTTTAGTTTTCTGTTTTAAAATCTCTAACGGCATCCAATGGTCACATCAGCCTCTCGAGCTTGGCATTCAAAGGCCTCACAATCCTGCCTTAACTCACCTTAACAATTTACTTCCAACACTCTGCTTCATCTTACACTGCTCCAGTGGTGCCAAGTGCCTTATATAATATTTCTTGTCTGTACCGTTGGATAGATTTTTTTCCTCCCTTAAAGTCTCCATATGTCTACATACTGCCCATGTTTGAAGAACCAAATAAATGCTACCTCCATCATGAATTCTTCCTGGATTTCCACCAGAAGTTATTTTTTTCTCCTCTTAAATGACATTTCATGTACCAGCTGCCTGCATGTCCTGAACTTATCATTGCCAAAGATAATTCTTTGATGGCACCGTCCAAGCTCTGTGTCCTCTGGGGTGCCTAAGAGTACTTTGATGCTTAATAAATATCCAATGAGTGAATAAGTTAAACTTATTTTACGAAAATCACTCTTTGATTTTTCTTTCCTTTGTGATACACTTGAGGGCATAACAGGGCATTGTTCCATATCAGGAACAATGGATCACTCAAAATGGGAGACGGTATTCACAGCTCTCAGAGAGGTGATGAGATTAAGCATCCTTTGAGAGGTTCCCAGGCAGGCTCCCTGGTCTCCATCTTGCCGCAGTATCTGAATCAGGGACTACGCCTCCTCCTATTGCAGGAGTGCCAATAGCCTGGAGTTTGAATTTGACATCACCTTTTTGTTAGATGAATCTGAACAAGTTACCTTATTTCTCTGAGCCTCAGTTTTTTTTTAATTTATAAAATGAGCATAATAGCTTTTATCTCACAAGTTGTGAGTACTGCATGAGACAATACACATACAGATTTAGTAGGGTAGCTAACACAGAATAAGAGCTCAGTAACTGACAGCTTTTTTTTGTTATTGTGAATAATAATCAACCAGCATTTATATGCTATCATGTGCTCAACACCACGTTCATGGAGAAGAGAGTGCAAATGGAGGTCAAGCCATGCTCCATGCTTCCTAGAACTTTACAATTTAGTTGAGGAGAAAAAAATAACCTATATAAGAAATGAGAGAAAATTTAAGACAGCATCTATGTATCCCAGACTGAAAGTATAATGAGAGTTTTGTGAAGGGAGAAAGCCATAGAAATGAGGCCAGTTGAGAAGGATTTACAGAAGGGCTTGTCCTGGAGAATGGTCCTACAGGATGACTGGAAAGTGGCTTCTCGGTGCAAAGGCAGAAGGCATGTCGAGTGAGCAGTCCAGATGAAATCATATTCCAGATACACAGAAAGCCAGAACATCTCCCGAGAGTACACCGGTGGTAGTGGCAGAGTCAAATTTGAACCGTCATCTTCTTTGATCCAAAGGCTGAGCTCTCATCCACTGTATTACACCGCTTGACCACAGAATCCTGAGAGATTGAGTCCTCAAATCCTGGTGGTCTTGTCAAGTTCTGGTTGCAGCTGTCATTCTTGTTGGTTCTGCTGTACTTTGTTCTCCATGAATGCCCATGAGATTTTCTATACCTCCCCTCCCTCAATGTGGCCTGAGTAAACTTCTGTTCCTTGCTCATGAAAGAGTGAAACAGCTTTGACCAAGGCAGTTCACATAGTAGGCTCCTCATTTGTTGACCCCCTGTAGGAGGTACCAAGAATTATCCAAGATATTTAATGTTAGGCTGCTTTTCTATTTGTGATGATGGAGTGACACTCTATAATTTGGTATCTCTCCAATTCACTTCCATCCAACCAATATCACTGACAGTCTCTTATGAGCCAAACTCTGCTGGGTTTTCACTAGATAGTTGACCCACAGCAAGGATGCAGTCCAGAAGTCAGCTGGTTCATGCAGTGGCCTTATCTGTGACTTGAATCACAAATCCAAATCTAAGATTTGGTTCCACTGACAGTGTTCTAATGAATTAAAGCAAACCAGCAACAAAGAACAGGCATGTTCACTCACCCAAGGACACTCTATGACAAACTGTGGCCTTGGAGATGAGAATTAGAACTTTCTCCTGAAGCCAAATTAGAGATTCATCCTTCAGTTCCTCAACTAGCAGTTCCCTTCTCTGATAATCACAGGTCACTGACCAGCCTCCTAAGAAGGTTATACACTGGTGGTGGTACAATATACAGCATTGACAATGAGTCCCAGAGCAAATTGCCTTTCTTTTCTGATCACTCAAGTGAAAATGGAAATCACATTTCTGGATTAGAGTGAAACAAACTGTTAAATTACAATTTTCTCTAAAAATAAAGTACTCTATGAGAAACTCTTGGTTTTGAATTTTGGAAGTCACAGAAACTCTATATTTAAATGAAAACAACTTTTATCAAAGGGCAAAATTTTTAAATAATTTTGTGAAGAATTTTCAAATGCATGCTTATAAGTGTGGTAAATGATAAAGATATAATAACTACAATTTATTGACACTTTATTATGTAGTAGGTACTGTGTTAAATTCTTTACACATACTAATTTATTAACCCCTAGAAAAAATATATAATATATAGTGTATATATATGTATAATATATACCTGGATATATTATACATATATAAACACTATACATCTAGGTAATACAGTTATTAACAAAAAAGACAAATAATTTTTGGAACTGAGATACTGAAGGATAAAATCACTTTTATTGCTTGCCCTCTAAAAAATGTGACTCTTACTCTTCAACGTAGATGAATGTAAATTTAGCTAAAAGAAACAATATAATTTCCACTTAAAGAAGGCATCACATACACATTTTCAGGAAATTCCGTAGGAGACAGTGCATCAGAAAATAATGAAATTAAGAATGTAATGTGTATTTGAAAAACAAACAAGTTTAAATTTACCTCATATATAATATTGTCATACAAATAGAATGTGTGAAAAATTGAGCAATTTGCTTAAAAAATTGAAAGTCATTTATAAAATAGCATTTACAGAATCCTTAACAGGCTGCTAGGAACTTTAAGGTTTATAAAAATCGTTATCTAAAAATATTAAAAGTAATTATTCTAAAAAATGTACCTATTTTACTAGTTGCTTAAGAAAAGAAATATTTTCATAAAATTGCATATTTATTATAATTGAAAGCAAGCGATAATTTTATCAGCAAAATTGGGTTTCACTAATCTCTTACTGATAAAGCAGAGTTATTTTAAAAGATTTAACTGCATAATCTCCTAGAAGCTTTCACATAGATTGCACACGTAAAATAAATTTGCTTATTTCCCCAAACGATAAGATCAGCTTACTTATCCAAGTTTTACTAAGAATCCAGTGCCAAGCCTAAATGAAACAAAACAAAACAGAACCAATTTTTTTTTCCCACTCTCTGTGAACCTTCTTTTTGTCTTGGGAAACCCGTTTAATTTCCCTTGAGGGGGCTTGGGATCACTGAGGTCGTGCCTTTCAAGACTGCCCCATCAAGCACGTGTGAAGGGAAGGGAAATCCATTTATCTGGACTTACTCAGGGTTGTTGCACAGCCTCTCTGCACTCTGGACTCCGGCCCCACAGGTCCTGGAACAGTGGGACCAGGGTGACCAGCGGCCCCAGCCTCCAGGAATGCTCTCTGGTTTCTTCCCCACCGTGATGCATTTGCCTGCCATACACCACTGGAAAGGGAAGAGGCAGGACATGGACGTGTCAGGAAGGTTACCATAGCAAGCTGAGTCAAGAGCCCTAGAAGTCTAAACCCAATTCTCTGCAAGCACGTGGGCTTTCTACAGTCACACATCGGATGTAAAACAAAGAAGGGCCCATACCGGTTTCTTCCAAGAGTCTTGGGTTGTAGAGTTAGAGAGTTTCAGGAATGGAAGGAATCGTTATGTTATTAATCACAGCCTAATCACAGGGGTGCTACACAGTGTGGTTGGCAGATTGCACACAAGAATATAAATCAACATGCTACTTCCCTCACTGAGAAAGTCTTGTTATGAAAAGCATGTCAGCTTAGTATGCTCAGTAACATAGTTGCTTAGTAACATAGCTGATTTACTTTCTGGTGCAAGATCCTTATCTTGCTGCAAACGACGATAGTTCCCGCACTGGCACGGTGAATAGCACTTCTTTGTAGCTCTCCGGGTATTTAATGACTGCGACAGAGAACTCATCATCCTGCAGAAAGTCAATTTCACTGCCCAAATACACTAGTTGTTAGGAGGTTCTTCATTATCTGTTTTTCTTTAACTCTAACCATTGTTTGTAGCTCTGGCCTTTCAAGTAAGCAAGTAGGAAAAAATCAACTCTCTTCCCTCTTCAAGGTAATCCTTCCACAACTATCAGTTTAGGAGAGTGAATATACAAAAATGAAAACGAAAGGAAATGCTACGTGGTTGTTGTGAAAAGCCACATTTCCTGGAGGATTTAGACATGTTTTATTGCCTGATACCCTTTTTTTCCCCTCATTTTTTTCTGGCCACTATGTATTTTGTCAGGGTTCTCTAATCTCAGTGAGGGGTCCTGCCACACTCAAGCTGCATAAAGATGCCCACTAAACACATAAGCTCTAGGTCCGCAAGACACTCAGTCTAGAGGGTATCAAACATTTCTGAGTTCTGAGGTGTCTGACTTTCCTGTTTAGTAAAGTGGCAGAACTTTAAGAAATGCAGTCATGCCAGTTGATGAGCAAGAATGATAAGTGACCTAAATCCTCCATTTTTGGAAAGAAGCCTCTGGCTTATCCTTTTCAATATTCAATATGGGAGGGAAAAAGTCAAAAGAAAGGCTGATAATAAGCTTACAAAATGTTGACCACAAACTCCATAGAAGTCCATCAGGGAAAGATGAAACAGATGTTTTGCAAGGGAAGCTTGAAATGGGCCTCAGTCCTCCTTAACTACCTGCTCCCAATGCAGGTTCACCTGGAGTGGTGGATGTGGGGTGCTCTCCTCCAGCTGATCTGACTGCGACCTCCACTCACTGCCCTTCCCCCATAGAGAACTGCCCTCTAGTACCTTCTCCTCAGCTCCTTCCAAGAACTCTGCGCCCACTGCCCTCCCACCTAATCTCTCGGCCTGACACATCACCTTCTTCTCACCACATTGAGTTCCATCTGCAGCAGCATCCAGCTTAGAGCGACAATAGCCTTTCACGGAGCACCACAATGTCTGGCAGACGTTCTAGAAAACAAATTGCACTTTTTTTGTATTTTCAATACTTGCCCCAAAGCATTCCTATAATTACAGTAAAATATACACACTCACAATAAATGCCACTGTCGTTAGTGACTAAGAGTGACAGACAGTAATCATTAGCGTTTTCAGGTCAAGCGTAACTTAGACTTTGTCAACATTCATTAACAGTGGTCTATAGGTCATACGAGGTAAAATGGAAATGAGAGATAAAACCTGTTTTCTACGGGTTGAGATGGTCATTTCTATAAGTTTGGCACAATACCCAGCACTCATTGCCCTTGGGAAGGGTAACTGTTGATTGTCTATGAAATGTAAATCTAAACTGTGGCTGGAAGGCAATCTGATTACTAACAGTTGGGGGTGGTTATAACTTAAGTCTGCTCAGTGAAGAAAATGGAAACTATTCCACTTAGAAAGCCTCAGCTTGTTCACTTATTACCCAAAGTAGTCAGCTAGTTTCAGTTTCCAGGAAGAGAATTTCATATTCCTTCTTATTTCTACCCCTGTGGGGACAAAAGAAGGTTGGCAGGATTCTTAGATGTCATCTGAAATAGCTTAGCTGCTTTCATCTACCTATTAGTATTTTCTTTCTGTCTACTCATCTTCCATTGTTTTATTCACTTATTGTATTCTACACTGAACGTATTTTTTCATTACACAACTTCATATTTTAAGCCATTTTAGAAAATTATTAATCTTTCTTTCTCTAAATTTTGCCTTTCCTTTTGGAACTTGTAATTATTGTTGATGGACCTTCTGATTTTGTGCTTTATGTTTCAACCTCACTTTCATATTCCCCAGCTCTCAATCTTCTTCTATGTGAAAATTGAAGAAACTTCCTCCTTTATCATACACCCCTAAGAAACAACCAAGTGGGATGGGAAGTAATGTTCTCAGCTCTAAATTCCAGTTGATTGATTTTCTTTTCAACTGTGTCAAGTCTGCTGTTTAATCCATCCACTGAATTTTTAAGTCAATAACCACACTTTTCATTTCCAGAAGTTGGATTTATTCTTCTGCATGTCTGCCTTACATACATCTTATAGTATTTTTTTCTCATATACAATTCATTCTTATTTATTTATTTTATTATCCTTATAAAAATTCAATTTTTGAAGGTTCTTGAGGACTTATTGTCTCTTTTCACTTAGGTGAAGGTAGATTATATTATATTTTGAATTAGAGGCTGATTTATGAACCCATCTGAAGGGTGGCTTTTTTAATCAGAGTTTTGTGCCATATTGAATGTGTGTTGATTCCTCTGGGGCAGTTTCACCTTTATTTCCAGGCATCCATAGTACCTCCAGGCCAAATGTTTTATTATTATTATTATTGTCATGGAGGTAATCAAGCTATACAGGGTACAGATTTAAACTCTAGATTAGCATGAGCATGGCCTGTAGTGAAGAATTTCCAAGTGAGAAAGTTATTTATCAGTATTTCCACACACCCTCCCACTTCCCCACTAGAAAGCAGGCTGAGATAAAAGATGCTTCTCTGTCATCTTCCTTTCCTTTTGGTTGATTTCTTCTAGCTTATCCTTTCATTGAAGCACACCTCTTTAAGAATCACAGCTTCATGCAAAGGTCTTGGTTCTAAATCCTGGCCCTGCTCAAGGAGAATACATAATTGTCTGTTTCAATTTGGATGTGAATACTGAAGCCCTTTTGTTATCTCCACATCAGCCTCAATATCTATTCTTGCTTATCACTCCCTTTTATTATTTTTCCCTTCTTTCTGAGGATTTCTTTTACTTCAAGTTCACTGAGCATTTAGAAAGGATGATATACTGGGTGAATGCTACACAGAAACTTTGTACTAATTTTTTCAATTTTTTGGAATTTAAACAATTTCAAAATAAGAAGTTCTAAGATGAACGATGCTCCGTTTTCTGGTATTTTAGCATATTGTTAATATGGAAAAGGATGAGGTTAACTTGGCTGCCATATAAAGGCATCTGAAGTGTTCATTCACTTATCTATTGAGTGCCTACTATGTGCTAAGCATTGCTGAGTGTCAGGGATAAAAATTTCCTCAGAGAGTTGACATGGTAGGAAAGGAGACAGTTCAGTAAACAAGAACCTAAAATGTAGTCTAATAAGGCTTTGACAAAGAAAATTCATGATATGATATGAACAAATATTTAAGCTGAGACTCAAATGATGAGCAAAAGGGATGTTTCTTAGGAACCAGAGTGTGCAGGGTCCTGGAGGTTGTGGAGAACCCAGCGCGTTCAGAGAATGGAGGCTGTTATGACAGATAAACACAAAAGAGGAGCTGACCAGAGGTAACTCGGGTGTTCTGTTTCTAGTAAACAACAAGATACCCTGAAAACCCTTCCCTCTATAAATCTTCTAAAATCGTGCATAAAATATTTTAAAGTTTTAAGGGAATCCTTGAGTCACCAAGAAAGCAAAGAAACTCCCCAGAGGCTAAAAATGTAGCAAAAGTGTTAAGCTGGAGATGCAAACCTAGTCACTTAGATCTTAGATTTATTAGTCACTTAGACACTGGGGACAATGGCTAGGCCCGTGGGAAGTGGGAAGTGGGAGACTCCTGTTTCTTATTGGAGACATTCACATAAGGCCATGAGTGCAAGGGTGACCCGAAAAAAATCTAGGTACACAGAAAACACTTCTGTTTTGATTTTAACGCTAGAAGGAGGGTCCAAACGTTACTCCTGAGAGTTCGTATCCACACTCGCCCCCGTGCTGCTCATAAGTCAACACAACATCAAGTCAGTAGCATTTTAAATTGACCCAGAGATATATTTCTCTGAAAGAATGTGCCAGCCATGTGAGCCCTAAAGGAAAACTGACATAAAGTTTTATAACTAAAATCTCACAATAAAAGCAAAAATCACAAAAGGAAATATCACATAATATGTGAAAGCCAGAAGAAACTCCAAATAGGAGAAAAAGATGCACATAGATTCTGAACAGTAAAAGTACTCACTATAAATTGCAAAGTAAGTATGTCATATGTTATTGAAGAAATAAAAGATTACACCAAAAGTTTAAAATTAGGAACAAAATATCATGAAAAGAGAGAAAATTTAGAAAAGTAACCAAGTAGACTCCTATAAATAAAATATGGTTAGATTATAAAGTCAATATGTAGGTTAAATATAACGCATAATTGGAAAAATCTGAAGAGAGAACTAGCGAACTAGAAAATAAAGGTAAAGAAATGATATAAAGTACAGAGCTATAAAGAGATGAACACACGAAGGAGAGGTTTCCCAGGTAGGGAAGATTAGTGATAAAGTTCCATATACATATAATCAGCACCAGACTATAGAGGGAAGGGCTAAAACAATATTCTAAAACATAAGGCCAGAGAGCAGGAGGAGAGTGAACTCTGAAGCCCCTTCTTAAGCCATTTTAGGAAATTCATACTTTATTGCCAGAAAATGGGAAGGCCATGAGATATTCTACTCAAAGGGGAGTGAGTATTTATAAATCCATTTATAAATGGATTTCCATTTGTAAAGTTTACTTAGGCTGCATTTTGGAAAATGAATCAGAGTTAAGGGTTCAGACTCAACCAATCAGGGAACTGCTGGAGCCATCTAGGAACAGGTAGATTTTAGAAATATTTAGGACGGGCTGGGTGGCTCACACCTGTAATCCCAGCATTTTGGGAGGCTGAGGCAGGTGGATCACCTGATGTCAGGAGTTCAAGACCAGCCTGACCATGGTGAAACCCTGTCTCTACTAAAAATACAAAAATTAGCCAGGCACGGTGGCAGGCATCTGTAATCCCAGCTATTCGAGAGGCTGAGGCACGGGAATCATTTGAACAGGGGAGGCAGAGGTTGCAGTGACCTGAGATCTCGCACTACTGCACTCCAGCCAGGGCAACAGAGAGAAACTTTGTTTAAAAAAAATATATATTTAGGAGGCAAAATTGGCATAACTTGGTAGCCAGTTAGAAGTGAGGGGAGAGGATTTTTGTATCAACTTTACCTTCTCGGCTACTTTGCTTGTTCTGTCTAAGCACTGTTATTTACACCCCCTTTTAAGTTTTTTCTAGGTTTCGTTTTGAATTTCTCACTGTATGAAAATTTTTATGCCTGGCTTCTCCACCACGAGCTCCTCGAGGGCAGAGACTTTGTCTCATTTATTTCTGAGCGCTTATCTTTTCTCCATATTCTGTACGTAGCACAGAATCTGGCAGGGATTCAGTGAGATTTGCCTCATCCATATTTATGTGTTAGCATGGATACTTCTGCATTAAAAGGGATGAGTTCAGAGAATAGACAGGTTCCACATCATGAAGGACTGCCTCAAAAGGAGCTGGAACTTTATCCTGTGGTCATCGGGGACTCTAACGGCAGAGAAGACCATGCTTAGATTGTGGTTTTAAAAGACAACTTGAGGAACAATTTGAATAGAAGGGAGACGAGGTAGGAGGTAATTACTAGCAAGGAAAGATGATGAGAGCCTGAATTGAGGCCGTGGCAGTGGTAAAGAAGAAGACTCTTCAGAAGGTACGGTGCCAAATCCTGAATTATCATTTGGATGTTGAAAATAAACGAGAAGAACGAATTGGTGAATAAATCTTATTTTGACCTTGGGATTTGCTGGTACTCTTCAGCCAGATGTGAAATTCAAGAAAGGGAGCAATTTTAGGGATTAAGTTGGTTGCTATGGAGTCTGCAGATGTGAATCACTGAATCCTGAAAATCACTGTGGAACTGTCTCGACCACCGCCCAGTTGTAACGGAATGTATGCTTCGTAGACTACCAATGGGGCAATGTCAAGGAATATGACTCCAGCTTAATTGTTTTGCCTTACAGACGCACCTTGCCTTAAATATAAAGCTTCAGATTTCCAAATATTGCCCTGGTCCTTCCTTCACCATGCTGGAGCTCTGAAGCCCTGCATATACCCAGCAAGTGGCATCAAGATAGCCAACACTTACTTCTACTTCCTGGCAGAAGGTAGCATTGGGTCCATACTGTAGCTGGCACTGGTGGTGAACATCGTAGATCACTCCTGGGGCAATGACCTTGGACCTCAACCCTTTCTTTGTGGGTATGTCATCAAGACAGAATCCCCAGCCTCGGCTGAAAACAAGTTAACGGAAATGAGAGGAGTTGTTTAGGAGTCCCTTCACCTTCAGCCTTTCAGTCAAACTCCCCTCTGGTTTACTGTTTGTCCTTTAAGACAACTTTATTTTTTACAAGGCAGAGACCCCTCTAGGCCCAAGGAGAGTGTTAATAAAAGAAAATGCAAATCATATCCCACACCATAAGCTTAGTTTATCTAGAAAATACAAGCCATGGTAAAATTTGAAAATCATTATCCTACTCTCGATGAAGCTTGAGTGACCACTTCTGACCTGTGTTGGTTGTTCCTGCCAGTTCCCAAGGGCTTAATTCATAATTAGCTCATAAAAGGCTGTTGTGGGGCAGGAGCAATTGGGATGGGAAAGGATGCTCACCTGGCTGTGGCCAGAGAGCAGGGCCCATCTAGACCTCAGGATCAGAACACAGAAGTGAAATCCGCCCCTTTTGATACCACCCAGACACTGTGGCCTGTGGGATGGAACCCAGCCTTTTCCAGGCATCAGCTTCTCTGTGTAAAACTCAGTGCAGCTTCTGATTTAAAGAGAGGGCATCATGAGACACATGTCACTTACTCCAAGAAGCGGGTGATGTACTCCTTGCTGCACTTGGACCATGTCAGTGGAGTGGGATCGTACTGCAGCTGGCGGGACATGATGTACGGGTGTCTGCCCACAGGCTCACAGTCATTTTCTTTGCCATCATGCTGGATACCAAAGCTGGCAGGGAGGAACCAAGCACAAGAAGAGCCGGCAGGCATTAAACGGAGAAAAACCACAATTTTGCTAAGAGCATAATAACCCACAGAGAGCCACATTTGTATAGGAGGCAACTGTTTGCAAAGTGAGACTTTGAAGTTTCAGGGGCATAGCTAATTTTCAAACTGAAAAGCACAGGAAACACTGTAGGCATGCTTTATGTCAAATATGCATCCATGGAGGCCACACAGCTAATTCAGAAACTTCTGCTTGGCAGAAGGCTAAGAGCTCTGTCTGAGTTTCTTTCTATGAGTCAGGAGTCAGGAAGGCAAATCCTGCCCCCAGCTATTTGCTTTCTCCTGTGGCAGCAACCACAGCACACAGAACAAAAGAACAAAACCTTCCTTCTCCCTTTTCATCATAATTTAAGAGAGGGCATAAAAAGAGAAGCCTCTGGGAGACTTTGTCAAAGCCTACGAGCTTTGAGGGATAGGTGTCTTTCTACTATTGCCACACGAGTCCTCCGATAGTGGACACATTAAGGAGACCTCCTAATTCAGTGATTAAGAGCAGGGTCTTTAAGACAGATTATCTGGATTTGAATTCCAGTCTTGCCACTTAAATGACCTATAAATTATCAAAACTTGCCTCATTTTCCTTTCCTAGAAGATGGGGTAGTCATCCTAGTGCTACAATGAGATCTGAAATTAAAAACCACTTAACAAGGTACCTGGCAGATAATAAGGGCTTCATAAATGATATAATTTTTTAAAAATTGCTTTTTTTTAAAAATCATGATCTAGCTTATTTTCCTTTTCCATATGAAAAAGTTTAGACTTGGAGACTTGTCCAAAGTCATATAGCTTATTAGTGGTAACTAAGTTTTAGACACAGATCTTTGTGCTCCTAACACAATGCTCTTGTCCATGTGTCACTTGGTTTGTCCCCTGACCTTCCTCCACTGCCAGGGCAGACCCAGTGAAGCAGCCTTGAAGGACCTTAAAGAGCTTAACCATCCAACATGGCATGGGGGTTCCTGGGGGAAGAAGCTAACTCAGAAGTCTTTGTTTATAAGCTACGTTCTCAAGATCACCCAAAAGATGCTTTCTGAAGATTCCCAGAACTCTCTCCACTGGGATGGACTTTGAGACACTGGACATTTAAACCTGGAGACATTGGCTTAAATTTCTAAATCCATATGACCTTTTACTCTTTGTAGTGAAATTTAACTCCTCTTACCGGGAAACTCATATCCAACTTCTAATCACATTCAACATGAATACAAAACTCACAAAGGAGTCAGAGAATTAATGTACAAAGCTCTTATCACTCACCCACAAGGAATACGATTCAATGGATTCAATGAACGCTTCCTTCTGAGCAGACTTTCCCCAGCCTGTTGCAAATCCAGCCCTACCCAGCTCCTGAAGTACTCTACAAGTTTAACTGTTCAATAGTCAAAATTCTAAACTGCAAGCAAGGTTCTAAAAACCTACATGAATAATGATCCTCTTAACTCTGGATATTTCAATATAGCAAGCCATATAATTAATCTAGGACTCTAACAAATGGATTTGTAAGTTTTCTCTCAAAATAAAAGTAAAATTATTCACTTGGGTTATAGTACAAGTTACTTTCTCTTTTGCATTATATACAATCACTGATGAAACAAACAAGTTTGTAAAAAACAAAGTCATATCTTTATTATTAAACTATGATGAGTGTCTTCTTGGGATACTGATTTATTATATTTTTCTCCTTATTGGCTGTCCCAGGCCATTTCACTGATCTGCTCATTGTTTCTCAGTTTGGTCCATAGCTAATTATAATTATACAACTTAAGAAAGAAATACCTGAGAGGCACCTTAACATTTTTTTTCTATTCTTGATTTTTACAGATTCAGGGGGGGTACATGAGCAGATTTTTTACACAGATACATTGCATAAGGCTGAGGTTAGGGCTTAGTGTACCTATTACCCAAATGTGAACATTGTACCCAATAGGTAACTTTTCAACTCATTCTCCTCCTACCTTCCCCAGCTTTTGGTGTCCCCAGTGTTTACAATTTCCCTCTGTATATCCATGCATACTCGTCGTTTAGCTCCCACTTGTAAGTGGGAATATGAGGTATTTGATTTTCTACGTTATTTCATTTAAAATAATGGCCTCCAACTTCATCTATGTTGTTGCACAAGACATCTTTTCATTCTTTTTTATGGCTGTGTAGTATTCCATGGTGTATATATACCATATTTTCAGTGTCAATCATCTGTTGGTTGATTTCATGACTTTGCTATTGTGAACAGTGCTGCAATAAACATATGAGTGCAGGTATCTTTTTTACACAGTAATTTCTCTTCCTTTGGGTATATAACCAGTAGTGGGATTGCTGGGTTGAATAATAGCTCTAGTTTTAGTTCTTGAGAAATCTCCATTCTGTTTTCCATAGAGTTTGTGCTAATTCATAGTTCCAACTACAATGACGTATAAGCATTATCTTTTCTCCACATCCTCACTGATATCTGTCATTTTTTTATTTTTTAATCATAGCCATTCTGATTGGTGTGAGACAGTACCTCCCTGTGGTTTTAATTTGCATTTCTCTGATGAACAGTGATGCTGAGGATTTTTAATATGTTTACTGGCCACTTTTGTGTATTCTTTTGAGAAATGTTTGTTCATATTCTAGTCCTACTTTTTAATGGTGTTACTTGTTTTTTTCTTGTTCAGTTGTTTAAACTCCCAATAGATTCTGGATATTAGTCCTTTGTCAGATGTATAGTTTACAAATATTTTCTCCACTCTGTGGGTTGTCTGTTTACTCCATTGATTATTTCTTTTGCTGCACAGAAGTTTTTTGTTTAATTAAGTCCCATTTGGCTATTTGTTTTGCGATTTTTTGTTTTGTTGCATTTGCTTTTGAGGTCTTAGTCATAAATTCTTTGGGCCAATGTCTAAAAGAGTTTCTCCCAGGTTTTCTTCTAGGATTTTTGCAGTTTCAGGACTTACATTTAAGTCTTTGATCAATCTTGAGTTAGTTTTTGTATTTGGTGAGAGATAGAGGTCCAGTTTCATTCTTTTACATATGAATATCCAATTTTGCCAGCACCAGTTATTAAATATGGTGTCCTTTCTCAATTGTATATTTCTGTCAACTTTGTCAAAGATCAGTTCTCTCATTGTATATGGGGTCCCCAACATATACAATGATGTTACTTGAAAATAGGAATAGTTTTGTTTCTTCCTTTCCCATATGTGTGATTTTTATTTCCTTTCCTTGTCTTACTGCACTGGCTGAAACTTTTAGTACTATGTTGAATAAAAAGTGGTGAGAACAGATGTCCTTGTCTTGTTTTTGATCTTAGGGTAAACATATTCATTGTTTCAGCACTAAGTACAATATTAGCTATAAATTTTTTGTAGATGTTCTTAATCAAGTTGAAGAAATTTCCATTTCTGAGTGTTTCTTATGATAAGTGAGTGTCAAATTTTGTCAAATGTTTTATCTACTAAAATTAATATTAATATAATCATGTGGTTTCTCTTGTTTAGCCTGTTACAATGGTGGATTATGCTGATTTTCAAATACTGAGCCAGCCTTGCATCCCGGAAATAAATCCCACTTGGTCATTTTGTCTGATTCTTTTTTTCTTTCTTTTTTTTTAAGACGGAGTTTCGCTATTGTTACCCAGGCTGGAGTGCAATGGCGTGACCTCCGCCTCCTGGGTTCAGGCAATTCTCCTGCCTCAGCCTCCTGAGTAGCTGGGATTACAGGCACGCGCCACCGAGCCCGGCTAATTTTTTGTATTTTTAGTAGAGACAGGGTTTCACCATGTTGACCAGGATGGTCTCGATCTCTTGACCTCGTGATCCACCAGCCCCGGCCTCCCAAAGTGCTGGGATTACAGGCGTGAGCCACCGCGATATCTTTTGTTTCTTAGCTGACACTTACTAGTTTTTCATTTGTTTAAAGGTTGTTGGTAATTGCTCATTGAAGCTTTTTTCACCATGGCCACTTTGAAATATTTGTCAGCTAATTCTAACATCTCTGTCATCTGGGTACTGACATCTCTTGACATTCTTCTTTTTTTTTCATTCAGTTTGAGATATTCCTGGTTCTTGGTATAATGAGTAACTTATATTGAAATTTGGAGGTTTTAATATTATGTCATGGATCTTATTTAATTCTGGCTTTTCTGACACTACTCTGGAGGGGAGGGGAGTGGGGCCACTGCTTCATTACTGCCAGGCGGAAGTAGAAGTTAAGGTTTTTCACATGGCCTCTATAGACACCTGCGTTGTGAAAGGGATAGCTCCTTGCTACTGTCAGAGATGAATGAAATCTCTTGCTCCCATGTTATCTGTCCTGACACTACAGGGGTAGGGTTAGGGGAGCCCTCAATACTGGCCTATAGGAATCAAGGTCTTAGCCTACTTGGTCTTTTTGACACTGCCCAAGTAGCGGTGTTTGGTGCTTTGGTATAGCTCACACAGGTGCAAGTTTAGACTTCCCACTCAGACTTTGCTAGCATAAAGCCACAGTTTTACAAGTTTTTTTTTTCCTTGTGCTGTTCACCTAGAATAAAAGAGTTACTGTCTAAAATTTTCTGTCTTGTTAGACTGTCTCTTTCCTGCTCCTCCTTTGGATAGAGAGAACAGGCTTATGTGGGTGATTGTGTGTGTGTGTGTGTGTGTGTGTGTGTGTGTGCATGAGTGTGTGTGTTTGTGTGTGTGCATGTGTGTGTGTTTCCAGGTTGCTGCCATCAACAGTTCCAAGTCTGGCATATATGAAAGAATAGAAAAGCCAGGGAATTCACAATCATGTCACTCTTCAGGTTCTGTGGTCCTCAGCCTGTTTTCCTTCTTTCCATCTTTCGGTCTTCCTATGTTTGTTTTTGATATAGTGTTTAGCATTTTTCATCATACTTAGTAGAAGGAATATGGAAAAGTATGTATATTCCATTTTCCTTGACTTAAAATCTTTGCAAGGGTGGCATTTAATGCCCCTGAGTAAGCTATTGGTAATGGATGCTGTTGGTACCTGTTCATAGACTCACCACTGGTTGACTTTCAGCTGCATCTCTTTACCTGGGATTTCTCCAGAGCCAAGTTAGACTGCTCTGCTGAGAGTAGCAGGGAACTATTAATAACAACCTCTGGGAATAGCCTTTAGCCAACAACATAAGGGTGTTGGCATATAAAACAGCCCAGTTCTCACCAACTCCAACTCATTTATTGGAGTTGGTCCATGGGATTAAGGTTCAGTTGCTCAGAGTGGAAGCTGAAATAACGAACTGTTTATTGTCTCTACCTTCCCTGTTATGTTTTACTGCCCTAATTCCCTATTGATATTTCCTCTACCTTCCAAACAAACTAATTGCTCTCAAATCCCTGTCTCAGGGTTGACTTTTTTTTTTTTGTAGCTATATACAATTATTTATTTATTTTTATTTATTTTATTTTATTGTACTTTAAGTTCTGGGATACATGTGCTGAATGGGCAGGTTTGTTACATAGGTATACATGTGCCATGGTGGTTTGCGGCACCCATCAACTCATCACCTAGGTTTTAAGCCCTGCATGCATTAGGTATTTGTCCTAATACTATCCCTCCCTTGCCCCCCACCTCCTGACAGGCCCCGGTGTGTGATGTTTTCCTCCCTGTGTCCATGCGTTCTCATTGTTCAACTCCCACTTATGAGTGAGAACATGAGGTGTTTAGTTTTTGTTCCTGTGTTAGTTTGCTGAGAATAATGGCTTTCTGAATCACCTCAAAGACTGTTCTCTGGTTCTGCCTAAGTGTTCTTTAATTCTTTTACTTAGAAACTTGATGTTTAAAGAGTTTTTTAGATGCTAGATCCTCATTGCTTTTTTCCTGCGTAATTTGAAACAGAACAATGACAACAAAGGCATAGGTAATAAAACCTTATAGTAGTTTCATTTTCACAATGCATCAGATAGTTCTGAACTAGTGTTTAGTTTAACCTTACTGTAATATCATACTGATTCCAGTAGTGACCTAGTTCTAGTCTATTAAGTAATCCACCACATCCAACAACTACTAAACATCTACAACTATTTGTTTTTAGGTGTTCAGGGAAAATGTGCCCAAGTAATGTTACTATGAGGTTCTCAACTTTATTAGAGAAATTTTGAAATCTGAAAGGAGGATCATACTTGCTCTTAGCTTTGTTTGCTTAGGTGGCCTTCCTTACAAAAGTGATGTGTCCACGCCCAGAGAGTCAGTCAAGTCAAAGATTGCCTAAAAAATGGGCAACATTGCTTTTGAAGGGCATGCTTAACATATTTCTTTTTACAAGATCAGGTTGAACTTGAGGATATAAAGAACCCTTCCCTGGAACACAAACAGTGAGGATTTGAGAATGTCTTTTATCAAGCAAAGTCTTTTCCACTTCTCTTTGGTTTGAGTATACCATTGCTGGGATGGCTTGAGTGATAACTTCTCAGTTTGACCCAGTTACAATCCCCTAGCACTGTTTGGCCAGGAGGTGCTATTGACAACAATGTCTTGACAGAAGGCTACAGGGACCATGTCCTTCCACATAACAGAACTGGAGACTCCTGTCTGTTTGCCTATAGCATAACTTACATTTCGCCAGGTTTTATTATTGACCTGCCAACAACTATGGCTTAGTCTTATCAAGATGGCCAGCTTTCCTTCATCTTTAATTATTATTTAATTAAAGCAAGTCACTTAGCTTCTCTATCTCTGAATCTTTGACAGCTAAGCATACTGAAATATATCACATTTATCACCAAGGCTTTTTTGGTGAAAATCCAAATAATCACGTTAGATATTGGCTAGTTCAACCTACTCATTTTATAGATGAGGAAGCAGGTATAGAGTGGTGAAGGGAATTATCTAAGATCATAATGTTCATCAATAGAAAAGTTAGAACAAGAATTCTCTTTCTCCAATTCTCAAGGCAATGCTCTGACTTTATAATGCAGTTAAATTGTTTTGGAAAGTCCAAATGTTATATTAGGAAAATGGTGAGCAAGCTGAAACTGGAGAGGCCAGGTCTGGAATAATTCCGTCTCCAGTGTTTTTTCCAGTCCTGACTCTTTTCTAGTTGTGCACTAAGAATTCCCCAGCATTTTTCCTTCTTCAAAGGGAGGAGTTCCAGGCTGGTGGATACATGACAGCAGGGGATATTACTGTTCATGTGGCTCCCCACCCAGTTTCCTATTAGTATAATGCTCTCTTATTTGTGGTTAGCAAATATAATGGCAAATAAAGTTACAAATAAGCTAAGATCTATTCTCCCTGAAAACCTCTGATATCTGGTGAATTCAGAATCTTATTATACCTTCACTCAAGCATTCTGAAACCTGCCTTCAAGGAATTCACCTAATCAAATTTACACATTTTTGTGAACAACTTGGACATCCAGTTAACTGGTGTTCACATTATAGTCTTTCCAAGTTTACAACAGTTTTCAATTTCTTATTATTCCATGTCGTCCTTTAATACACATAAGTAAAATGGGACTAACAGTTCTACTCCAAAGTGTTGCTGGGCAGATTCAATGACGCAATAAAAAGCACAATGGCACAAAGTAAGGGTGCAAAAATATCAAGTTTTGTGGCTTTTTAGTGACATTAACATGATTATTTCATAAGAACTAACCAAGGGTTATTCCTCAGTTAAACAACTGAGTTCCAGCTTATCTCTGTCCTTCCTCCATTCAAATCCAGAGAATTGGAGTGGCCTCTTGGGTTCTGTGATGTGTGTGGGTGTATGTGGTCTGGGCAGTGCAGACTTTGGAGCCCATGAGGTGTGTTACTATCCCCGCTTTACTGATGAAAGTAGAGGTTGAGGAGGGTGAGTCACAAGCCGCAGTGCAATCTGAGTCTCCTGACCTCCAATCTGAGGTGCGTTCCATTCTCTCTGCTGATGCTGACACATAAACATGGTGAGCAGACCTCCCTGTGGTCGGCCCTTTACCTGTGTCCCAGCTCATGGGCTATTGTGAAAGCCAGGGGGAGTCCCGAATCTTCATTGATGTTACAGCTGCGGTGGGGCTGGCACATTCCTGAAAGGTGAGACAGACCCAGGGTCTTGCAGGGGCGATTGGAACCAGCACAGATGTCCTTTCTGAAAGCAGATAATAGAGAAGCTCAGGCACCCAAAGGAACACCTGGAAAAAAATCTGGGTATAAACTCACTTCCAATATGTGGTCTGCAAAGCATGCTTGGCAATTTTTTAAAGTCTACATGAATGTAGGCAGCAATTTTGAATTCACTAAGATGATTCTGATTGCACCTTATGATTACTGAATTTCACCAACACGGAATGTGGGAAAATGTAGCAATTGTGTTATTTTGAGCTTTTTTTGCTCTAGATCTCAGGAGGTCAAATTACATGATTTGGAAAACACAAGATTTTATTGAAAACTGAAGTTAATTTGAACTTGTAAATAGGGAAGGAACAATTAGCAGTGACTGGAGTTTTTCAAATATAAAACTCCTTTTTAGTCTTTCTGAGGTCTGTGTTTGAAACTCATCTAGGAACTTCTTTTTCCCATTCATGAAAAAGATAGTTGGTACATCAACCTATCCAGAGATCTAATAATTGTCTATCCAGCCGCATTCCACTGATAATATTGCATATATGAGAGAATGCATGCCCGTGTGTGCATATGCACTTAGAATCTCAGAAAATACTAATGATAGATTTTTAAATAGAAAAACCTGCTCCCATAAACTGGTGAAGATTATTTCAATCATGAACAAGAGTTTTGAAAGAGTCATTAATTAGTCACTTGGTTTTCTTTAGTAGAAAAGGAGCTCTTTGCCAACAGTGACTAGCAGAAATGCCCATAATTTTCTGAGTTCTAGTTAATTGAACACCAGCAGCTAATGGGGTTTGTGTGGGCACCATTTCTAGCAACAAATGGTCTCCTGCTTTTGTCATTCATTGGTCCATGGAAAAGATCCAGATTTCTAAAACCTATGTGAATCTTCAGTTCTCTAGGTGGCAATGGCTGGGGCTATAGCACAGGAGAGAGCAGGCCCCATCTCAGCACATGCACCACAAACTCAAATCCGCACTCTCACTAGCAGCAGCAGCAGTTACTGGGGGTTCGGTACTGGAGAGCTAGATTATACAGTCCAATCATTTATGTAATTTCTGGGTCTGTGAGAGAACCAGTCAAACACTTTCCTACTCCTACTGCAGGACGCACTTGGTATTACTTCATTCAGAAAGTCCAGCTCTGCATGAAGCTGCTGGAAAATGATGAATGGGGCTCACTTCTGATCCCCTGACTTTCTCATTTTGATATGGTAGGAGGTCAGGCACGTTAAATACTGATTATAGAGTGCTATGAAGTGTCTAACACTAAAGAAAAAAGGAGCTCACAAAAGAATTATAGGAACATGGTTCTTAGAGCAAGCAGCTTAAGTTCTACTTCCACCATGCACTGGGGCCATTATATAACAGAAAATATGCCTTGGCATGCAGCCACTAGCTGCACATGTGGAACCCACGTGGGGTGTGTTCTATGCCAAATCCACCTCCTGCTGAATGCAGTTCTGTAGAGAACTCTGCTAATGTGGATTTCAGGATAGTCCCTCAGAGGCAAAATTCACTCCCATACCTCCTTCCCTGTGTGATCCTACCTATTTTTTCAGACAAGTGGTTTTCAATGAGGGTGGGAGATTTTGCTCTTCACCCCCTTCTAGGGGACATTTGGCAATGTCTGGAGACAGTTCCGGCTGTCAGAGCTTGGAGGAGAGTGCTACTGACATCTCATGGGTAGAGGCCGGTTATGCTGCTAAATATCTTTCAATGCACAAGACACCCCCAACAACAAAGAATCATCAGCCCCAAATGTCAATAGTGCTAAGGGTGGGAAATATGGCTATAGAACTTGAAATGTTCTCTACCGTCTGGAAGCTGTTGAGGTTCAGCATGCTTTTATGCAAACAGACTGCTGTTCTAAGGAAGGAAAGTGATTATAGTACAAAAAAAAGGAGAGCAGATCCTTTGTATTTATAGTAGGTGATAGCTAAGGGTATGGCTGTTGGGGTCAAACTATGAGGACTTAAGTCCCAATTGTACCTGTTAATTTTGGTACAATGAGATTTTGGGCAAGAGACATAACCAAGGCTCAGTTTCCCTATATGTAAAATATGAATGGTTAATGGTAGCCAACTACTAGTGTTCTTGTGGGAAGTAAATGAAACAGTGGCTGTTCTAACAGACATAGCACAGAGCCTGGACCATATCAAACATTTCACACATGTAAGCTATTATTAACTCACTCATTTCTTTGGGTGAGAATGACAGGAGCATCTGATTCTGCTCTCAGGGGAGGGAAAGACTTTCTGAGACACAGCTTAGTGGCCAGTGCCATTTCCTGACTCCGGGGGTCTCCCCTGCAGAAGTTTCTGTCTAACTGAAGCCTTTACCTGGCCTCTTGACCAGGTCCTTGGTGTCCCCAGGCTGTCTGCTAGCTCCCCAAAGCCCCTGTGCTTACATTCCACATCCACACTATTTCCCAGGGGAGTTATTGATAACTCAAGGTGTCTTAGATCCTAATGAACCTACTGTTACAGGTTTATATCAAAAACTACCCATGGGATACATTTGCATTTAAACAGTGTTTTAACACTCACACTCTAAAGAGTGATTCTGATGACTGGAGTTTTGGATCAGGGCAAGGTAGACATTTGGATAGGGTAGGGGCTGATTATCCTTCCTTGTAGGCACCCTATGCTTTGAAATGATCCTATCACAGGGCCAGATCACAGGGCCAAAATGTTCACAGGCAGCCTATCCTCCACAGGGACAGTGCACACCCAGGGTCTTTCAGTGCTGAGGTTCTCTGTGGTTGGAGGGTAGGGCTAAGAGGCCTCCTCTACTATACATCCCTGGATTTCTGGACAAATCTGCACAGGAGCCCAAGAAGAATTTACTTTACCCCATTTAATATAAGTCCTTCTTTCATCTAGATTAAAATAGTGCCTAGTATATAGCAGGTGCTCAGTAAATATTTATTGAATCAATGAGAAAGCATAGCATTCAAAGAGCAAGAGTTGATCAGAAAGTTCACCGGATTTTTACACCTATGAGTCCTGGAAGGTTTGATCGTTCTTATTAGCACTATATGCTCTATTTGTGATTAGAACAAAATGATATTCTCATGGGAGTAAAAAGGAGAGAAGTGTAACCAAACCAGTCTGCCTACTTAACGGGGACCTGCTCCCCATATCCTATCCTCAACGTCAAACAGTTAAAAAGTAGACTGATTTCTGTAAAGATATTTCACGTTTCTAAATTGGAGAAAAATAAAAAAGCAAAGGATTGGGAATCCCACTGGTAAAAAGTAACAGGAGTCTTTAATGAAGCTCTGCAAACAAGCTTTCTGCTGGTTTATGGAGCTACATGAAGTTTTAAAAGGAAATCATCAGTGAGATGGGAAAGATGGCTGTATTTTGCCAGCAGATGCAGTTTGTTAACAAGGAGAGCTTTGTCGTATTAGCAGGTTTGTTATGCTGTTTCCTCTACTGATATGGAAGTCAGGAGTTGACTAGATCAAAGACACTGTCTTTATGAGAGCAGCAAAGAATAATGAGAATGTCATGGGTTTGAATATCTGGTAAGCCTTTCACCTGCCAGTCCTCCCTGCTTTACTGCCCCTGAGTTCCACATAGTCTCTGCTGTACCTGGTGAGAAGAACAGCCACATCGTGATGAACAGGGTTGAGGTCACTCTTGGGATTGATACTCTTCTGCCACTTGCAGAAGCTAGACAGTGTCTTCTCTGCGTGGTGAACTATTTTCAATCCTTGCTGCAGAAAGAAGAGGAAGAGATTAGCATGGGTGAGCTCACTGTGATCAGGGACCATTGCACTAGACATTCATCTCTGGAGGTGTCCAAATGAGGTGAGTTCAGAGTGGGCACATGAGATATTTGGCAGTCACATGGCAGAGGCCAACGGACTCTTCTTGACTAATCTGCTTTAAATACTACCACTCTAATGACTTCCACTAGGGTAATCTGAAGGGGGAAACTCTAGGACAGAAGTTATCACTGGAACAAGCAGCCCTTGGAGAAAAATGAAAATATGTTAATAATAACCAAAAGCAATGTGAAGATCTATCTCTGTGCCTCTCTGCATCCTAAGCCAATGCAATATCAAAGAAGCATTTTTATTTTGAATGCAAAATAAGCAGATTTTCAACAAAAGTTTTTTCTTCTCATGAGACATCCTTCAAGGCTAGGGTCGCACAGGATGTTTTCTAATCCTTGATTTTTATCTTGGTTTGACACCCATGGGTGAAGGACAGAGGATGACATAATCTGTCCAAGCTGCTGACCAGTTAGGAGAATTGGTCACCTGACAAGTAGGATGCTATAGCAGATGCACCAGCCTGCAGCTTCAAGGGCTTCTGAGGCCCAAGCCAGCGCTGTGGCATCCACCTGGCTAATATTGGGGCTAGGTAGCTAATATTGGGGCTAGGAGAGGAGGGATCACTCCAAATTACCTGGATGAACACTTGTTGAATGGGGAGAAGAAAGATAATCAGCTCTTGAGGGGCTCCAGTTTAATTTGAGTTTCTAAAGGAGAAATTATTTCCCCTTGCCTCATTTCTTTGGGGTCTCCACATAAAGCCATCCCTGGTATAGGATGGATTCCACCAGGAGGATGACTAACGTCCACTGGCTCAGTCTCATCTCAGCCTTGCTCTGGGCTTGGCCCAAGAACTCCAGGATAGTCTTCGCATCAAATTATGAGCTTGCAGCTCTACATTCTGCATTTTGCTGAGGCCCACAACCAAATCATACAAGGCCAGAGGGGCTTCAGCTACTTGTTAGAGGCATTTTCAGGTCTCCTTATCATAAGTAACTATCACAGACCAGCTTCCTTTTGTGAAAACACAGATAGGTGGCTCATGATGTGTTAAAATTCACTGAACTGCTCAGCGTAAAGAATTTAGATGGAAGAAATTGACTTCATTATTTAATAATCTTCATCATTACATCATCCAGCCGAATGATATATGGTAGAGGAATTCTGGGGGACACGCTGGAAATCAGGGAGTCAGCCTCCAATTCAACCAGCCAAGCTGCTGCTAGACTAACAGCCCTCCCTAGATGGGAGCATAGAAAACATGCTCACCCATCATACAAAACTGGCCAGGTGGCATGAATCAGGAATAAGGAGAAGGGAAAAAGAGAAAAGGAAATAAAAAGGGAGGGGGGATGGAGGAAAGTAAGGGAGGAGAGAAAAAAAAGGAAACATTTCTTGATCATTTATTATGTGCCAGATACTTTTACATATGTTGTCTCTTTTAATTGCATGTACTCAGTATTATTTGTAAAGAAGACATTATCATTTTTATTTTATAATAAGGGAAATTAAATTTCAGAGTACTGAAGAACTAGCTCAAGGTCACTTAGCTCAGATATTGAGTCAAAGAATATAAGAAAGATCCCTAGATAAAACTTGGAGTTGCAATTGGTCACCAACTTCAGTGGGAGGGTGCCTCAGTTCCAGCTCCTCCAGGCAGGAAGACATATTATCACATAAAGCATCAACTATGACCAGACATCTTTCTGGCCTGTTTTTAACCTTACATTTCTTTGTTATGTTTTGGGACAGGTCTCTTAGAGAACACTCATTAATTTAACATTACCATTTACAATTACCAATAGTATTACCACTTATAATTGTTACAAAAAGTGAAATACTTAGGTATAAATTAACAAAACTTATGCAGGATCTGTATCCTGAAAATGATAAAATGCTGCTTAAAGAAGTCAAAGACCTAAGTAAATAGAGAAACATACTGTGTTAATGGACTTGAAGATTCAACGTAATAAAGACATCATCTATTCTCCCAAGCTATGAATATATATAACTTTATTGCAATTCCTATCAAAATTTCAGCAAGCCTGTTGTAGGTGCACAAAAGCTCATTCTAAAATTTATATCGAATTTTAGAAGACACAAAGATAGTCACAAAGATTAATGACACAGACAGGGAACCCCAAAAGTGACCCACCTAGACATGCCCAACTGATTTTTGACAAAGGTAAAAAAGTTCCAGGCCTCAGATTTAGCTAGAGCAATTCTGAAAAAAAAGAGAAAGAATGTGGAAGGAATCACTTTACCTCATATTAAGGCTTACTATATAGCTATAATAGCCAAGACAGTGAGATATAGGTGCAGAAATAGTCACAAAGATTAATGACACAGACAGGGAACCCCAAAAGTGACCCACCTAGACATGCCCAACTGATTTTTGACAAAGGTAAAAAAGCAATCAACTGAAGGAAAGATAACCTTTTCAATAATGAAGGAAAGATAACCTTTTCAATAAACTGTGTTGAATAGCAAGAAAACAAATAATCCAATTGAAAAATGGGCAAAGGACCCTAATATGTATTTCTCATTTTACATATATATATAAATTCAACATTACTTATCATCAAGGAAATGCAAATTAAAACTACAATATGATATTGTCTTATACCTGTCAAAATGGCTACTATCAAAAAGATGAAAGATAAGATTTGGAGAGGTTATGGAGAAAAGGGAACCCTTGTGCACTGTTGGTGGACATGTAAATTAGTAGCCATTATGGAAAACAGCATGGAGGTTTCTCAAAAAATTAAAAATAGAACTACTATATGATCCCACAACCCCACAGGGTAAGTATCTTAAGGATATACAATCAGTATGTTAAAGAGATATCTGCCATGTTCATTGCAGTATTATTCACAATAGCAAGATACAGAATCAATCTAAGTGCCCATGGACTGATGAATGGATAAAGAAAATATAAGATATATATAAATACTATTCAGCCTTAAAAGAGAAGAAAACACTGCCATTTGTGACAACATGGATGAACTTTGAAGGTGTAAGTGAAATAAGCCAGGCACAGGAAGACAAATCCCACATGATCTCACTTATGTGGAATTTAAAAAAGTAAACTCAGAAGCAGAGATCAGGGGCTGGGGAGAGGTTTGTCAAAGGATTCAAAATTTCAGTTTAGATAGGAGGGATAAGTTCAGGAGATCTATTTTGCAACATGGTGACTGTTGTTAATAAAAGTATACTGTATTGAATATTGAAAATTGCTGAGAGTAGATTTTTAAGTAGGCTCATCACAAAAAAATAAGCATGCAAAGTATGGTATGTGTTAATTAGCCTGATTTAGCCATTCCACAATGTACACATATTTCAAAACATGTTGTACACCAAAAATAAATACAATTTTTGTCAATTAAAAAATAAATTTAAAATGTAACAGAGAGAAAGAGAGAAATCAAGGAGAGGGGCCTAAACAGAAGCCAAAGCCATGAGCAACAGCCAACAATTACATCAAATGTGATACAAGACATTAGGTGGAAACCACAGATGTGCCAAACCTCTGTTAACCTCAATAGGAAAGGCACCAGGTTCAAGAGGCTGAAGAAGAAATCCAAGGCCAGCAATGAGATACAGGGTTTTATTACGGGCGTAATGATGGGGAGAGAGTCCAGTGGTGGGCTGGACAATATATCTGTCTTCCTACCGTTGAACCCTCTGCCTCCCATAAAGATTTACGGGGATCACATCTCTCAGGTGGAAGATGAGGATGGAAAATAAGGTCTAGAGGCAGGGAAATAAGGCCCATTCACACTTCGGCTATAACAGGAAATATCCTTTCCATAGGGAATATCCCATAAATGACTTGTAGCTTTACTTCATCCTCTCCATTTAGATAGGGTATACCCCAAGTAACCAATGGGGTATTGGTTACCCTCTAGGGGGTATTTAAATCTTCCCAAAATTCTGTAACAGGGACTTTGAGTCCCTATGCTCAGTCCTGCTCCCACACTGGGGAGTGTACTTTTATTTTCAATAAAACCCTTCATTCCTTCCTTGCTTTGCCTGTGTTTTTTGTCCAGTTCTTCATTTAAGACTCCAAGAAACTGGACACCCTACACCATTAACATACACAGTCCAGTGGCACAGGGCTGGGCAGAAAAACTACAACGACCTGCTGACATTATGTAGTTTATGTAGTATTTTCACCGAACAATCTCCTAGCAACTTCTGCCTGGCAACCTTCATTTACTACAAAATTCAGGGCCTTAATCCCCTGTATGGATGGCCTGTGTTCCACACGATGTGGGAGAGGCTCAGGTGCTTATCATAGATAAGGAACCAGTCTTTGGGTTGGCTCCTCCCAATCCCCTAGCTTGTAACTCACATTCAGATGTATCTTCTATACAAGGTCTTTTTAAGGGTATGCTCAAATGATTGCTACTAAACTATTATACTGATTAATCTAGTGTAGAATAAACACAAGATTAATCGGTTTTTCATATATGTGAGTCCCAGTGAGGTTCTACATAATAATAAATCCACATTTCATGCTTAGCGTGTTTTGGCATATCAATTACTTCCACATGCTTCATCTTATTTGATTTTGCCAACGACTATGTGAACTATTAATGGTTAGGAGAGTAATGATTAACCCCTGTCTACTAATAAGAAGAACGTTTACGTTAGTAATTAGAACTGATCACTTATGGTTTGCAAGTGGTAAAGCCACAAATAGCACATAAAATGTAAGACTTCTCACTTACTGAAACCTAGTCTTTACTAAAAATGCAAAAATTAGCTGGGCGTGGTGGCGCACACCTGTAATCCCAGCTACTTAGGAGGCTGAGGCAGGAGAAGTGCTTGAACCCGAGAGGAGGAGGTTGCAGTGAGCCAAGATCACATCACTGCACTCCAGCCTGGGTAACAGAAAAAAAAGAAGATTTCTTACCTACCAAGACTCACACTTGAAAAAGTACACATACAACCTCATTAATAAGAATATTTCTGTATGGTTGCAATTGGTTACACCAGTGGTTGTATCTGTAGCATTGGCGGCATATTTGCATGTTCCATAGGTCCTTCATTATTTCACATGCACCTCAAAGACTACATTTCTGTATAACTCTCTACTTTGCTATGGAGCATGGGAGGATATTGAAGCCCTGTTGATGATTAAATAATCTGAAAACTTACCAAACTCTGTGTAGAGCCCCCAAGGCTGCCTAGCCAGGCTCTAAAATACCTGTGGCTACTTATTAATGACAGCACTCATTAAACCAAAGACTTCTAAAGATAGCTAGATAATTAAATATCTATGTATCTTCTATCTTCTAAAAAGAATTAGATAACCAAGGATGTCCTCAGTTCTCAGCCACATTCTCCTGACAGCTGTCCTTTGACCTGGAGTGGAACTTGGTACCAGTTAAAAAGCCATTCTCTATTAATTAGGCTACCAGAGGCAAGATACGGAAGCTCAAAGGCGACAGTTTTGGAAATCATTAAGATTCCAGAGCGCCTTTGAAAGAGTTTTCTCAATTAATGTCACCATGCTACTGCACCTGCTTCCAATATTTTTCTATCCTAGCATTTGTTTTATTGTGTGCAAGATGCAAGGAAGCAAACCTGACAAATTCTCACCCCAGGCAACAAGAAGTAAATGACACAAATACTCCTTGACTTACAACGGGGCTGCGTCCTGATAAACTCATCATCAACTGAAAATATCGTAAGTCAAAAATGCAATGACTACATCTAACCTACCAAACACCGTAGCTTAGCATGGCCTACATTAAATGTGCTCAGAACATTTACATTGGCCTACAATTGGAAAAAAAATCATATGTAATTTACTGAATACTGTACTAAATAAATATGAAAAGATTATACAGCCACTCGAAGTATGATTTCTACTGAATGCATATTGTTTTCTCAAGTCAAAAAATCACAAATGGAACCATTGTAAGGGGACACCTGACATGTGTGTTTGTGTTTGATATTTAGTGGTCCTGGCATCTATTTTGGCCTAGGGGGTCTGTTCCTTGATGACTGATTTACTGATTTATATCACTTAAATCTGCCCTGGAGAATGTTTTTTTGTTTGTTTGTTTTTTAAGACAGGATCTCACTCTGTTGACCTGGTGGAAATGCAGTCGCACAATCCTCCAGGTAAAAGCAATTCTTGTGCCTCAGTTTCCTGAGTAGCTGGGACTATAGGCCTACACCGCCACACTCTGCTAATTTTTGTATTTTTTGGTAGAGACAGGGTTTCACCATGTTGTCCAGGCTGGTCTCGAGCTCCTGACCTCAAGTGATCTGCCTGCCTTGGCCTCCCAGAGGGCTGGGATTACAGGTGTTAGTCACCACATCTGGCCTCTGGAGGATTCTGATAAGATACTTAACTGATTTGTTTCTCCCCCTTCCCCTGTAAGTCAGTCCCCATTTATCAGAATTGTTAACTTTCCCACTGATGACACAATCAAGTTCAGAGAAAATATCTTAATTCAATGGCAACTCAGATTCTCAATTTCCTTGTTTTATGGGAGAAACTGCAGACAGCAAGCAGAGTCACCCCAAAATAAAAGGTGTTCAGACTAAAACAATAATGAAACATGCATTTTAATAAAGAGATGTAAAGTAAACCAAAGATAGGGATTTGCATTCATTTGAAAAATAGAAAACAGTGGTCTGAATGTGATCAATACAATTGTTGGTGGATATAAACTTTCAAACAAATAAAATTAAACACGTCTATGTTCAGCAAATCATAATTCTTTACAGTGCTCCCTGGATTGTGGTTATTTCTAAAGCTCTTTTCCACAAAAAGAATACTCTTTCTCCAGTCTTTCTCCTGTTTTCTACCAGTCTTTTCTTTTGTTTGTTGCAATGATATCATCCAGTTCCCTAAAACTTTTGATGTTTCACATTGCCCGTGAGGATGTTGCCGATGAGGATGGGCAATCACTTACCCAAACCATACTCAATCTGTGAAACATTGCACAATGAATCCTGCATCAATGGGTAAAGTCAAGGCATCACATAGGATATGTCACTAGTCCTGCTGTGTGTGTTTATTATGTGAATATCATGATCTGAGAATTAATTCCATTTGCTTTTGAAATGCATCACTATATTTGCACTCTATAATATAGTAAATCTGTTAAACTTTTGCTTAAAGTAATGTTTTACTTATTCTGCATTTCTTGAATATATGAGTTGAGGCCAGGAGGTATAGAATTAAAAGAAAGGCAAAAGTCTTAGATTAAGAAATTTGTAGCAAAAAATTCAAATCCAGATAATAAAGCATTATTTGCACCTGGGAAAAATAAATATATAGTGCTGGAGCAACTAGATATCCACAAGCCAAAACCAAACAAAGAGAGAGAAAAAAATTTCAATCTAAACCTCAGATCTGATACAAAAATTAACTCAAAATAGATCGTAGACTTAAATATAAAATGTAAAACTATGAAACTTCTAGAAAAAAATAGGAGAAAATCTTAGGAACCTAGGGATAGGTAAAGAATTTATAGACTTGACACTAATAACACAATTAATAAAAAGAAAAATTGACAAATCAGATCACATCAAAATTAAACACTTTTGCTTTGAGAGAAACCTTATGAAGAGGATAAAAATGTGAGCTACAGAGTGAGAGAAAATACTTATAAACCATATATTTGACAAAGGTCTTATATTTAAAATATGTAAAGAGCTCTTAAAACTCAACAATAAATAACAAACAATAAGAAAATAGGCAAATGCCATAAAGAGACACTTCACCAAAGAGGACATACACATAGCAAATAAGCACATAAAAAGATGTTCAACATTAGCAACTACCAGAGAATTACAAGTTAAAACCACAATGATATGTTACTACATATTTACCAGAATGGCTGATATAATAAATTATGACAACACCCAAATGCTGGTGAGGATGTGGTAAAATTGAATTATTCACCGCTGGTGAGAATGAAAAATGATGCAGTCATCATGGGAAAACAGTTTGATAGTTTCTTAAAAATACTGCATAGGCAATGATCATATAACTTAGCAGTTGCATTCCTGTGCCTTTATCCCAGAGAAGTGAAGACTCATGTTCACACAAAAACCTGTCTTTGAACGTCCATAGTAGTTTTATTTATAATAGTTAAAAACTGGAAACAACCCAAATGTTCCTCAGTGGGTAAATGGTTAAGCAAATTGGTACATATCATAGAATCCACTCAGAAAAAAAGGGGACAAACTTTTGATATACACAATTTGAATGGATCTCAAGGGAATTATGCTGAATGAAACAAATCCAGTCTCAAAAATTACATCTGGTATTATTCCATTTGTATGACATTCTTGAAATGACAAAAATCATACAAGTCTATTACAGAGCAGATTAGTGCTTTACAGGGATTAGGTATATAGGTGGAAGGGAAGTATAAAAGGTTTAAAAGGGTAGCACGAGGGACCCTTGTGAGGGAACTGTTCTGAATGTTAATTGTGGTGATGGTCACACAAATCCGTATGTGTGACATCACATAGAACTAAATGTATACACACATGTTCGGGTACATGCACACACCACTGTGTGCATCTGAAGGTAGGTGGAATGGTTGGAATATCACTTTCTGAGTTGTCATATTATACTAAGACTACACAAATGTTACTGATAGGAGAAAATAAATGAAGGGTAAAAGGAATTTCTCTGTACTATTTTTTACAGCTGCATGTGAATGTACAATGAACTCAAACAAACAAAAAATAAAAAGCACCTCAAAAATAACTGGTCTGAACCACGGCTGGAGAGTTGCAATAGAAGATCTTGTAACAGTTTCTGGTATGATTCTATGCAGATTACTCACTGATTATATGTGAAAACTCATACCTTTGAATTAAAGGGAACCTGCAGTCTTTCAGACGGGTTACAGTGGGTAGGAAGAGCCACGCACTCACACAACCACACACCCACACACTCACATCCACACACACACACTCACATCCACACACATCCGCACACTCACATACACACACATCCCCACATACAGACACACACATCCACATACTTACATCCACACACATGTCCACACACCAATACACCCACGCTAAAGTTAATTAATATCCCTAGTTAAATAACCACGAATATAAAAGCTTATTAGAGTTGAAGCGCTACACAGGCAGAAATAGAGGTCTTGTTCTCCCTTAGCAAACAGAGTCCCTGGCAAGGACACACTGTTCAAAGTGGGATTTTATTAGATCTGAAAAGCTTGACCTTTCAATACTGTCCTTTGATACATTGGCTTGAAGCACCATTTTGAGAAAAACTTACATTCCAATCCATGTGTATTTGTTTAGAAAAAGTGAATGCTTACAGAGATCCAGTCTCCCATATTTCTGAACCAAATTCAGTGTCAGCAAGGACCCACCTTCTGGTTATGGAGAAAACAGTCATCTTCTAGATGTTACACTCTAAATGCTGCCTCCATTGTTCTGATCATAATGAAAAGCCCATTTCCCCAAGGGCCTCAGGAATTACACATTTATTACCCTCATGTAAACGGTGAGAAAATCCAGGTCACACAAGGGCAGTACCTTAGCAAGTCACAAAGCAGGCATTGGCAGAGCAGGGCTTGGAACACAGGTTTGCAGATATGACTTCAGGACTAGTGGTTTCAAAACCATTGAGGACTTCCCTAAACTGCTTTGAATAATTGAAAAAACTTAGCAATTAACCAATGGATGATTATGGTTTATTTCTTCTCCATCTCACAATCCTACCCTCAGTGAGGAGGACAACAGAAAAGCAGATAACTTCTTTTGTGGTCCTTACCTCTGCCCTCTTTCTACTCTCTGTCCACTTCCCAGGCTCCTCTATGAAACGATCTTCTTCTGCCCTTCCTTTGGCTTATTGCTTAGTTCACCCTCAATCAGTCATATTTTTGGAAATCTTTCCAAAATGTGATTGTTGACTCCCACATCTGTATCTCATTTGAACCTCTCCCAGAGTTCAAATTTATGTACCTAAATCTCCTGATGGTCACCTCCACAGGTACTTTCAACTCAGCATCCCCAAAATCCTTTCCTCCTGCTTTAACCCGAGATTCTTTCTGTGCCTTCTCTGGTTGCAGGAAGCACCATCAACCCAGTTGCCCAATCTAGAAATGCCAACGTCTTGTTAGCCCCTCTCCTCCCATATCCTGCATCCCAATCTGTCATCACCTGGTGATTTTACCTCCTCTACATCTTTGTTATCTACTGCCCTTAGCCCAAACCTTCATTCTATGCTTGGTTTACGATATCCTGGCCCTCTTGAAATTCATCCTCCTCACTGTTGCCTGGTGGATCAAAACAAAAGTCTGCCATATCGTGATTCATGGCTCAAAATTCTTCAATGTCTAGAATCGAGGAAGCTCTCCCTTCATTTGCAACCTCACAGTTTATGCTCCAGCAACCACCGCTGTTATTAGCATGCCCAGACCCCCCTTACATACTCCCACAGGCCTTCCTTTCTTCAAGATGCTCCCTCTTTCTAGATTGCCTTTTTCTCTTTCCCCCATTTAACCCATTTAACCTGTATTCATTCGTTAAGATTTAATCTGGGCATTTTCAGGAAGCTTTCCCTGCCGCCTAGTCTGGATTAGGTTCCTGTAAGCATACCTTTTTCATACTTGGTTCACAGCACTTGCTGCGCTAGGTCATAATAATCAAATTGTATGCCTGTTTTCCTCTTAGCTCCTTTAGCACAAGAATTAAGGTTTGGTCTTCTCCTCATCTCAGGCACTGAATATATCCTGGTTTACAGCAGGTATACTGCCTGACCAAACTGAGGATGCACATCATCCAAGAAGGAAAGGAGAAAAGGGAGAGAACATATCCACTAGGCCAGGAAGAGTGATGATTAGGTGAATGGGAAGTTTTGTGGTGAGTTAATAAAGAGGCAAGTTCTCCTGCAGATTAGGGGAGGGGCAGTAAAGAGGCCAGAAGTTTGAAAACTCAGCAGAAAATCTGCAATAATAATTCCAGTGCCTATGATAGGAACTGCTAGTAGACGACTCTACATAGGTGTCTCGCGTTTCTGCACATCATATGAACAAAGACACACGTTTTGTTCCAGAGTATCCTTTGAAGGATGTTGTAAAGCAAACAGCCTTAGAAGATAGTCTTTTTCCATGGAAAAGCAAAATTTTATATCCATAATAATAAAGGTGATGGCTTCCTCTGGGGCAAAAGTTGGACAAGTTTGCCTACAATCTGTTTTAAAGGATTGGGGTTTTCATATTTTGGGGGTACCCAGCTGGGATAAAACCCACTGTATGCATGGCATACACTTGGGCTGCCTGCAACACCCTGATGCAACTTATTGGACAAGAGGGACAGGTGCAAACAGATGCTCATTCCCCATTATGCTGTGAGTAATAGAGTCCTTTGTCTGTGACTCAGGATTTTCATGGCTTCTGCCAGCACTGCATTCATGAAGCATGGCAGACTAATTTGTTAGCTTGCAAGCAGGGTAAAATCTCAGATTGTTATACTCGAATGTCTCCTCAAAGAATCCTGTTGAAATTTGATTGACAATGTAAAAATATTGGGAGGTAGGACCTTTAAGAAGTGATTAAGAGCCTTCGTAAATGGATTAATACTGGATTAATAATCAACTCAATTAATTAATTAATGGATTAATACAAAGCTAGTGCATAATTAATTGAGTTAATGATTACCTACAGCATAAATGGGAGTGAGTTTGTTATTGCAGGATGAGTTCAGCCCTATTTTCTCTCTCTGTGTTGGATGCTTCCTTGTCATGTGATGCCTTCCACCATGGAATGACACTCACCAGATGCTGGTTCCATGCTCTTGGACTTCCCAGCCTCCAGAACTATGGGACAAATAAACATCTGTTCTTTATAAATAACCTAGTGTGTAATATTCTGTTATAGAGAAAGGAGCAGCAGAAGATTAACTAAAACACAGACTCTGCCTAGTTCTTGACAGGAATAAGGAGGATAACAGAGAAAAAGTGATCAAGCAATAGTGAGAACCATGTCAGGGTTGGATCTTCTAAATACATGGGCCAGGTGTGCATGATTGTTGAGATTTTCTGGCAGCAGGGCTGTTGGGGAAGGAGTAAAGGAAAGGGAAAGAAGGTGAATAGTAAAATAAAATCTCAACATAGGAGATTCTTCTTACATTCCAATTTTTCTATAAAAGTACTTCTGGAATAACCTCAGTCATTGGTGAGGGAAAAAAAAGCTAGTGTCCTAAGTCTACTCTCAAAATCTTTCTTGCTTTCTTCCTATTCCTTTTTAAAGTTCCTAATGCAGACAAAGCAAGTGCACAATTAATTGAGTTAATGATTACTTATAGCTTGATACTTTGCCCCTGTGTAGAACTTTCATCTGCAATATGTGACATTTGATGCAAGTTCGGTGACAGCACCTTTTCTGTTAAATGTCACAGCTCTTCCAGAAAGCTGTAATGGAGTACATTTTTTTTCAACCTTTTTTAGCTTCTTAATCTTCAAGTCTCAGAAGGGGTTAAGGCTAAGAAGCACTCATTTAATTCATTGAATGCTCTTGATCAGGGAGCCTTGAGAATAGTAATTAGTTATGCATTAAAATGAGGTAGCCCTAGGCACACAAAAAATGCAACAGGACTTCAGAGAGACTATGACGGCTCACAGTAAATGCGAGGGAACTTGTGCTAAACATTTTCCATAAAGCATCCTGGTAACTATTTGAGCATGTCAAAACAAACCTCCATTCACACTATTTTTTCCTCATTTCCTTTGCAAACAAAAATAGATTCCTCTTTTTGTTTATTTTTTTTTCCACTTCCTCTTCTCAAGCTAATCCAATTCACTTTCCACTTCCCCTTTTCTATCCATTTGTGTATGTGAATTAACAGGACAGAAAGTTGACCTAGAGGAAAAAGCTCACAAAATAGATCCACATGGGAAATAATTTTGCAAGAACATGGCTTTTGTTATAAATTGTCCTCTGTCTTTGTAAGCTCTCTCTATAATGAAAAGAATCTTGTATTGATTTCTCTTGGAATTTCTGATAGCAGTTTTTGACTCAATGCACAATCTGACCATGCTCTGCTAGTCAGGCTTAGGACTGAAAGAAAGAGAATGAGCAGAGAAGAGACAAGCTGTAAAAGATTTAATCTGAAACTTCTCATGTATCTAAGGGACAACTCATCTGACTACCAGAGGAAAGGATAATTTTTTTTAAGGTTCAAGATCAGCCTGGGCAACACAGTAAGACCTCATCTTTAAAATATAGCAAGGCATGGTGGCAAGTGCCTGTATTTCTAGCTACTAGGGAGGCTGAGGTGGGTGGATGGCTTGAGCCCAGTAGTTCAAAGATACAGTGAACTATGTGCCACTGCACTCCAGCCGGTTTGACAGAGTGAGACCCTGTCTCTGTTACACACACACACACACACACACACACACACACACACACACACAAAGTCTAAAAATTCTTTGCCAATATTTTTGACATTTACTCTGAAAGAACAATACAGACCCACACATCAGCTGGGGGGAGGGGTAAACCAGCAGCCTGAATTTTTAAAATCAAGAGGCTTTTAACTCCAGAGTTTAAAAAAAAAAAGTAAACTCAACACTAAACCACTCAGTAGACCAAGAAAAATTTCTTTGTGGAAGTAGTTGTCTCCGCCCTGCTGTCAGTCCTACTACTGTACCTTTAAGCTAGCCCAACACCATCAGGCTCCTCCACTGGCTGGCACAGTCACTTAGGATGGGATTCGCTTGGCCTCATCCAACTCACTCTCATCCCAGTTTTGTCTCTATCTTGTTCTTAAAAGAAGTCTCCAACATTTTATTATCCTGATTTTGTCCTTTAGGCCTTTTATTTTCTCCAAGGATTTTGAAGTCCTTGTGAAAGGAGCATAGTATTAATAAGCTTACAGGGTTTTTGTGGGAACCAAATCATGATGATAATGATAAAAATAATAAGACTGGTATTAACAAGTAACACTTATTGAGCAGTTTCTACAAGCCAGATGCTATGCTAAGTATTACATGAATGAAGACATTTCATTCTCACAACAATGCTAGGAAGAACATATAATTATCACTATTTTACAAAATGAGGAAATGGAGACACAGACAAGTAACCGATCGAAAATTATATGGCTAGCAAGCAGTGGAACTAATGATAAACCTTGTACTCTCCATGATATCAAGCTGCTCATGAGAATTGGAGAGAAGAGTCTAATCCCATCACTAACCCCTGGCCCAAGAGGGGAGCAGGGGGGCCATCAAACAAATTGGTCTAAAATGGAAAGGGCTTAGAGGTCAAGTTTGTGTCCAAGTCCTAGGAGAAAATTTAAAGGATGGAATAAAATGAAAATCAGAGCTCAAGTCAGGTGTAGACAGGGGCATGACAGGAGTGAGAGCACGCTGGCTCCTATGTGAACGCACTGTTTGTTTTCTTGACCCATGGTTCCTTAATATACTTGACATGTCTTTTCAGAACATGGTTTTGTGTATCTCAGTTTCCACTGCTTTGAAATACGATTATCTAACCTTTGAGAAAGCCTCCAAATTGCTCCAAAGTGAGTTTTACACCCAATACTCCAATTTATTCTTAGAATGTGATGAAACCTCATATTGACTTTTACATGGTGGTAACTGACAAACAAAAGCTGAATTTTACGTGAATAGCCTAACCTCAAAGTCTCTTGAACCCACCACAGAGAAATAAAGCCCCAAATGGTGTTACCCATGGGATGTATTTAGAATAAGAAAGACAAGAGTGATAGAAAGTTGCTAATAAAAGGAATCTATTTCAGATACCCAATCTCGGGATTCCCCACCTCACACACTTTCCACAGAGCCTGAGTGTTCTCTCTAATTTCATTTGTTGATTTGGAATAATCCAGAGCATCCCACAGGATTAGGTCCAAAGCCCGTATGTGGCCACAAGGCTCATGGCAACCTGGCTGCCACAGACTCTGGTTCACTGACAGACTGCTGGCCTCATTCACATACTTTCTCTTATTTAATATTTGAACAAATATTTATTGAGGGTCTATTATAAACCAGTAGAGCTAAATGGTGAGCAACACCAAACTCAACCTTTGCTCTTAAGTCTTACATACTAATTGACGAAACTGTATTAATCAAATAGATCTAAGATTACAACTGTGAAACATGGTGTGGAGGAGAAATGCAGTTTTATGGGAATAAATAATAGAATCTTAACTAGGGGGTCAGGGAAGGCTTCCCCAAGGAAGTGACACTGGAGCTGTAATCTGAGATATTGAGCTGAACAGCTTAAGTACTAACAACTTAAGTGAACGTAAAAAGACAGTCCAGGCCAGGCGCGGTGGCTCAAGCCTATAATCCCAGCACTTGGGGAGGCTGAGGCGGGTAGATCACGAGGTCAAGAGATCAAGACCATCCTGGTCAACATGGTGAAACCCCGTCTCTACTAAAAATACAAAAAATTAACTGGGCATGGTGGCGCATGCCTGTAATCCCAGCTACTCAGGAGGCTGAGGCAGGAGAATTGCCTGAACCCAGGAGGCGGAGGTTGCGGTGAGCCGAGGTCGCGCCATTGCACTCCAGCCTGGGTAATAAGAGCAAAACTCCATCTCAAAAAAAAAAAAAAAAAAAGTTCAGGCAACAGCAAGACCAGTGGCAGGCCTTGAAAAAGCATGATGAGTTACTGCTACCTCTCAAGAGCAAAGGCAGGAGTAGCAAGAGATGAGACAGGGAATCAGAAAACCACTGGACTAAACTAAGCCAGGTTTGGGGGCTGGAGAAGGGGTGGGAGGAGGGTGGATATGATCAGATTACCGTTTTCAGATTATCCTGACTACATTGAAGAAACAAGGTGAAAAGAAATCCAAATGGTTTTGAGTAGACCAGAAAGTATAGACCACTGTAGTCCAGAAAAGAGACAACTGTATCTTGAATTGAAGTAATATAAATGGAGACAGTCAGATAAATGGTCAGTACCTGATAACAAACTGGACATGGGAGGGAGAGAAGGAGGTATCATCAGTGCATTCCAGATTTCTGGACTCCGCAACTGAAAGGACAATAATGTTATGTGCAGACATGAGAAACACTGGGACAAACCCAAGTGTGAGTGGAGGTGGGCAGGTTTTGAGGGGCTGCTTCCTCTCCTGCCTCTAGCATAATCACTTTGTTTCCTTTCTATCACAACAAGACTTCTCAACCTCCCATTCTGTGGTCCAATAACAGTGACACATCCACTGCCTCTCATATGCATAGTGCTTAAGAATAAAGCCATTGCCCACGCAGGTCCTTCCACTTGGAATTTCCTTCTTGTATTAGTCCATTTTCACAGTGCTATAAAGCACTGCCTGAGACTGGGTAATTTATAAGGGAAAGAGGTTTAATTGGCCCAGGGGAGCCTCAGGAAAGTTACAGTCATGGTGGAAGGGGAAGGGGAAGCAAGGACCTTCTTCACAAGGTGGAAGGAAAGAGAAGTGACGAGCGGGGTGTAGAGCCCCTTATTAAACCATCAGATCTCATGAGAACTCATTCACTATCACAAGAACAGCTTGGGGGAAACCACTCCCATGATTCGATTATCTTCACCTGATTTGTCCCTTGACATGTGGGGATTAGGAGTCTTGCAATTCAGGATAAGAATTGGGTGGGGACACAAAGCGGAACCATATCACTTCCTCACTAGTTAATTCCTTTTTATTTTCTAAAATCCCAGCTGAGACATCCAAGTAACCTTTTCTATCCCAGTAGTTTTATACTCATGCCAATCTCAACTTGAAATTTTCTCTTTTTGTGCTTTTGTGCAGTAGACTCAAAGTTCCTCAGAATCAGGAAATGGAACTTGTGTTCATATTTGCATCCCTGGTGCTAGCACAGGGTTTGACATATACCTGATGTTCCACAACTCTCTTTTCATTATGGATAAAGAAAAATGGGTATGGATCAATGTTATAACTTCCTCAGAGTTACTGAACTCAGGTCAACTTGCTCGAAGGAGTCACAGCACTGACCTCACACTCTATTTCCTGTGTCTGCCATATTGACATTAGCTAAGGGCTGGAAATGTTGCTGTCTATTGTTGGGGTGCTTATTAGTCACAGATATGAAGAATGGCTTGAGCCATTTCCTGGGAATCAGGAAAATGGGAATTGTGAACTGCAATTCTGCTGTTAACTTGTGAAACCTGTACCAATTAGAGACTCCAGAAAAGCTTGAATGAGGATATTTGGCAAATGGGAGACAGAGAGCCATGGCTTCCTGAAGCAAATCATGTGTCTCTTTGCACTTGCGAAACCAGATTGGTAGGGAAGAGGATAAACAGTGTCATTGTGATGGAGTCCGGGCACTGGCCAATCAAGCTCCTTCAAACAACTTCACTGGCATCAACATGCCATGGAGAGGCCCTGGCAGCATTATTTCTTGGGAATTAAGAGATGCAGAGTTTGAAGGGGCCTGTTCCATGGAAACCACATTATGAAATCCCACCAGTGGTGCTGCTGGGACCACAGAGGGTCAAGATTTTTCCTTCTGTTTTTCATGACAGCAGTTTAAACCCAGGGATTTTTCCTTTTATACCCAGAAATATTTTTCTTTTTCATTTTTTTTAATCTGAAAACACTAAATGTTTCTTCACATTTGTATCTAGAAATGCCTATGTGCTCAACCATTATGAAAAAGTAAAATTTTTTTCTCCAAGTTATCAAAGTATGCTTTTCAAAAATCAAAAACATAGTTCTTGTACAAATATATAACAAGCATATATTCAAGATGTATTTAACTCATTAGTGAGGAGACAGGCAAGATAATTTTGCTCATTAATGAGGAGATAGGCAAGAGGAAAAGCTGGTTCAAAGGCAGATGCAAAAAACCGATGTAGCTGTAGCTAGCAGGGGAGAACTGCTGAGCAAGATAGCTGAGTTAGGTACAAAATTAGATACCGATTTTTATTGGTCTGGTTCCACCAACCAATAAAACCGTCTTCAGAATTGTCTTCTCTGCTGGACTCAAAACATTTTCACCTCTACTAGGCAAAAACCATTTGTACTCTATCATTTTCTACATGTCAACATCTAACTTGACCACATCTGTGCCCCACTTGATAGTAAATAACCAGTTACATTTTCATAGAGTCAGATAGGTCTCTTTAAACATTAAAAGGATATATAATTTTCATGTTGCCTGCTTTCCAAGTTTTGAATACATTTTCTTAATTAAAAAATCACATGGGGACATGACATACCCATTGATATTCCAACATACCCAAAGTATGTTTCAGGTGACAAAGGGAGATGAAGTTACAGGGGAAAGAAGAAAACATGGACCCTGGCTCCAGAGATTGCTTTTAAAAAAAATCTTCTAACTGATTGTGGAGATTTTTCCTGTCAAGAAAACAATAAGCCCTCCCTTGGGATTCTGACTGCAGGTCTCTTGCTGATGGGGAGCTGAATGATGCCATTCTTCACATATCCCAGCTGCTTGTTAAGCTCTATAGATTACAAGGGGATTTCATCACTTGGCTGGTCCTTCTATTCATTACATTTTACTTCTTTCATTTATTTGTGTCCCAGGCACTGTTTTAGGTGTTAGAGATCTAACAGAATAAAGACATATGGCTTCCACCCTCATGGAATTTACATTCTGGTAGAGACTGTGACAAGTAAAAAAAATAAAGTAAACAAATACACAGAATCATCATGAATTGTGAGACTGCCATCATTCTGTGATGAAAGCAGTAAGAGGGGTCTGCTTTGAATAAATTGGTCACTGTGACCTTTATGAAGAGGCAGCATTTACACAGGACCTGAGGCATGAGAAGGTGTCAGTCACGTGCAGAACAAGGAGGATGTTCCAGGCATTTGGAACCATAAGTGAGTGTGAAAGAAGGAAACAAGGAAGACAGTAACATAAGCAAAGACCAGAAAGGCGGACCGAGGCAAGATCATGAAAGTCTCCACAGGTCACAGCAAGAAATTTTGAATTTGTTATAAAAGAAACAGAAAGCCATTAAAGGGTCTTGTGCAGTGTAGCACCTCAGTTTGTATTTAAAATGATCAATTATGGCTGCATTTAAAATGATCATCCATGGAAAATGAATTCGATGGCAGGGCTGAAAATAGGAAGCATCCATTTGGTAGTTGACTGCGGTAGCCTATACAAGATATGATAAGGTCAGATCAATGTGATAACTGTAGAGATTATGAACCGTAGGTGGTTTTGAGATGTATTTTGGAAGTAGGATCACAGTAGGCCTTGCTATTGGATGTGGAACATGTGAAAAAAGGATTCAGAAATCTCCTGGGTTTATGTAACCAATGCATAATAGTACTATTCACTAAGTGGGTAAGATGGTGATTTGGGGAATGGAGGTGGCAGAATTGAGATGATTTAGGCAGGGAGTAATCAAGGTTCCATTCTGGATTTATGAAGTTTTCAAGATTGAATGGATTTTGACACAGCCAGGTGGAGATTTCAAGTAAGTAATTGGATACGAGCCCGAAGCTCAATGAAGAGATCTAGGCTTGAGGTATCAGTTGAGAGTCTCAGAACATAGACGACATGTAAGACTCTGATAATAGATGAAATCCCAAAGGTAAACATGCAAATAGCCAAGAGGTTCCAAATCTGAGAGACTTGCGTTAAATATGCAAAAAGTAAATTAATAGTACCGAAAGTTCAACATTTCCATGTCTTTCTTAACTTTTACTGAAACTGTCCAACCATGTTGTGATTTAGTCTAGTCTTTTGCAGAACATCCTTAGTGACTGTGGTAACTCTCATGTGCATGTTATTAGATGCAATGACTGTCAGGAGATTCCAACTGTGCATATTTTGAAAGTGCTATCCATCTCCTACTCAGTATCACTGAATTCCCAAGAGAATAACACAGAAATAATATTTTCCTTCTCAGTGGGCTTCCAAACACTTTCTGGTACCCTCTTTCTTGTCTACCAAGAGCTCTCCTGAGAAAAAGGAGGTAGGAAGTGCGAGGATATCAGGCAGCAGTGGAGGGAAAATGTTACCTCTTCTTCTTCAAGTAGAATGAGCCGAACCACAACAATATGAATTGCATTGCCAATACTTGGGTTATGGAACAACCCAGTGACCTAGGGTCAGAAAGAGAAAACCATTAGGCCCACATAAAGAAATGATAAATAAATACCAGAGTAGAAAATAGCATTGTAATGCACATAAAATAAATGTTTTCTTATAGGTCAGACATGTTTGGTGGTGTGCTAAGAGTGAAATATGCCCACAGCTCATTCCACATTACAGTTTTTAAAGACAATCTTTCAGGGTGATTCCTTGGCTGTGTGTTTGAGGGATTAACATTTTTCTTTTCTTAACTCAGGCCACAGTATTCTCCTCTTTTATTATCAGTTACTCAGGCAAATGCCTTTTCCCATCTCAACAGAACTAGCACCCTCTTGAAGGCAGAAAACATCAGTAATGCAAAGAGGAAGCTCAGAATTAGGAGTCATTAACTTTATTCCAATTCTATTTCTAACTACTTTGAGGAAATTATGTTCTACTTCTTTGCCTCAGTTTACTCCTTGGTTTACTAACATAAACCAATGAGACAAAGCCACACTGAAAGGATTGAGTCACTTGTAAATACCTATCGGAAATATGTAACTAATAAATTATGACATATTCCCAGGATACCCATTTTTAAGGGAAAGAATAATTTATCCTGAATTTTCATCCATATTCATCCTTAGGCAGGTGCTAGATTCACATATATATTTATAAAAAATAACTTAAAAGAACCAAAAAAGGCATTTCTTATTTGTTTGTGTAAGCATTTCTAATGACATCTATCCACCAGCTGCCCCACCCCCACGTAGTCAGGCATACCATGTTCATGATGGTGAGGATGTAGGACTCCACATTCTCACTCCCATGGTATTCAATCATCTTTGTGTCAGCTACCACCAGCGTCTCCACCCATCTCTCCTTGCTGATAGAACGCCGAGAGAGGCTTCTGCTTGGCAAGTTGTGCCTCTCCCACTTCTCCCGCCATAGCTCTTGCTTCTGGGAGATGTTAACACTGTCTAAACAGTAAACAGAAGACAATGGTCTAACACTGTATATGTCTCATATATTATCTACTTATATTTGTAAAGATGCAAGGACATAAGCTTAATTTACATTTAAAAATATAAACGCAATGTTTTTATATGCATGGCTGAAATAGATCAATTTAAATGACTATGACCAAGAGAAATTTGAATCTTACAGAGAAATTCCAACTATGTATATTTTGGAAATGTTATCCATCTTCTGCTCAGTATCACTGAATTCCCAAGAGAATAACACAGAAATAATGTTTTCCTTCTCAATGGGCTTCCAAACACTTTCTGGTACCCTCTTGCTTGTCTTCCAAGAGCTCTCCTGAGAAAATGAAAGTAGGAAGTACGAGGATATAAGGCAGAAAAGTGGAGGGTAAATGTTACAGAGAGGTTTAAAAAGTACTTTATAAAAATGTTTGTTACCTACTACATTAAAGTATGTCTTCCACTATCGAAAAGACAACCAACAATGGGAACTTTCTCTTTCTTCTCCTCCTTTAATTATTCAGTGCCTACTGAGTGCAAGACAATAGACCTGGCTTTTAAATGTTTATCCTCATGAACGGGTTGTTTATTCCACTGTTTATCCTCATGAATGACTGAGGTGGAAACTGATGCTCAAAGTGGCTGGTTAAATAACTTTCCCAAAGTTGGGCAGCCTATCAGTAAAAGATCCAGTAGTTTCTATGCCAGCATTTAAAAAATATATACCACACTGTCTCCTATAGAGTCAACATGTATAAGCTGAAATTGCAGAAGGTTCCAGGCATTACACTTGAAGAAGGCACGGAAAGAGGTGGGAAAGATCCAAAGAAGGGCAGCGAAAATTATCAAGATTTTACTATGAAAATCTTGATAATTTTAGTATTAAAAGGATTTTAGTATGAAAAGGATTTGATATATGTGGGTTATGGTTTGGAAGACAAAATCTAGAGAGGCTATAGAATTATAAAGAAAGTCAGACAGATAGCTACATAGAATCATTCTTTAAAATCCCAGAATACTGTAAGTAGGGAGCACATTCTAAATTGAAAGAGGTCTGTTTAAAACCAAAACTAGTGAAAAGCTACTTCACACATCAGGGAGCAAGTACTTAACCCAAGTGGAGAGCAAGTGTAAAAAGTTCCAGAGGGCTCAGAATGGCTTAGGGTGCAGAGAAAAGAGGGACTGACCAGACGAGAGAAAAGAAAGATGCTGGGGCTGATACAGGGGCAGCATCTGGGTCTTTGAAGATTCCTATCAGGATCACAGTCACAAACACCTGCCTCTCCCTCATCTGCACCCTGGGCCCCTGGCAGGGGCAGAACATCGAAGCAGAGTGGCAAACTTCATGTCCTTTTCCTAATCTCTGGTAATGGCCATCCAGTCTGAACTTGAATACCTTCAGCAGGAGGGGACACTCAACAACTCACAGGGCATCTTGTTCTGTTGGGAAATTCTCAACTGCACTGAGCTGAAACCTGCCTGTCTGTCATTCCTCCTCGTTAGTTCTAGTCCTGTTCTCTGAAGCATCTGAAACTATACCCGATCTGAGGCCCTGCCTCAGACTATGAGTGGGGACAGCTAGCACCATATCCTTCCCATTCCCCTGGTGCTCTCTGGGCCATGGAGTTGTGTATACGGTTGGTGTGTAACCCTTCCTGGTTCCTCAGTTTCACTGTCCATATAAAGTTAGAACACATTCAGCAATATTGACAAAAGAAATGAAACTTCATCATAGATCTAAATAAATTCAAACTTTAGCATTGTGAGTTTTGCTTCAAAATAATAATGCTGTACATTATAACACTTTTGCGAAATAATCTGGGATTATGTAAACTTTGGAGGGAAGTCTTCTGAAGGTTTAAAAATGGGGAGGTGGTTAACCCCTCATCTGCACTAGAACCATTTTCTGGTTTCCTTCTCCAGTCACTTTGCCTGGGGAAGCATGAATTCCCTAAGAAATGTCAAGATTTTACCAATGGTTTCTAACTTTCTGACCCCCTCCTCCCTTTCCTGATCAGCCTTTGGTCCCTTTTTTAATTTCATGGGAATGTTTTCAAACCACTATCTGCTTTCAGATGTCTCTGTGTAAGCCAAGCAGCCAGCCACTTTTGAGCCCACGTAGGCTGGTGTTTTCTCAAAGGGCCATTACAGGTTGGGCTGAGTACAGGAATCCTGTCAACATAGATTCAGTTCTGTCTTTCTTTCAGGCCCCTCCCATCTTGCTGGGTGGGATCAGGTCTGCCTTAACCAGGAGACTGCTCCCTGCTGCCCTGATCTTGTGTGTGAGTGTGAGTGGCAGGCAGTTTTCTCACCCAGTGCCCTCACCAAGCCCTTGAGGTCTTGGTCCTTCTTCTCCCTTGGCCCCTGCAGCCTCGGCCTCCCTCCCCTGGGTGCCAGTCCCCTCACAGAGCCCCAGCTCACCTCAGCAGGCAAAGACTGCCCAGCACAGCCCTTCATTAAAGCAGAACACTGTGCGCCTGGCTGCAGCCTCTGTCCCCACCCTCAGATGTCTACGGTTAGGTGCTAGTAGGAAGCTGTCATGGGTGAGAAGCATGTAGAAAAAAGTAGTTTCTCTGCTTCCCTTAGTCCTGTATTTCTCTACTTACTTCTTTATTCTCCCCCTTTTTACCTTTTATCTCTCAGTGTTGAAAAAGAGAGTTGCTGAGCACTGAATGTTTGCATCCCACCCAGACGCAGATGTGGAAGCCCTAATCCCCAGAGTAATGGTATTTGGAGGTGAGGCCTTTAGGTGGTAGTTAGGCTTAGATGAGCTTGTGACAGCAGAGCCCCCATCACGGGATTAGTGTCCTTATAAGAAAAGGAAGAGACATCAGTGCCCTCTTTTTCTCTCTGAGAGAGACACAGACAGATGGGGACACAGCAAGCAGATATTTACATCTCTCTCTTGCTATAGGTATCTATCAAGAGATATCTATATCAAGAGGTATATAGATAAACTTATGTATTGGTAGGCATATAGATATGTCTCTCTATATAGATAGATATATAAATACATCTCTTGATATAGATATCGCTCCATATAGATGTATATTGAGGCAGAGAGCTGTATATATCTTCTTGCTGTGTCCTCATCTGTCTCTCTCTCTGAGAGAATGAGAGGGCTCTCATATATATATGTGTATATATATATATATACACACACACATATAATATACATATATAAATGTATACATATATATACATATATACGCACACACATATATATATATGGAGAGAGAATACATTCTCTCTATATAGCTGGATAGAGAGATATCTATATCTAGCTATATAGAGAGCTACATTCTATATAGCTATATATATATAGCCATGTATATATATATATGTATAATATATATAGCTATATATAGAGGGAGCTATATAGAGAGATGCATTCCTCTCAGATATATATATAGTATAGAGAGATACATTCTATATGTATGTCTATATGTATGTCATACATACATATCTATATGTAGATAGATATAGATATAGATATAGATATAGATATAGATATAGATATAGATATAGATATACATAGAGATATATAGAGAGTGAGAGGGAGAGAGATCTTGCACTTGGACTTCCAGTCTCTAGAATTGTGAGAAATAAATTTCTGCTGTTTAGGACATCCAGTCTACAGCATTTTTTTATAGCAGCCTGAGCTATCTAAGACACGAGTTTTTTTTTTGAAAGACATCTTTAAAGTTCAAGTTACTTTCATTTTTCTAGCAAATAGGTAGTTACTCAGTAGTAAACATTCATATAGGAGGAAATGTGGAAATGAGAGATGGGGTCTTGTAAAGGCATATATATATATATATACGCATATATATTTTAAATTTTCAACAAAACCTACATTAAGCACTTATTAAAGTTCAGGTTCTATACGAAGCACATAGCTCATTTAAGTGTGCCAACAAATCTAAGAGGTAAGCCCTCTTATGATTATTATTGTATGGATGAAGAACTTTAGGTTGAAAAAGATTAGGTAATTTCCCCAGAGTCACATAGTAAACAACAGATTCAGCCATCTGTCTGATTTCACTACAGCAACAACAAACATTTATACAATAGATTCCCTGAGCAAGGCCCAAGTTACTCTCCTGAATAGAGACAAAAAGTATGTGACATGATTCTTGACTTTATGCAACAACCAATCTACTTAATGAGACATGAACATAAGAAAAATTATCATCATTGGGTTTCAAGTAATTCCCAAACAGAGATATCAGTTCTATTGTAGATAGTGCCGGGAGCTTTGCAGATGTGGTAGGATCTGAACTGGGCCTTAACAGAACTGAGCTGGGGGAGAGGTCTGTATATATGTGAGCTGACTCTACAGAATTCTAGTGAAATCTCAGATTTGGCGGAAGAAATGTTTCTACTAAGCAATTTCAGAAAATATGAGAAACCAACCCTACACATTTATCTCCAAAGCTGATGACAAAGCCAGCTAGTTCTTTGGGTCAAGTAAGGGCTGATGATTCTGGAAGGCTCCTTTCGCTATTTCCCACCGTACACACACACTCTGTTTAGACACCCCTCTTCTCCACCGGCATAGCTTCTGGCCACACCTCATCACTTTTTTGTTTTTCTGAGATGGTATCTCATTCTGTCGCCCAGGCTGGAGTGCAACAGCATAATCTCAGCTCACTGCAATCTCCGCCTCCCGGGTTCAAGAAATTCTCCTGCCTCAGCCTTCTGAGTAGCTCGGATTACAGGTGCTTGCCACCGTGCACAGCTAATTTTTGTATTTTTAGTAGAAACAGGGTTTCACCATCTTGGCCAAACTGGTCTTAAACTTCTGACCTCATGATCTACTTGTCTTGGCCTCTCAAAGGGCTGGGATTACAGGAGTGAGCCACTGCCCCAGGCCTGGAGTATTTTTTATATTGCTATAATTTCCTGTTACTTAAGGGGCTCTCTAATTAGGATTTAAACAACTAAAGGGCTAGAAAAACATCTCCTTTGGCCTTTGTTCTGATCCCAACACCATACCTGGCAAAAGTGTCACCCAGTAAAAACCAAATGCGCAAGCAAAGAACTGAAGATGAATCAGAACCAATGTATGAACCACACATAAGTAAGAACAGCAAGGGTTGTCAATTTTTCCATTTGGTGACTTTTTTCAGTTAAGGAATTCTCCACACTGAGACCATGAAGTGTTTGTTTCAAGCAGAGAAATCCAGCCAAATGGGCAGTTTAAGTAAGAAAAACTTCCAGCACTGTGAGAGGACAGAAGACTGACTTTCCTAACTGGAAGCTAATGGAGTGAAGATGTCTGTCCAGCATTGGCTTAGGTGTCCAGGATACCTGAGCACTAACAGAGCAGAAGTCCTAGAGGATCCCTGGAAAATGAAATTTGCAGAGTACTTTTTCCATCCCAAAATACTGCAGGCAGCTTTTCACAAAGCTCTATTTAGGGATTTTGCAGGTAGCAGAAGTCCCTAAATAGGGACAGCTAAATAGAGATCACCCACTGCTGATCTCTGAGTCAGCGTTCACTTCAGCCACTCATGGATCATGCCTTGAAGAAGCCACACGGAAGAGCCTGGAGTAATACTAGGAAGCAAAGAAAGTGAACACAGACAGTGGAAGGCTCTGGAAATTACAGTTTCCAGTACATTCAGGAGTGATTTTTAACATGCCAGTAGCTTCCAGTGTCAGCAATGAGGCTGCCTCTTCTACTTAGAAAATTGCCCAAGGCTTTGCCTCCAGCCCAACCTTTCCCACATCTGGATTTTCTCCTACACCCTTATATCAGATTTCCAACAGAGAAGGAGTATTTCTGTCCAGCCCATGTGAGTTGACCAGTAAATGGAAGTTGGCCACTAATTACTACTGCCTTATTTGAGGTCCAGTTTCCCCCAAGATGACCTTCTCAAGTGGATCTTCTCCAGCCCACAGTCTGAGGCTTCCAGACAAGTGAGATTCAGTACCCTAACTCCCTCCCACCTTCCTGTCACCACCTCTGCAAGGTTCCCAAAACATGACACCTGGGCAACAATGGAGACACTAACAGCCACCTGAGATCTGGTCCCTGTCAAGAGCCCAGCTGGTGCTAAACACTCTTGAATTTGATCATTTATTTTCATTCTCACAATAAAATCATGTAGCAAATTTTATTGCCATTTTTAAATGAGAAAGCTGAGACACAGAGAGATGATAGGCTTTATTCAAAGTTTTGTAGCCAGTAGACAGTAGGAACAGCATTTTAGCTGGGTTAGTGTGAATCTTATTTAACTTAGTGGCATGGAGATGGGGAAGGGGTTTCTGGGATCACCTGCCTAGAAATTTCAGTGTGAGGAATGGAAAGGATCAACTCAAAAAAAAAATCATCTATAGAAGAAGTTGGACCCAAAATTAGCTGCGTCCTGTCCTCCAGGTCCCACCAGTCATAAGCAATGCATGAAGGACATTTGTCTGGGAGTGCAGTAGGAGGGAGGTGACTTTTTGATACTAGAATTCTGGAGATAATGTCCTGCTTCTTTATATAACTCAGACAAGTGCTACTCAGTGAAGATGTTCTAGACCCCGTGTTGAGGGCTGGAGAGATGATACCATGAAAAAAGAAGGAAAGCATTTTAACACTAATAGGTCCTATCCAGGCCCACTGTTGATAGCTGCTCACCCCTCGTGCCTGCTGGCCTGGGCTAATCCACCTGTGACCTTGGACAAATATTCCTATCTCTTCCTCTGTCTAATGAAGAAACTGAATTGAATTCCTATTTTTTTTAAGAGCCATGGAACCTTTCCTTCATACAAAGATGACACAAAAAGTAAGGAAAAGAATGAACCCTAAAGCTGCTGGCTTATGGGGTGTGGTGAGTGGCTCTGAAGGGGATTCCACATGGTGTATCTTTAAAAGACCAGATGACACCATCTTTGGGGTCTTCCAGCTCTAGTGTTGTCTGAGTTGGGCAAACACACCTTTCCACTGCCAAGGCATAATTGTGAGCAATCTGCTGCTCCGCACACTTGCACCCAGACCCTCTTCTTGGCAGGTCATAATGGCCTTCCCCAGCAGAGTTGAATACCACTGCAGGTGCGCTTCCATTAGCAACAATGGCTGAGCAGCGCAAGGGGCCCATCTCTCCAAGCCAGCTTTGGGTAGATTTGAAGGTTCTCAGTAGGAGGCTCATTTTCACTCCACAGAAAGTTTACCTCATTCATTGTGAACAAAAAGTATTTTTTTTACATTTAAGTAATAGACTGTTAATGTCTCAAAACTGGCCACTGTTGACGTACAAACAGCTGTCTTTAAAGAAACAAGGGAAGCAACCTGAGTCTAAGTGTAGGAAACTGCTAGATCCCCGAAACAAGTACTTCCCAGCTTAAGGGTATGGACAAAAAGTATAAGCACCTTAAAAAAAAAAAGAGAAAAAAGAAATGTATTCCCAAAGGCTGGATGGCCCTGCCCAACACTGCACTCACTTTATTCAAAAAGGAAGATGGAAATGCTAGATCATTTGGGACACACGACTCTTTCCCAAAATACCAACATAATTTCATCAAGTACACTTAAAAGGAATAATTCAAGATCCTTCCAGAGAGTCAATAATCTGAATGAGTCGAGAATTTTTAGGACAATTACATCCATCATTATTTTGTTAATTATCTATTTAATACTTGTAATGCAAAGTAATTCCACTGATTTGAGGTCTAACCCCACATGCTTTTTTCCATTCCAAACTCTGATAGAAATGTGCTGATGCATTTCTCACAATGAAGACCAGATGTGGAGGAGGCTGCTGGGGGCAGAAAGAAGATAAACAAAAGATGAAGTAATCAACGAAGTGGATAATGAGTCCCAGCATGCTTAAATCTCGATAGAACTCTGCTGACACATTTCACTTAGCTTAGTGACTGAGGATTGAGGAGTAACTCAGGGAATTTTACATTTCACCCAAACATCCGTAAAACATTTCTTATAGTCTCTATGTCCTCAGTGGTGAGCTGGCCATTGCTGCAAGTGTTCAAAAAGAGTTTACTCCTGCAGTTACATTTCATGGAGAGTATGGAGTTTCTACCAGCCTATAAAAGACTGGGACATATTGTTTACAAAGCTCTCTAGACGATGAGTCCTACTTTGTTTTCAGAGCTTCCATTAATACCTAGTGTTCTGAGGAACATCACTGGAAAAAACACAGGGATTAAGGGATACTACCTCAGGAAGGGAGCGAGATTCAATAAATACTAAAGTCTTGTCATATTATAAGCCTGTCATTCTGTGATGATCTATATGGAAATGAATGGGAACAAAGTCTAATCCAGGAGCCACAGAGTGGGAACAGAATGCTTTCTTCTTAGGGTTCTCCCTGGTCTTAAGGACTGTTTACATCTTGCTGGACCAGAAATACTGTTAGTTAAATAGAGCCACTAGGGAAGCAGGGGAGACATGGAAGATAGGTCTCTTGGAAAACGGAATTATCTTCCACCTGTGGAAAGATGTGATAGAACAGCAGGGAGCCATGCTAGCATTTACTGAGGGCTGTTCCTAAGCTTCAGCAGGACCTTCCAAAGACAAGACATGCTGGAACTCCATGTCTACCTCCTTATACATCCTGGTAGCACTTTTAGAGATTACTCACTAAGAGACCTACAAGCATAGTATGTGCTTAATAAACACAGCACGAACTGCTTGAGAGGCTTTTCTTAACATTCATATCAACCTAAGGTAAATTATTGACCTAAGAAGAAAAAAATTAATTAGTGCTGTCTAAATAGATGTAGGCTATCTTAAGGTGAGCCCTCTCTGTGTCTTTACTGCATTGGCACAGGCCCTTTTCTGTTGTTTGTATCAAGTCCTTAAAACTTACCAGGTCAAATACTGAATATGCCTGAGGCAATTTGTGCCTTCCTGTATGATGACTGTGTTAGACTGCCAATTGCCCTCAATATTTGTTCTTCTCCTCTTCCTTTTTAATTTTTTTTTCTGCGTGCATGGCTTCCTAGAATATAGATGAAATTTCCCAGCCTCCCTTGCAGCTAAATTCTGTTTGATAAGACACCAGGGGAAGAGCTACATGAAACTTTCAGAACCTAAAGGGAAGGCAGAGGCCCTTCTCTTCCTTTTCGTCCTTCCTGGCCTGGATGTAGATGGTTTCAACAAAGTGAATGCCAGAAGAAGATGGAATAATATAGAAGACAGACAATAGAAGGAGCCTGTGCTCCTGACTGTGGAGATAAAACATGGGATGTTTTATTTCCAAATTTCATTTATATGTGAGAAAAGTAAAAGTATTTTTTCAACTTGAATAAAAGAAGGCTGTTTTATCTGTTTTGTTCACTCCTTTTACTCCCAGCATTTAGAATAGTTCCTTATACTCAGTAACAATATTTTAAATAAATCAATCTTATGTGGGGTCACCCCCACATAATCTGTCACCCAAAACCATATTATCCTAAGTAAGTGACATGATGATTTAACTCTCCCCTTTATGTTTGTAGGCACTATATCTTCTCAGAGCCCATAATCTTCAGGAGTGGGTGGCTTTCATCTCCAAGGGGTAGCATTCGATCCATCCCTTCAGATCAGCAAGTTGATTAAGTATAAATACACAGTGAGTTCTCTTTTACTACCTTCAATCTGTTAACATATGAATAAGACTGATTTCCCCCAATGACTTCCAGAAATAGTATTTTCTGAGAAGTCATATATCTTCTCTTGTTCTAGAGATAATAATCCCATGAGTCCTATGTATATCTTCTTAAGATAACTGAAGGTACCAAAGTTTAGTTGAAAGGGAAAGTAGACACTATTCATGGGTGGGAACCTCATATGTACTTTCAAATGAAGCAAGAAAATTCTGGGTGAGTCCTGCTGGACTGCTTATTTAGTAACACTCTCTCCACTGTCATCAAAGGGTTAGCATGTCTCTCAGTAGAAAGACTGCAATCCAGCTATCTCTGTTGCTGCTGCACCTAACTCAAACATAGCTGCTTGATATTTCATTTCACCTGCTTGACTGCAGGGCATACATAGATTTATGTTCTTCCCATACTCCCAGATTGATAAATGTTAACTTTGAGTCTGCAATAAACAAGTTGAAAGTCAAGAGTGAAAATTCTCTATAATTAGAGAATATATCATAGAGACCTTGAGAAACCACCTGCTCTGTCTTTCAACAGACAGCAACAAAATAATTCCATGATGATGAGACTTTATTTGTAAAGAAGGTGAGAGATCATATTTACATATGGTTATATTTACATGTATATGGGCTTATTACATACCTAGGTACATGTGAGCATATTTACAGTTCTTTCTATCTAATTCTCTAATTTTATAAAAATATAATGTCCTACATGCCAACTTATTATAAAAATAGCATTTCTGTTTATTTTGGTTTTAAAATGTTCTGTTTCAACTAAAAACAAAAACCATATGATCATCCACATAGATGCAGAGAAGTCATTTGATAAAATGCAATATCCCTTCATGTTAAAATCCTCAACAGACTAGGCATTGAAGGAACATAATTCACAATAATAAAAGCCATCTATGACAAACCCACAGTCAACATCATATCAACTGACCAAAAGCTAGAGGCATTTTACTTGAGAACCAGAACAAGATAAGGATGCCCACTCTCACCACTCCTACTTAACCTAGTACTGGAAATCCTAGCCAAAGCAATCAGGCAAGAAAAAGAAATAAAAGATATCAAAATAAGAAAAGAGAAAGTCAAACTCATCTGTTTGCAGATGAGATGATTCTATACCTAGAAAACCCACTGTCCCCTAGATCTGATCCATGACTTCAGCAAAGTCTCAGGATACAAAATCAATGTACAAAATCAACATTTCTATATACCACCAACGTCCAAGCTGAGAGCCAAATTAAGAATACAATATCATTCACAATAAAGTAAAATACTTAGGAATACAGCTGACTGGGGAGATGAAAGATCTCTACAGCAAGAATTACAAAATACCTCTCAAAGAAATCAAAGATGACACAAACAGATAAAAAAGAATTCCATGCTCATGGTAAGAAGAATCAATATTATTAAAACGACCATACTGACCAAAGCTATTTAAAAATTCAAATTTCTTCTCCAATTCTTTTATTAATGTCTGACCTTATAACAGAATAACTAAGGGCTGTTCTCCCAATCATCTAACTTGATCCTCTGGCAAGAGCAATCACATAATAACCTATGTAATTACCGAGAAATATGAACCTATCTAGTCTGAGTTTTCACTGATTTCTTGGTTGTTTAAAGGGCAGAAAAGTAGACCTAGGGAAAAATGCAAAATCAAGGAGAGAAAAGGGAATTATTCTTTTTCAGTAATAAGCTAGCCATTCTTCTATGAAAGTAAGTGAGCAAAAAGGTTTACGAATAAGAAGCAGCATTTCTATTAAGGAAATAGTGACACATAAAATATAAAGGGAAAGGTTGAGCTCAGAGAGCCACATGAACGCACTTTCCAACGAAAGAAAGAGCACTTTGGTCTAGAAAAGTCTAGGCCAATATGGTGGCTGCCAGTTACATGTGGTGAGGGAGGCTGGAAGTGTGCTGGCTAGATTTCAGAGACTTGATATGATAAAAAGAATTTAAACTATCACATGAATAAGGTACATTGATTACATGTTGAAATAATAATAATCTGGATATCTTGAGCAAAGAAAAGTATTAACATTTATTTCGCCTTTTTCATTTTCTTCACTTGGCTGCCAGAAAGTTGAAAATTACCTATGTGACTTGCATTGTGACTCACATATTTGTAGTGTAGAGCATTGGTTTAGAGCTCAAGACACTTGGATATCCATCCAGAGTCTCCTAGTTATTTGCTATCTTATCTAAAGTCAGATTCACAGAATTGCTGTAAGAAAGGAGTCAAGCACCATACTTGCCACAAAGTAAAGTCACAGCATGTATTATTCTGCTTTCTTCAACCCTACTTGCAATGAAAGAGATGAGGTCCATAACAAATCAAAACTCTAATTCCTTTTGTTTTCAGTTAAGGTTTATTTAATTCTGATCAGGGAGAGCCCTGTCTTTAACCAGCCTGGCTGTTTTTTCCTCACCCTCACCTTGTGAAAAGGCTGCCTAGTTCCTCACCCACTAGAACAAACTAGGGACGAGAAAGCAGCAATCCAATAAGAAAGTTTCATCATCAGTTATCTTTTAATTCTCTTTTTTAAAGAGAGAGGGGAAGAAATAGAAAGAGACAGAGAGAGATCGTAAGTCGTGACATGGAGATTTATTTTAAAGAGTAACTTCCTGTCCATAAACAAATAAAATGTTGTATACACAATATAATGAAATATTGTTCAGCCTTATAAATGAAGGAAATTCAGATACATATTACAACAGGGATGAATCTTGAGGATGCTGTGCTAAGTGAAACAAGCCTGTCACCAAAGGACAAATACTGTGTGATTCCATTTACATGAGGTAGCTTGTGTAGTACAGTTAACGGAAAGTAGAATGCTAGTTGCCAGAGGATGGGGGAGGGGAAGGGAAATGGGAAAAATTAATTTGTACAGAGTTTCAGTTGGGGGAGATGGAAAAAGGTCTGAAGATGGATAGATGGTGATGATGGCTGTCTAACAATAGAATATACTTAAAATCATTTTAAAACTGTACATTTAAAAATGGTTCAAAAGGTAAATTTTCTGTTATTTCATCAAAAACTTTCAAATCAACTTTCTAAAAAAGTAACTTCCATGGTAGGTGGTGGATGTTGAATTGAACACAGATTCACCCAATTTCCTGCACTTCTATCTCTGTATTGACAAGTCCCATAGAGTCCCTAAAGAGACTCGACCCTTAATCACTGTTTCACAATCACTAACCTGTGTTTATCGAAGCATTCATGTTTCAATACTTGTAATTGGATTATCAAAATAAGGATTTTCTCACTAAACATCAATTAGCAAATTATAATTAGCCAGAAAGTCCATTGTCCAAAGCCTTCCGGTTATCCAAAGCATTCCAATTAAATGAGGTTTGACAATAACACAAATTTAAATATTCTTTTCTGGGACCCTAATTGGATCCTTGTTGGCAGCCTGGTTGGTTTTGCCCTCATCTAATTAGAGATGGAGATCAGAGATAGTGTCACAGCTGGTGAGGGCAGCAAGAGTCTCCTGACATCATACAGCTGGCTTTCCAGAAAAAGCAAGGGAAGGGAAGCAACTTTGCACTGAGAGGCTGCTTCCAAGATTAGAGAAGCTATGTAAAGGCTCAAGTTTGAGTGGATTTTTCCAATAGAGGTATTTACTAAAACTTCATAACTTCTGTGACATTATCAATGCTAACAAACCAGGCTTGGCTTCACCTATGGGCCTCTGCCCGCTACTGCCCTCTTGAAGCTATTCCTAGGCAGTTCTTTGTGGCTTAACATGGTCAATGTGAGACGCTATTCTCCATAGTTCAGCTTGCTTTTTTGGACTATACATTTAAAGCATCTAAATTTCATTGTCTAATTTTCACTCCACTAATTCCTTGTTAGCCCAAGAAAAAAGGTTTTATTCCACATCTCCCTCTCTAACTCCTTCTAACGTGTAGCTTAAAGCCTCCAGTTTTTTAAAATAAAAGTTCTGAAATGTCCTCTTCTAAAATATGTGATAACGAATTCAATATACTTGAACTGTGATATTTAATTAGGCATAAGGTATTGTGTATATATTCAGAAACTGCCAGCTTCTCTAGGGAAACATAAGGTAAAAATAATGCCTTTTAATCTCAAGATGTTCTCTTATTTATTGGAGAAGACAAAAACCATCAGTAAGAAACACAATCACACAAATGATAAATGATTAAATGTTGCTAACAGTGAGCAGAGGCATTTGAAAAGAAAAAGAGATCAAGGTAAACTGAATTCAATGAGCACCTGTTTGTTTCCTGTCGTTATGCAAGGCCCAGAAATTGCAGAGATGAATAAAAGCAACTTTACTGCCATTAAGGGACTCACTATCTAGAGAAGCAGATGGAACAGTCTTACTTCTAAGGGTGGCAAGCATGTCTTTTGGGGTGTGCAGAGTGCAACTAAGCAGAGGGAGAGAGGAGAACAGACTGAGTAAGAGCAGGATGAACAAAGGTGTGGAGAGAAGAATGAATGTCTGGCTCTCTGAGAATTCAGAATAGCCTGGATAATTCCAAACTGCCCAAGTCTAAGTTATTTTCATCTGTCAAATAACCAGGGGATATCAGCTCTCCTTTATAATAACGTTACATTTTGCTTACTAAAATCATCTTATCTTTCTGAACCTACACAAGCTTGGGTGATGACAAAAGGTCTGCAGATAGAGGCTGGGCAGGATCCTAACTTTGCTGCAAAGTTTCCATACGCTGGACCATTCTCATGTCCCTACCTGAGCAGTAACTCATTCATCATGGTTCCCAGAATACAAATATAAAAATGGAAGAATGCTAATCAGATAAGCTGAAAAAAATGTAAAGGGGGAATGAGTGACATCTCTATATTCTATTCTTCTCAGTATTAATATATAACATTCACGTATTGCTTTACAGCTCACAGAGCTAGTGCCTTTAACACATGGTAGTTGCTTCTTTTGACAACCTAGGAGTAAGAGAGCAGCTTTTACTAGCCCCATTTCCCCAATAGGTCCATTACATTTTGAAAAGCTTAAGTTAAGGCCGGGCACAGTGGCCTTTAATCCCAGCACTTTGGGAGATCAAGGTGGGCAGATGACCTGAGGTCAGGAGTTTGAGACCAGCCTGGCCAACATGGTGAAACCCTGTCTCAACTAAAATTACAAAAATTAGCCGGCTGTGGTGGTGGGTGCCTGTAACCCCAGGTACTTGGGAGGCAAAGGCAGGAGAATTGCTTGAACCCAGGAGGTGCAGGTTGCAGTGAATCAAGATCGCCCCATTGCACTCCATCCTGGGCAACAAAAGTGAAACTCCATCTCAAAATATAAAAAATAGAATGAAACAAAAATTAAAAGCTTAAGTTAGGAGGCATAGACACATAGGTTAATGGAGCAGAACAGAGAACTCAGAAATAGACCCACAGGAAGATGCCTAGAAGATTACTGAGAAATGTGCAAAGCAATTCAAAGGGGAAAGGATGATCTTCTCAACTAAGACGTTAAAGTCATTGTGATTCACAGGCAAAAAATAAATAAATAAAATCCTGACCTAATCTTTACTTCTCATGTAAAAATTAATTCAAAATGGATTATGGACTTAATTATAAAATGTAAAATAATAAAAATTTTTAGAAGAAAATATTTGGGATGAAGGGCTGGGCAAAGGGTTCTTAGTACATAAAAAAATTTAATAAATTTGATCTCATCAAAACTAAAATATTTTCTCCGCCTATGTGAAATCTGAAGTTATATTTTGATTGATAAAAAGCTCTAAAATTGATTTTGGTGATGGTTGTACCACTCTGTGCATATTCTAAAAATCACCAGATTGTTGTACACATTAAAATAATGAATCGTTTGCAGATTATATCTCAAGAAAGCTTCCACAAAAAAGAAAAAGCCCATCTGAAGAGAACAAAAAGACAAGCTACCTACTGGGAGAAAATATTTTCAAACTATATACTTAACAAAGGACTAGTATCAAGAGTATATAAAGAATTTCCAAACTTAAGAGTAACAATAACAAAAATAAGCAAAATACACAATGAGAATTTTCATTGAAGACTATATCCAGATAAAAATTAGTTGGCATCATTAGCCACCAGGGAAATGTAAATTAAAGCCACAATGAGATATTGCTACATGTCTATCAGAACGGCTAAAATAAAAAGTAGTGACAACACCAAATGCTGCTGAGGACGTGGAGAAACTGGATGACCCATATACTGCTGGTGGAAATATAAAATAGTCTAGCCACTGTGTTTAACAAACAGTTTGGCAGTATCTTAAAAACTACACATGCAATTACCATTCAACTCAATAATTTTACTCTTGGGCATTTATCCCAGAGAAATGGAGACTTACATACACATAAAAATCTGTAGCAGCTTCACGCATAATAACCAAAACCTAGAAAAAAGCCAAACATGCCTCAACCAGTGAAGGGTACACTCATGCTGTAGAAGAGCACTTGACAATATAAAGTAGACCAAACTCTTGATGGACAGAACAACTCGAATGGCTCTCCAGGAAACTATTCTGAGTGGAACAAGCCAATCTCAAAGAGTTATACACTTTATGATTCCACTTATATAATATTTTTAAATGACAAAATTCTAGAAATTTTAGGACAGATTAGTGATTGCCAACAGTTAGGATGGAGGGATGAGAGCATGGTAGGGAGGTGGGTATGGTTATAAAATGTCAATATGAGGGATCCTTGTAGAGGTGGAGCTGTTCAGTATCTTGACTGTCAGTGGATGCACAAAAATATACTTGTGGTAAAACCATATAGAACTAATTACACACACACGCGCAAGTAAAATGGGGAAATCTGAATGAGACCAGTGGATTGTATCATTGTCAATATCCTGATTGTGATATTGCACTATTGTTTTAAAAGATATTATTAAGTGAGACTGGGTGAATGGTACATGAGATCTCTTTGAATTATATCTTACTGTATGTGAATCTACAATTATTTCAATAAAAATTTTATTTCAAAGGTATATGTCTAAACTCATACAATAATGACTTAAACAAAACCTACATGTAAATCTCCAAATTCCTAGTGTGGAGCCAGTGGTGAACTACAACTCTGGCTCAGACAGCCCTTCAGAGCACCAGTAGGACCAAGAATAGCAACTTCTGAGGAATGGAAATGAGGGAGGGAAAGAGAAAGTGTGCCTGCTAAAAACAGCATATAAAATAAAATCGCAAGTCTGGGAAATCGTAGATGTGTGCACAAATAAATGAAAACAAGATAAAGTTAATGAAATACAATTAGTCTATGAAAGGGCCTAGTGGGGCTGTCATCTACTAAGGGATTTTCTCCACATTTTGCTTCCCAACATCTGAGCACCCTTAGAACCTACGTCCACTTGTGATTTCCCTGGTGATGCAAAGCTACTGCTCTCTTTCAAGATCTGTTCTTATTTCCTTCCTTACTAGTTGGGCTCTGGCTGCCTGGCTGTTCTTTTCATTAAGTATGACCCGATGAATTCCATCTGCATTCATCATAGATCGACCAAGCCAGTATTCACTTCTTTCTCTTAAGCTTTCCCTGAAGATCAAAGGGGAGTGCCATTGACAACCACCCTACATACCCCAGCGTAGTTCCTGGGAGCAGATCTGAATCAATAAATTACTCAAATCCTAACATGTAGAATTACTGAGAAGTTCTCTTCAGATTTTAAATGGTCAAAATATAATATAAAATTAAACAAAACAAGCAAGCTCATCCATCTCATGGCAAAGGTGCCTTGAGATTCACATACAAAGTGAGAAGAAACCCCACAGCCACGACCTTCTAAATAATCACTCTCAGAATTGGCAACCCAGGCAGGGTAGACCCTGGTCTCCCAAGTGTTTTGCAAACTGGAGACTTAACTTGTGGTGGCATTCAGCTTGAAGATACAAAGCCCCTACAACCTTCAGCACAAGATCTTTTCCCAGTGCCTGCCTGAAGCCATTCGAAATGAAGATGGAAAATTCCCCAAAGCCACAAATTCTAAAACATCCTCATGATTTTCCTTTTTCAAATTTCCTCTTAATGTGAACTTAAAGGAGAGTGACAACTTCTGACAATCCTTAAGGGACTCTGGTGGTGCATGCAGTGGACTAAGTGGACTTTTTCTTTCAAAGATGGCTAAAAATGAAAGTCTCCCATAACCCATCCCACAGAAGAAGAGTATTATTAACAGGACACTAAATGACTGTGTTCACAGAACCTTAATGAGCACAAAGCTCAATTTAATACATAACTAGAAAGTCATTTCTCCCCTTAGACACTGTTACAAAAGAAGGGAACTTGACTAAATAATAAGGTAATCGATGTTAATAATTTATATAAAGCAACTTCCAGCATTGGTTCTAGAATCAATCAGCTTAGCATCTGTACAGGGTATTCTTTCTTCTGCTGCAGTATTGGCTGGTATTGATGGTGTTCATGAGTCTTTGAAGACTTACACAGGTCTTCCCAATCATCAAAGGAATACTTGTGCCCATCTGAGTTCTCCTACTTCTAATACTTTCCATCATCTCCTGTGTTTTTAAACAATGGGGATGTGTGGTGGTATAGACAGGAGTGTAAGCCAAACAGAAGGTGTAACTTCCCTGATCCTTCATTAGCTAATATTTTTAGATAAACAAGAGTCTACTGTACAATGAGCTTCAGATGAACTCGCTCACCCAGTACAAAAGTGCCCCTGAGTAGCAAATGGCACTGCATCTATTTTTTTCACCTCAGTCACCACAAATTCTACTTAGGTGAGAGTTGGCTTCTTTTATAAATCAACTGTGTATTTTTTCATTGACAAAATCTAAACTTTTATTAAACATTCCTTTAGAAAGCAGGCCCAGGACAGTTTATAAAACTGTGAGCTTGATGAATTCTACCTATTGACTAGAAATTTATCTTGATGCAGAAGTAATGCCATTTCAGATGTAGGACCCTCATGCCTTGGCATTAGGAAGCCAGAAAGCCTCCTAATGAGTGGCTGGAAACAAGACTCTCTGTAGATGGTACCTCAGTGCCACTCTATGGGCACAGCCATGGGTCTCACTGGATTCCTATAACTTGTTCATGCACAGGTGGGGAGCACCTTGATGATACCCAGTTCCTCAAACTTGAATACCTTGAATCTTACCATCAAGAATCTATTTTGATATGCATCACATGATTAGCAAGTCTCTCATTTCACCAATAAAACCATTTCTGACATTCTCTGTGCTTATTTTCAAAGTCTCAAGTGTTGATTAAGATCTGAAGAGTTACAGTCTTTCTAATATAATACCAGCTGACCTCCCCTGGAGGGTGAATTTTATTTTCTTTTTAACTGTTTTATTCAAGTAGACTTGGCACATGAAAAGCTGCACATATTTTATGTGTACAACTTGATGTGTTTAAAGATAAGTATATACCCATGTTACCATCAAACTATCATCACTATAAATGGCATAAACTCATCCATCACGTCAAAAAGTTTCATTCCACTCCCATCCCAACCCCCATCCATATATTGTGGTAATAGCACATAATATAAAATCTGCTCTTTTATAAAATGTTTAAGAATATAATGCAGTATTATTAATAATAGGCCCTATATTATATAGTAGATCTCCAGATCTTATTTATTTTGCATAATTGAAACTTTGCACTCCTTGACTAACACCTCCCCATTTCTTCCTCCCCCCATCCCCTGGTAACCACCATACTACTCTCTGCTTCTATGAATTATTTTAGATTCCACACATAAACAAAATCAGATGGCATTTATCTTCCTATGGCTGCCTTATTTTACTTGACTTAATGTCCTTCAGGGCCGTCCATATTGTCACAAATGGTAATGTTTTCCCTTTCCTCATTTTTAAGGCCGATTGGTGTTAAATAAAATTTATAGGAGGCATTGGTTTGGGCTGAGCTTCTGCACTAGGCCTAAGAAACCAAGTCAAAATGGAGTCACTTATGCTAAGTTCCATGCCATTGAGACAAAACTAAGTTGTTACCTGATTTTCCACCAAATCAGGAAAGAAAGCGATGAAAGCCAAAACCCCAAACAAGCCAGTTTTAGCTAGTGCAATAAGAAGGCTCTTCTGCTTTAACCTTTACAAGGAAATGAACTTTCAAATGACCAATAAGCTTTTTGTTCCCTCTTTTTACATTCTTCAGCCTTTTTCTGCTTATAAAGCCAAACTTCTTAGTGCAGCTTACAGAACACTCATTCCATTCCGTAGATTGTGTTGTTTGATCCTAGATTCACAAATAAAAGCCAATTAAGATCTTTAAACCGAATTTGTTGTAATTTTGTCTTTTGACAACAGTATCCCATTGTATGTATATACCACATTGTCTTTATTCATTCATCCATTGATGGAAATTCAGGCTGCATCCATATTTTGGCTGTTGTGAATAACGCTGCAATGAACATGGGAAAGCCGGTATCTTTTGAAGATCCAAATTTCAATTCCTTTGAATGTATATCCAGAAGTGGGATTGCTGGATTAAATGGTAATTCTGTTTTTATTTTTGTAGGAATATTAATATTGATTTACATAGTGTCTGCACCAATTTACATTTTCACCAAGAGTGTAAAGGATCTTTCATCCACATCTTCACCAACATTCATTTTCCTTTGTGTTTTTGATAATAACCTTTTTAATAATGTAAAATAATGTCTTATTATAGTTTTGCTTTGCATCTCCCTAATGATTAGTCATGTTAAGGATGTTATTACGGACCTGTTGGCCATTTATATGTCTTCTTTAAGAAATTCCTATTTAGGTTATTTTTTAAATGGCTTCTATGTGCTATTGAGTTGTAGGGATACATTCTGGATTTTAACCACTTATCAGATATGTGGTTTGCAAATATTTTCTTTCATTCCATCAAGTGTCTTTTATTTTGTTAATTGTGTCTTTTGCTGTGCGAAAGATTTTTAGTTTGATACATTCCCACTTGTCTATTTTTGCTTTTGTTACCTACACTTTCGGTTTTATAATCAAGAAATCATTTCCCAGGCCAATGTTTAGAAATGTTTTTTCCTACATTTTATTCTAAGAGTTTTATTGTTTCAGACTTTATAGTTAAGTATTTCGTCCATCTTGAGTTTATTTTTGTATAGTGTGAGATAAGGGTTCAATTTTATTCTTTTGCATGTGGCTATTGCTCTTTATCCCTTCCCCTTCTACCAGCCTTCCTCTTGAGTCCCCAAAGTCCATTGTATGATTCATGTGCTTTTGCATCCTCATAGCTTAACTCCTGCTTATAAGTAGAACATATGGTGTTTGGTTTTCTATTTCTGAGTTACCTCACTTAGAATAATAGTCTCCAACTCTATCCAGGTTGCTGCAAATGCCATTATTTTGTTCTTTTTTATGGCCAAGCGTATGGTATATTTAAATATACACACACATATGTATATATTTAAACTAAATACAATATATACATACATACATATATATACATATACATATATGTATGTATGTATTTTCCTTATACATTCCTTGATTGATGGGTTCCATACTTTTGCCTTTGCCCAATTTTTAATTGGATTGTTTGCTTTTTGCTGTTGAGTTGTTTGAGTACTTTGTATATTCTGGATGTTAGTGCCTTATCAGATGAATAATTTGCCCATATTATCTCCCATGCAACAAGTTGTGAACATATAAAAATCAGTAATTTTCTTATATGCTAATAATGAACTAGCTAGGGTGGGCATGGTGGCTCACACCTGTAATCCCAGTACTTTGGATGCTGAGATGTGTGGATCATCTGAAGTCAGGAGTTTGAGACCAGCCTGGCCAACATAGCAAAACTTTGTCTCTACTAAAAACACAAAAATTAGCTGGACATTGTGGGGGGTTCCTGTAATCCCAGCCATTTGGTAGGCTGAGGCAGCAGAATCGCTTGAACGTAGGAGGCAGAGGTTGCAGTGAGCTGAGATTGTGCCATTGCACTCCAGCGTGGGCAACAGAGCAAGACTGCATTTCAGTAATAATAATAATAATAATAATCTCTCTGAAAAGAATTCAGGAAGGCAATCCTCCTTAAATAGCTGAAGAAAAAAACAACATATCTACAAACAAGTTTAACCAATGTGGTGAAAGACCTCTCTACAAGAAACTACAAAACACTTTCACAGAAATAGAAAGAGCAATCCTGAAATTTGTATGGCACCAGCAAGTCTTTTTGTATGCTGTTTGTTCTGCCTGGAATACTCTTTCCTTCTCCCTTCATCTTAAGAACTCTCAGTCTTTCATCACTTGATTAAGGTGATATCTGCCAGATTTCCCTACTTTATAGTTACTATTTGCCCCTTTGTACTTAATGAATATTTTATAAGGAGTTACTTATAAAAATTATAAAAAGATCCTGTTTCTCATTTACCCACTAATGTTAGGAAACGCTGGTGAGTCTTACCTTCAACAATTATTAGTCAACTGGTGATAGTCAAATAGTGATTTTTTTTCTTTCTACCATTCCATCTGTATTTATTAATTGGAATTACACTGTAAGAAAGAACTGTTCTTTTGCCACCATTAAAAAATTATTTATAACAGTATGGACTTCTGAAAATTTATTTTATTCTTTGCATTTTAATCCAGTGTTATTATTATTTTGTGGCTTGAATTGTCTCCGTTTGGGCTGTTGAGAGTTTCTGTGAGTTGACTGTGCTCACTTTCAACATGTGCAACACTTTTGAGTGCTTACTTTCTGGCACCATAACTTATTCTAAGTTCATCTTGTATATTCTGGGCCCCAACCCTGGAATCAATAACTTCTCCAACAAACCCTGGTTCTCTTTGTTGGAAAATGGAATTAGAAACCAAAATATGGATGCTGGATGTCTTCGTTGTTACTTGGGTATCACTGCTTCTAGGCCCTCTCAGCAGAGAAAGGTATGAAATATATGTCTGCATGCATAGCTGTACACACATCTGTATCAATATCTATCTATCATCATCCTCTATTATATATCTATCTTCTATTATCTATCTATCTATCCATCCTCTATTATCTATCCTCTATTATCTATCTATCTTCTATTATCTATCTATCTCTTAAGATACAAATTCATGCTCATACCTCTGATTCCAGTCTAACACTATAAAGCTTATTTTAGCTTTCCTCTTTTCTTTGTAACTCCTTTCTCTGCTATTTAGAAACCTGATTCTCATTATCTTCAATATAGTTACTTATTTTCTCAGTTTGCTAGTACATGTGGTTTCAGAATTGCCAATGAATATCTCTGTGAAAAATACATTTACTAACTAGAGTACAGTATTTATGTACCTTTCTTTTTTGTCTTTAGCCTAACAACATAATCAAGACTTTTCTAAAGTTAATTCCATCAGTTCTTTTCTTCCCCTTCTACTTCATTGTGGTTGTGTTACTTATTTATAATACAATTACATTAATTTTCTACTGTTGTATTCCCTTTTGACTCCCCAACCTCACGGTTGATTTCATATATTTATCTTTCTGAAAATGTGAATCAGTATGGTTATAAAAGTCAGAGCTGCACACAAAGGCATACACACAGTTACGAATAAGTGAGAGGGACCACTGGGTCATAGAGTCAAAGCTGTGGACACTGTAAGACATAAAAATTTGGCATCAAATCTTAAGCAAAGAGAACAAAGCTAGAGACATCATGCTACCTGACTTCAAACTATTCTATAAGACTGCAGTAACTAAAACAGCATGACACTAATACAAAAACAGACACATAGACCAATGGAACAGAATAGAGGACTCGGAAATAAGGTGGCACATCTACAACCACCTGATCTTTGACAAACATGACAAAAACAAGCAATGGGGAAAGGATTATATATTTAACAAATGGTGCTGGGAGAACTGGCTAGCCATAGGTGGAAAATTGAGACTGAACCCCTTCCTTACACCTTTACAAACATTAATTCAACATGAATTAAAGACTTAAATGTAAAACCCAAAATGATAAAAACCCTAGAAGAAAATCTAGAAAATATCATTTAGGACATAGGCAAAGATTTGATGACAAAAATGTCAAAAGCAATTGCAACAAAAGCAAAAATTGACAAATGGGATCTAATTATATTGAAGAGCTTCTGCACAGCAAAAGATACTATCATCAGAGTGAACAGGCAACCTACAGAATGGGAGAAAAATTTTGCAATCTATTCATCTGGCAAAGGGCTAATATTCAGAATCTATAAGGAACTAAAACAAATTTACAAGAAAAAAAATCCCATCAAAAAATGGGCAGAGCATATGAACAGATAATTCTCAAAAGAAGACATTCATGTGGCCAATGAACATATGAAAAAAAGCTCATCATCACTGGTCATTAGAGAAATGCAAATCAAAACCACAATGAGATACGATCTCACAGCAGTCAGAATGGTAATCATAAAAAAGTCAGGAAACAACAGATGCTGAAGAGGATGTGGAGAAATAGGAATGCTTTTACACTGTTGGTGAGAGTGTTAATTAGTTCAACCACTGTAGAGGACAGTGTGGTGATTCCTCAAGGATCTAGAATTTGAGATACCATTTGACCGAGCAATCCCATTACTGGGTATATACCCAAAAGATTATAAATTATTCTACCATAAAGACACATGCACACATATGTTTATTACAGCACTGTTCACAATAGCAAGGACTTGGAACTAACTCGAATGCCCATCAATGATAGACTGGATAAAGGAAATGTGATGGGTATATAACATGGAACTGTGCAACCATAAAAATGGATGAGTTCATGTCCTTTGCAGGGACATGGATGAAGCTGAGAACCATCCTTCTCAGCAAACTAACCCAGAAACAGAAAACCAAACACTGCATATTCTCACTTATAAGGGAGTTGAACAGTGGGAGCATATGGACATAGGGAGGGGAACATCACACATCGGGGCCTGTCAGGGAATGAGGGGCAAAGGGAGGGGTAGCATTAGGAGAAATACCTAATGTAGATGATAGGTTGATGGGTGCAGTAAACCACCATGGCACATGTATACCTATGTAACAACCCTGCACATTCCGCACATGTATCCCAGAACTTAAACAAAGAAAAAAGGAATATATGGTTCACCATATTAAAAAAATGTGCCAAGAACATGAACAGATACTTCTCAAAAGAAGACATTTATGCAGCCAACAAACATGAAAAAAAGCTCAACGTCACTGATCATTAGAGAAATGCAAATCAAAACTACAATGAGATACTATCTCATGCCAGTCAAAATGATAATTATTACAAAATCAAGAAACAGCAGATGCTGGTGAGGTTGTGGAGAAATAGGAGCACTGTTACACTGTTGGTGGGAATGTAACTTAGTTCAACCATTGTGGAAGACAGTGTAGTAATTCCTCAAAGACCTAGAACCAGAAGTACCATTTGACTCAGCAATCTCATTACTGGGTATGTGCCCAAGGGAATATAAATCATTGTATTATAAAGATACATGCACACATATGTCTATTGTAGCACTATTCACAATAGAAAAGATATGAAATCAACCCAAATGCCCCTCAATGATAGACTGGATAAAGAAAATGTGGTACATAGACACCAAGGAATACTACACAGCCATAAAAAGGAATGAGATAATGTCCTTTGCAGGGACATGGATGGAGCTGAAAGCCATTATCCTCAGCAAACTAAACACTATGTAAGAAACAGAAACAGAACACTGCATGTTCTCACTTATAAGTGGGAGCTGAACAATGGGAACACATGGACACCGGGAGAGGAACAACACACAACTCCCTTTTACTGGGAGGCATGTGGGGGTTTGGAGAGCATCAAGGTATGTAGCTAATGTGTGCTGGGCTTAATGCCTAGGCGATGGGTTGATAGGTGCAGCAAACCACTATGGCACAAACCACTACACAACAAACATGCACAGGTTATTTCAGAAGTTAAAATTAAAAAATAGGAAAAAATTGAAGTCAAAAGTAAGTTAATCTACCATGAAAATAACATAAAATTAAAACAAATATTGTCTGAAACATGTAGTAGAGCAAGTGAACCATACAAACCAAGTGTACCAGATCTAATTCCAGCTATTCATTAATGGTAAAATCATTTAAACTCTTTGAAGTCAATTCCTTATCTTTAAAATAGGTTTAAAATTGTGTGTCTTTTTGTCCCTTCCCAGGACTGTTAAGGTGACCTTAAGATATACTATATATGATCATTCCAGAACAAGCATTGTGTATATGGAAGGACTTACTAACATTTTACTTCAGAACTATTTTTAGAGTTTTATATTTAGAAAATAAAAATTCCTGAAGGCTCAAGCAGCTCATTAGTGTTTTCCGAGGCATTAATTAGATAAAGTTTCTGCTTGTTCACTCAGGTCTATACTCCAACCATTGCATATAATCCTAAGAGATCCTGAGAATCTGCATGTAAAAACGATCCTGAATCCAGTTTCTCCGACTGGAGCATGGTGTCAAGGAGGACAAGATTAAAGGCTGGAACCCATCATAATGCATTTTAGAGGCCCACCACATATTCCTTTTTTGATCCCAATTGTCAAGTCTTCTTGTCATTCTCTCCCTTTGAAACGAATATTTATTGTGCCTATGCTATGACCTAGTCATTGTACTAGAAATTGAGACTATATCAGTGAGCAATAATGACATGGCTCCTGGCCTTGTGGAGCTTGTAATTCGATGGTGAAGACCCACAACAAACAAGTAAGACAAACTTCTCAAAAGTTAGAGGTTGTCCTGTGCACTGTGGAAGACATGAGCAGGCTGCTTAGATAAACAGCAGTGTGGGAAAGAATGCATTTTAGATAGCATGATCAGGAAGCATCACTTTGAAGGTGTGCCATTTAAACTGAGACCTCAATGACGAAAAGCCTTTGCACAGACACACAGAGATAATATTTCAAACATAGAAAAGAGCAAGTGTGGAACTTCTATAGCAGGTAATGAGTACTAAAATTTCTCAGAAAGAAGATTGGTTGTGAATGTTGGGCAAGTGGCCTAAGAGACTCCCCTGCACAGATAGGCAGGGCCAGATGATGTACTATCATGAGGGATGGCAAAAAGTAAGAATGGAAACAATGTGGTAATTTCTTCCTCTTCTCTTTTGCACTGAAGATTCCAGGAACAACTTCCAGCACCACCATTTTCAAATACCATGTCCTACTCCTGGACCAACTTTTTATCACCAGCTCAGGACCTAGACAATGCCTTTTATACAGAAATCACAACGCGGAGAGTGACTGACTAATCCCACTCAACTTACACCTGGAACCCTGAACCCCCTCTCCTCTTCCAGCCATATCTCAACCTCCCCATCCAAATTAACATGGTGCTTTCCAAGGCTCTGCTACTGATTTCTCTCAGGGGTGTCAACCCGTGGTGACCCGACCCAGTTGCTAGATATCATACAATTTTTACAGCTGACTGACTGTTTTTACTTCCTTTTCAATTATTATTTTGAAATATTTTGGAACCACAAGTGGCTCAGGAAATTCTAAATTAAATTCCTTGCAGGGCCGCAGCTGGCCCAGTCAGGTCTCACACCCCAGGGGCTACACAGCACAAACATATTTTGGTGTCCTTCCAAACTCACTGCATGCTTCAGGCACCACTCCCTACTGTTACTCTCTTAAAGAACAGAATTGTGTAAACAAACACACAAGCAACATCCTCCCAAAGAAGACATATGAACAATCAATGTTAATAAATGAGTATGATCATTGCCTCCCTCATCACTCTTCTAATGTTCTCTCTGAAAAGTTCTAGCGTTAGAATTTTCAAATTTATTTTCTTTCAAACTCAGAAGTACAATTACTACTTAAACACAGAGAATATAATGGATCCTGGAGAGGAGGAGTGACTCTAAGGACATGTGCAGAAAGCAGATCATTAATCACTTAATATTAGTTGTACTTGGAATCTTCAAATATCTGCTCAGCCTCTTACACTTGAGTTTGTAATTTTAAAAGAGTAGTATTTCATTCAGTATCTTCTGAGGATGCTGTAGGTTACCAGTGAAGGCAGGATAGAATGATATTTGGGCACAGAGTTTCAAAGCCAACTTAGTATTACCTCTTAGTAATTCCTAAGTGACTTTGTATACCTTACTTGACTTTGCTCAGCCTCAGTTTCCTTATCTGGAATATGGAGACATATTGGAATGTATCTAATAAAATTCTGATGAGGATTAAATGAGTTGATGCATAAACCACAATAGCAGACACACTGTAAATCCTTACTAAATGTTAAGTATTGCTATTAATAATTGATCTAACAAATAAAAACTGGCTGGAAAACATGAAAAACCTCACTGTCAATTAATAAGGCAGCATCAGGACTTTGAATGATGGCAGCAGGTCTCAACACATTCCGCAGGGGTGGATGTGTTTGCGATACTAAGCCACCGAGATTCAGTTAAGGGTTCTGAGTGAAGTAGTTAAAGGTTTTAGGAGTGACAGAAGTGGGGGAAAGAGTTGGTGAAGTTTGACAAGGTAAAGGATAGAGACGAGGCCAAGTGTGAGATCACTGACGTAGGTGAGAAGCTGCGATGATGTACATGATAAACTGCAAGGATGAGCTAGTTTGGCCTCTCAACCCAATCCTCACACCCCCTCAGCCTCTCGAGCCCTTCTTGTACAAAGAAGTGAACTGGTTGAGATGGGTTAGTACCATGCTGTCCTCCTGGACACTGGGACTTTGCTTTCCTTGATTCAACATCTGGCTTTGGGGCTGCAAAGTTGCCTATAAAAAAATCAATGGGGTCATGGCCTAGATCCAACTGCAATCATCTAGTGGTAGAATATGAAATTTCGCTAGACTCTGTGTAGCTTGGCCAAATTTTAAAATAAATTTAGGACATGTTAGGGATTTGCGTCTCGATTTTAAACATATACTGGTCAAATACTCCAGACTCCACACTGGAGAGGTAATTATGGAAGGCTGGTAATCTGAGGCCTTAAGACTCTGAATGGATGTTTCCAAAAAAAGGATATTTTCCAATCATTTCTTAGAGTTTGGTTCATAATGTGAAGTGCAACAAAGGGAACAATCAGTATTATCAAAAGGGCCAATCAGGGAGCTGTATTTATACTCCTCAGCGCACATTGTTTTATCAAGACTTACTGTATGTAGATATGCCCAGTCAGCAACAGCAGGAATGCTATTAGCTCACTGTGAGGAAATAAGTTCTAGGGAGCAGAAACAGAACCAAGTAAACAGAAACCACCAACATACAAAGTAGTGTCCTCATTAGTTCACAAAAGTTTTAACAAGAGCTTTTTAAAATACATATTTAAAAGCTAGAACAATTTGTCATTGTTGGTTTTAAAGCATTTTTAATCCTCGAAACCTCAAGACATCACAAACAGAAATTTGGAAATGGACCCCAGTGTGGGCGTTTGATTTATATATAGCCTGTCTTATTTCACAAAACAATTAATGTGGCTTCCAAATATAGACAGGATGGCCAGATAAGTTAAATTAGGAGACAACAAGAAAAAAAAAAAAAGAAAATTGAGGAGGAGAAGATAAAATAAACTCAAAATAATTAAACTACTGAAAAAAACGGGTCACCATATTCCGCTGATTTACTTGTTTGGTTGGTCCACAAAGTTGGTTCTAGTTGCCACTACTAAGGCAAATGCAAATTTGCAAAATACAATTTTAAATGCAAATGTGATTATAAAATATCACATTTTATCATATAAAAATGCAAATGTGATTAATTACTCAAGTCAGACTGATTATATGACAAGGACCTACTGTCAATAGAAAAGTCTATTTTGGGGACATGAAAAGAACCAGTGAGAACTAGTTGTTCTGGTCATTATCATCCAGAGTAAGAGTCTCAAAGATCTCGTTTCTGATCTCTCAGGACGAGATCTTTAAGACCAAACTCTTTTCGCAGATGAGCGCTATAGTAGTCTTGGTTGGACACCTGTCCTCCAGGAAGAACCTGAAATCTTGATGTGGGCTTGTGATACTACTTGTTTTTTTTGAAAGCTGGATGATTCAACAGTTAGAGTCTTTCAGGAGTTGGTGTTCTTTTAGAGACTTTTACAAATTGGGGAACCATAGATAGGAGATAAAATAATAACCTACAGCTCTCTATATGTTACAGCTGAAGAATGGGATAAGCCCCTTTAAACAAATTTAGGATGAGTCAATGGGATATGATCTCACCCCAATTAGGATGGCTATTATATTATCAAAAAGACAAAAAAAAATGCTGGCAAGGATGAGGAGAAAAAGGAACTCTCATATGCTGTTGGTGGCAACATAAAGTGGCAAAGCCACTATGGAAAACAGAATAAATGTTTTTCATAAAACTAAAAATAGAACTACCGTATGATCCAGCAACCCCACTACTGTGTTTTTATCTAAAGGAAAGGCAATCAGTATATCAAAGAGATATCTGTACCCCAGGTTTACTTCAGCATTATTCATAAGAGCCAAGATATGGAATCAAACTAAGTGTCCATCAACAGATGAATTGATAAAGGAAGTACGGGATATACACACGATAGAATACTATGCAGCCATAAAAAGAATGAATCCTGTCATTTGCAGCAACATGGATGGAACTGGAGGTCATCGTGTTAAGTGAAATAATCCAGGCACAGAAAGACAAAAATGACATGCTCTCACTCATGTACGGGGAAGCTAAAAAAGTTGATATCATGGAGGTAAAGAATATAAGGATAGTTATCAGAGGTTGAAATGGGGTAGAGGGAAGGCAAGGTATAAAGCAAAGTTGGTTAATGAGCACAGACATACAGTTACATAGAAGGGTTAAGTTCTAGGGTTCGATAGCACAGTAGATGACTACACTTAAAAATGATTTATTGTACATTTCAAAATAGCTAAATGAAAAGTTTTGAAATGTTTTCAACATAAAGAAATGATAAAAGTTTGAGATATTTGATATCCTGAATACCGTGATTTGATCATTGTACATTGTATGCATGTATCAAAATATCACATGTACCCCATAAATATATACAATTATTATGTAACAATAAATAAATTTAGGATGAGTGACAATCCATTTTCAGGGCATGTTGACTTGAAGGGGCCCTTTTTTTCTTTTTAATCCAGGCAAGAATGTCATAATTGAGTTAAATTTTATTTCATGCAATAGGACAAACCCACAATTATGGAACAAGAGTTGAGCTTCATATGTGGAAATAATGTTTACCAAACCATGCTGGGAAATCAGTATGTGTCTATTCTCTGGCTTATAGGCAGTAAAGAGGAAGTCTGAGGACTTCCTAACAGTCTTCAAACTTTAGCAAGTTTGGGGGGACCCTAAGAAGAGAATTCATATGCAATTGTGGGCATTGTTGGTGAACTCTAAATGGAAATAGTTTTTTTTTCTTAATTTTGTTTCTCTAGCATTAGAAAAAATAAGCATATATGAGTGATTTTAAAAATAAAGAAAAAAATCTTTGGTTAGAGGAATCTCTGGAATGATAAATGTTATTGAGATGCAATCCCAGATTCTTTACAAACTCTTCAGACCAAGTTAATTCTTTGGCTTTGTAGTTGCTGGGGCTTCTCATGGCTGTAGATTGCTGACTCTACAAGAGGGAGTAGGTGTTCTGCATGCTTCTCCTCTGTAAATGAATCCCAGAAAGAACACAAAACACAATGAACCAGCCTTTTTGTGATAAAGAATAATCCTAGGAGACTTTATAATCACACGAGGAACTTTTTTAAAAAAATTAACCAAAACATGGAAGAAAGGCAAAAAGATGATTGTGTAACTTTTGTTGTCAGGCCAGGGAGTTGTCTAAGAATCCCACCCAAGTTTCTTCTGACTCTCTAGGGGGGGGTGCCTATAACTTTGTTTGACTCAGTTTACTGTTGGTAAGAGCCCAGGCATTTTACAGCTCTGTAAAGATAGATGTTAACTTTCAGAAACATGATAAACTACAAATAATTTTTGTCCAGTAGTAAGATGTTATGATCTGAATTTCTGTGTCCTCACAAAACTCATTTGTTGAAACTGAATCCCCAGTGCAGAGGTGTTGGAAGTTGACTAGGTCAGGAATGTGGGACCCTTATAAATGGAATTAGTGCCCTTATAAAAGAGGCCAGAGAGAGCTTGTTTGTGCCTTCCACCATGTGGAGACACAGAGAGAAGGTACCATCTTTTTTTTTTTTTTTTTTGAGATGATTTCACTCTTGTTGCCCAGTCTGAAGTGCAATGGTGCGATCTTGGCTCACTGCAACCTCTGCCTCCTGGGTTCAAGCAATTCTCCTGCCTCAGTCTCCCAAGTAGCTGGGACTACTGGCATGTACCACCATGACCGGCTAATTTTTTGTATTTAGTAGAGGCGGGGTTTCACCATATTGGCCAGGCTGGTCTCAAACTCCTGACCTCAGGTGATCTACCCACCTCGGCCTCTCAAAGTGCTGGGATTACAGGTGTGAGTCACTGTGTCTGGCCGAGAAGGTACCATCTTTAAAGCAGAGAGCCAGCCCTCACCAGACATGAAATCTTCACTTTCTGGTCTCCAGAACTGTTAGAAATAAATTTCCGTTATTTGTAAATTAACCAGTCTAAGGTTGTTTTCTCACAGTAACCCAAATGGACTAAAGACACAAAATAACCCCAAAGCTTATGGTTTTATTGTCTTGTAGAAAATCAACCAATTGTGTATCTATTTAATTCAGCAATCTTATTTCAGTTTCTTTTTTATCATAGGGCTTATTTTGTTTTTTCCCTCACTCATTATACACACATTCATTTCTCCTGTCCTCCTATGAATCAGCCTTGTCATCCTGCTGGTTCTCTCACTATTGAGGTAATAAAAACCTGACACATATTCAATATAATTTTTATCAGAATTGTGTTTTCTTATTTATTGAAAATTTAATTTCAACATGACCAAAGGAACATAGTTCAGCCACCAACAAAATACATTTTTAAAAAACTTAAATAGTTTTCTTGCAAGGATGGATCATCAGGATAAAGATAATTTTCTTTTTTTCTTTTTTTTTTTTTTTGCCAATCAGTTTGAGCTTATGAGGTTGCTCAGGTTAGCCTTGAACTGATGACCTCGCCTTCGCGAGCGCCACGACCTCCGGCGGGAGCCACTTTGGACCCCAAAGATAATTTTCTTAAACTCACAAGATTCTTCCAAAATCCCCTGAAAAGCCTCTTTCCCAGCCTAAGCCCAAAGGCTTTAGATTCTTCTCCACTTTCACTTTTCTCCTAATTCTGCAGTATAAAATAAAGTATGAGAGAGCTTGTCTAATAGGACTATATCCTACTCAGAGGACAGTGGGAGGGGCATTGAACTTGCCAAAGCAGAATCCTTATTTTATTGGTTTTTGGAAGGGGAAAAACTAGTAACAGTCATACTATAATAACCTGATCCTGCCCTATAGAATTATGACTTTATGAGTTTGGAAGCTGAAAAATTGGTGTGAGTAGAGATTGACTGACAAAGAAATGGCTTTTTAAAAACTTTTAGTTCTTTTTGTGCTTGTCACAGGAGAGAGGTGTGGGACTGGGCCTGTCCCATGTCCCACACCTCTCTCCTGTGACAAGCACAAGGCTGTCCCATGTCCTGGCATCAAGAGGGATTGCATGGCTTATCTTTCTTTGCTGAACCTTTCCTTGCTGAAGTCTTCCCAGGTGGGCCATAAGAAGAAAGAAAGAGGACTTATTTTATGCTATTCACCGTGTCCATCAGTAAGTGAAAGACTGAGGCTTCTGTGGGTAGTATTATGAAATAGATAAAAGAATTTTGCACCCATTCTTTGCCACTTTCTTTCAGCACCATGTTGCCTATTTTGTCAGGCAGAAAAGCTTTGTAAGCAAATGTCCTTACAAAGTAAACCACCTCTCTCTGCGTCCAAATTTCATCTGGTCTTCTAAGGGGAACTCAAGACTTTCCAACCTCTTTTTCAATGGAATAGTTACGTGAAAAGTATTCCAGAAGCAATCAACAAATACTGATGGCCCTGTGCTAGACCCTGCCAGAAGTGCTTTGCATATATTCATTCATTCATCCACATAATAACCCTGTGAGGTAAGTACGACTATCACCCTCATTTTACAGATGAGGGAAGTTAGTTTCTGTTTCTTTTAAATATTCTGCTTCTCCAACAACCACCCTGCACCAAGTAAAAGGCCTTGATCACCGTGAATAATTTAACGACCTTAATTTTAATATCTTTATCATTTCTACAGGCCTTCCTCAGCTTACACAACTGCGTCTTCTGGAAGTTATTGTGAAATTAAAATTGTGATAAGCCCAAACCCACAAATGATGAACCATAACTGATTAATATATTTTTCTATATGTTTCTGCCTACATTGGACTGAAATAAAACAAGTTGATGTGAAGAATTTGCAACAGTAAGAGAAGAAAATGACATTGGAAGTGGAAGACATTTTGCCATAGCTGTGACCCACGCTACTCCCTAATTTCCCATATTTATCTCCACAACAAACTTCTATATATTCTGTGTGTTCTCATTTGTGAGGCAAAAGCTTTATACAATCCTAACATTTTAAATTGTGCTTCTCATGTAGCAGGTTGAATTTGCCTAGGTTGAATACTCTGCTATCTGAGCTCCAACTGTAATAACATTGGCAAATAATATTTAAAAGTGCAATACAGGCTAACATGGACCACAGAATCATAGATTGTAATAAATAGGGCACCAAAGATCATCTATCTCCATGTGTATGATTATATTCAGTTTTATATGAGAACATATTAAGCAAATGTCCTTTGTCCAGATCACATGGCTTCTGAGAAAGAATTTAGAAAATTGCTATAAAGCAGGGGTCCCCAACCTGCAGGTCATGGACCAGAATGATCTGTGGTCTGTTAAGAACCAGGCCATGCAACAGAAGGCAAAGTGGCAGGTGAAAAAGCATTACCATCTGAGCTCCGCATCCTATCAGATCAGCAGCAGCATTAGATTCTCACAGAAGTAAGTGTGAACCCTCTTCTGAATTGCATACATGAGGGATCTAGGCTGTGTGCTCTTTATGAGCATCTAATGCCAGATGATCTAAGGTGGAACAGTTTCACCCCAAAACTATCCCACCTATTTAAGTGGGAAGATAGATGCTAATCCCTCATACACTCTGGGTTGGGTGAAAAGCGAAACAACTGTTTTTGGACCTCAGTTTGGCAATGTCTGTAAAATGTTTACATGTACTTACCCTTTGACCTAGCAATTCTATTTCTAGAGATTTAGCTAAGAAATAACCGTATACATGACTAACCAGATCTCCTGACCAGAGAGCAATGAGATGTGGCTCAGCTGTCTAATGAATGTGTATTGAGTAAATGATTTCACAGCTCCATCCACATCGAAAAATCTTACGGGGGCTCATCCTGCCAAGTGGCATTTAAACCCCCTAAGCCGAATGTTTTACTCATAGGACAAAAATTCCTCAACTCGTAGCCACTGACTTTTGTCGTTTTGACTTGCTGGAATGTAAGTTTATTTATGAGCTTTAAGGGAGTATCAAATCCAGCAATCTTACTACTTCTCTTAAAAGTGAAGTTACTATAACAGATGGATGTTATATACATTTTAAAGACCTTTTTGCCCATAGCCTAATACAAAGAAAAAATTGTTTTAAAAATTATTAAAAGATGGAAACCAAAGGGAAATACTTGGTGGGGGTTTTTAGGGGAAGGATTCAAAGCACTCATGTGTATCTACTTTAAATATCTAAATGTTATTTGTCGGCTGATTTGTATGGTGACCTTATCCATCTGTATCCACAGTCTCAAATCCATTATCTTTATTACAGACATTTGCCAAACATTCCACAAAAAATATGCTCCTTATAAAAACATCCAAACAGACATCCATGATTGAAGCTATCCAGAGAATCCAGACCAATTCTCATTCCACTGGACAATGGGGTGAAGAAAAATTTACTGGTAAGAATAAAAGGAATTTTTGGCGGCAACATATTAAATTTTTTAAATAAAATTTTCATAGCTGTCATTCACCTCTTTAACACACACACACACACACACACACAAATGATTACCAATTTCAAAAAGTGGTTTTATTTTCCAACTCCATTAAGTATTTTTTTCTGGATTCAGGAATAAGCATTCCAAGTTCATTCCAAGTTCAACCATAAATAGGTCATGGAGATTCAATTATTTGATGGTAACCATCAACAACAATACATGCTGAATAGAAAAACCAGAACCAAGAATTTCATCTGTGTTTATATCAATAAAGATTTGCTGGCTCAAGGAAGAAGGATGAGATGAATCTTGTCAGTCAGAGAGCAGCTGAGGTGAGAAGCAACAGTATTGTCTCTGCTTGGAAGATAATGCTGTCACCTATTTAAGTGGGATTACACATTTCCTGCTATGCGCGCTTCTTCCATGTGTGATTCGCCATCCTGGTCCTAGAATCAAGGGAGGCAAAATTGAATGGAGACCAACTGGAACTCTTATACACTGCTGGTGAGAGGGCAAATTGGTACAACCGTTTGCAAAGCTGGCAGTTTTAATTAAAGCTTAACATATGCATACTATATGACGCTGTAGTTCCACTCTTAGGCCGGTGTGTGTGTGTGAGTGTGTGTGTGTGTATTCTCAAAAACGTGTATACAGTTTTACCAAAAGACATGTACTAGAACACTGATAGCAACACTAGTCTTAGAGTTCAAATGAAAACGATCCAATAGCCATAATAATAGAATGGAGAAATAAATTGTGAAATAGTCACACAATGGAATTCTAATGGAATGGAATCATCCAGCAAAGAATGATTTGCAAGTATACCTAACAGTATGGATGCACTCACCGATATAATGTGACAGGAAAAAAAGCCAGGCACAAGACAGTGTGCATTATTCACCTATATGAAGCATCAGAAAGGCAAAACTAATCTATTCTGCTAGAAGTCAAAGTGGTGGTAGCTCCGGGGAGAGGGATGACTAGAACAAAGAGGCCCCAGAGATTCTTCTGGGAGCTGGTCATGTTCTACTTCTTGGTATGGGTGTTAGTTACACAGATGTGTTCTGTTTGTGAAAGTTTACAAACTGTGCACTTATGATATAATAACTTTTTTCAGTTGGATAATAAAAAGTACACATGAGAAAACCCCCTCTGAATCCAGTCAAGCAATTGGAATAGGTGCGTGGATCAAGAGACAGAACAAATCATGAGGGGGATCATTGCCTTTCCCCCTCTCTATAGCTCCAATGTGGCTGGAGAAAAGGTCTCCATGGTCTCAGTATGGGAGGGTCCTTTTTCCTCCATCTGGATTACCACCTGCAAAATTCTAATAGTGGATATTTTAAGGGCTGCAAGCCTGGTAGTGCATACAAAATGGCCAGAAAATATTGCTGAGATGGCAGAGCAAACGCTTGCTCTGAGCCTTTCCTGTCAATGCCAGAGTAAATATTTTAATCCTGCATCCTGAGTTGGAGTTGGATTTATCTCAGCTTTCCTGGGTCTATTCCACCGCCTCTCCCTTCACCACCTGCTTCTTCCTTTATTTGTTTTCAAGGATAAGTTTTTGCTGAGAGTGACACATGGCAGCTCAGCCTGCCATCTCACATGGATTGGACTGGCCTTCTTTCTATAGTCCTCAGAGCCTCTGAAGGCTAATACCAAATGCCATGGTCTTTGTTCACAGTGATCAGAGTCTGAGAGATCTTTATATAAATAAGCAGCAGAACCAGTATCTGAAGACGTTTCCTTTCATTCTGATGGCAATTTGACAAGGCTTCTTCCTTATCCTGGCTTCAGTAAACTTTCCTTTATAACTTGACATAAAAGCACTCCTCTGGCCACAGTGTTTCTCTTGGTAAGGATATCAAACTGCAATGTGACTAACACTGCAACCACATTTCCGTCCAACTCAGATCATACATTTTTATATTTAGAGCTAAGGAAAAGCTATTATAACCAAAAGAGTAATATAGTCCACCAGTAATCGTTTATCAGAATAAAGCAACACAGGGATATAGATCTTCCCAATGGACAAATAGTGAAACTTTTACTACAATTGACCCTGTATTGTGTTATTTGTGTATTTAATATCAATAATGATGATGGTAAACAGTTATATTAATGTTAGTATTGTTCTAAGTGTTTTTACATTATTCATTTTAATGTTCAGAATCACCCTATAAGGTAGACCTATTTATATGCCAATTTTACAGATGAATGGGAGGCACAGAGAGATTAGATGATCTGTCTAAAATCTCGGAGTTGATTACAGATGAAACTGAAATGTGAACCCAAGCAGCCCTAATGACTTGTCCTAAGAAGAATGATCTCCCTAATATTTTCCTAGACCAAATAACAAAATAAGCTTGTTTCCTTTAAGCACAGTTTGGCTATGGAGAAACGAAGACTGTCATTAGCTGGAAGGGTAAAAAAAACTACACAGAGAACATCTACTCTACCAACAAGCCAAGGGAACAGAGGGGAATGGACCAAGAGTAATTCTCACAGCCGGTGAGTCAAAAGCACATAATGGAGGCCTCACTATCAAGGCGATGGTTATGTCATGACCCAAAGTCAGGAAGGTGGTCCAGGCAGTGACCACTGTGGTCTAACTAAATTGGAGCAGCAAACTGGCCTACAGTGAGGCGGGGGAGGGCTATGAGCAGATAAAAAGTGCCTGATACACACCTGCAGAAGCAAGGAGAGGAGAGCTGATCCTGGAAGCCCAAGTAAAGCGGGGAGAGTGGCTACGAGGACAGGGAAGGTGACAAAGGCAGCTCAAAAATTAGGGGTCAATGCAGGACAGTGCTGTGACCCTGATAGATGGCTCTGAAAGCCCAGCCTCTCCTCTCATGCACACCTGGACCCTCTAAATGCCTTTCTCTTTTCCTATGCCCTCAGCAAGGGCAGACGCCTCCTCTCCCCATTTTATTGCCAGTTGTTATTCTAATCTCAGGCCTTATGCAAAGGTTTTGGGAGGTGAACTACATTTTTCCTTATATTCTCTGTCTATAAACTACTCTCTTATTCTCCATTTTGTATAAGAGGAAGAGAAATAATTCCATCTTAATCCTATTTATCTCTCTAAGACCTCAGTTGTCCTTTCAACCCCAAACACCTCGATTTCTTCTTGTCCTTCTGTTCTTCCCTCTGTGTCTCCAAATGTGCTTAGATCTCTCCTGTCTCATAATAACTGAGCTTGGCTTCATGGTTCTCTACATTGTTCTTTCTCTAATAGGGTAGGGAAGAAACACAAGCACTAATCTTAAATCAAAAGATCTGGCTGCAAGCACTGGGCACATCAGTTATAACCTGGGTGGGATTGACTATGTCACTTATCCTCTCTGCTCTTGAATTTCCTCCTCCAGAAACTGAAGAATAAAAGTAGCACAACATGGACCGGTGTGTGCAACCCCAGCCCTAGGCAAGCAGAGGTACCTGGTACCTCCCAAATGTTTCATGTCCTCCCCTCCATTTCTCAGCCTCCCCTGTTGTCAGACTGGGGCCAGTGGCCTGTGCATGGATGTGCCGTGTGTTTTCCAAGCTGAGGCAGTTCACAGCTGGTGCCCTCTTCCCTCCTACTCTATCGCTGTAGTACTTTGAAGAACACATGTTTCAGGTGGTAAGGATGGAAGATTTAGGAAGCTGCCTGGCCCCTTCAGATGCAATGTGAGGAAGAAAAACATCTTTACTGGGCAAAGCTCCTGAGATTTTCATGGTAGTCGTGGCTCTGCCTAGGATCATCGTCTTGAATACCTCAGGGCAGGCACAAGCTGGATCTGCAGTGAGCCTACACCAACTTCATTGGTTTTCTCCTATGCTATTGACCAACAGTGTGATCACAGGCACATCTCATCATGTCTCTGGATTTCAGTATTCACTCTTCTATTATAAATAGAGATTTTTAAACAGTTCTGGATTTTGGGCCCTTTTTAAAACATAAAGCCCTTACTTTAAGTGAAATCTGATGTAAAGGCCCAAGATAAAAATTAGAAATGTGTGGAGAAACTCTGGTTGATTGGGAGGTTAGGGAAGGGTAGGGACCCCCGCCCAGTTACCCCCCACCTCCACCAGTTTCATCCCTGAAAATGGAAACCAACATAATTCCCCTTATTTATGCTAAATAATACTGGAAACAGACATACTTTTCTGTCCATATCTTTTTTTTTTTTGAGATGGAATTTTGCTCTTGTTGCCCAGGCTGGAGTGCAATTGCCCAATCTTGGTTCACTGCAACCTCCGCCTTCCAGGCTCAAGCGATTTTCCTGCCTCAGCCACCCGAGTAGTTGGGATTACAGGCATGCATCACCATGCCCAGTTAATTTTGTATTTTTAGTAGAAATGGGGTTTCTCTATGTTAGTCAGGCTGATCTCAAACTCTTGACCTCAGGTGATCCACCCACCTTGGCCTCCCAAAGTGCTGGGATTACAGGTGTGAGCCACCGCACCCGGCCCTTCTGTCCATATCTTAAACAATTCTGAGACCAAGTGAGATTACATTAACTATGTGTTCTGAACACCCCTGTTACTGAAAAATAAGACTGAGTACCTTGTAAACAACTTGGTCATCAAGGCTAACAGTTTCTTATCAAAATCCACTTACTTCAAGACTCTCACTGAGCCAACAAATCCAAAGCTATTTCCTAAAACCCTTCCCAAATCCTAGTCATGTCCTCCCTTATCCCTTGAGACCTGTCTTGAAATTGCCCAGCTAGGGCCCAGAAACCCTATACCCTCCCCTGAATTCTGCATTACATGATACTACTAAGGCTCTCTTGCTGCCAAGTTCTCCCTCACTGCAGTATGGCTCATCAGCTTAGCTCTGCTTGATGAACAGATGTTTTTGGTAGTCTTTGGAATTGGCAGTTGGCATCTCTGAAATAGGTCCCGATATGATTCTGTAAAAACATTGATTTTTTTTTTCAATGTTTACACCCAGAACAGATTCAGAGAGACTCCGATCCTGTCACGTGGTCAGATGACATTTATGGACAGAAAAAGGAAATATAGTACAGAACTGAAAGACAGTACAAATGCTGCTGGTATTTGCCATATTGGAACACGATTTGAACAGTTTGCCAATCAGTGATGGGCTGAAGTGTGGCTGCTGTGACAGGCTGAGATTCAGCTATTGTTACTGAAGCTTACTCCTAAGTTAGGTTTTGAGTTGCTTACATATTAGATTGCAGTTCAGACTTAAGAACTCAAATATGCAAGTGCAGAGGTTTTCTTAGGCCAGATTTATGCTGATATAACAGTACTATCAGCTCACCCACTGAGCTGGGTGATCTCTAAAGCCCCACTAGCCTTAGCATTCTACTTGAATTCCAATCCCGACTTCCTTCCAGTGCATCCTCTGGGTTGCCTGGCTCCCTAGACACAGTCTTTCTTTCTCTGATAGTTTAAGGTCAAATATTAAGGGAAGGCGTCGGTACAAAAGCCAGCTGTTCCTTGCCTGCCTGATCATCTCATTCAGCCCTAAAGAGTGAGAACTTTCCTGACTTATGATACTAAACTCTGTTGCCATCCCAGAGCTTAGAAACTCTCTGAAATTTTTAAAGCTCTGTGTGACAAGCTTGGCAAACTAGGGAAGGGAGGAAGGAGGGGCTGAGAGAAACCAAAAGGAAGTACTTGAAGCAGACCACATTGATCAAACAACAGAACCGGTACTTGGGCACAATCAAAAGCGTGCAAGGAAACAGACACACAACTGCAGCTGGGAATGGCCTTGCGAGACAAGTCGGCAACAAAGTCCTCACGTTGTGAAATTTGCAATCAGAGCCACACCTCAGCTTGAGGACTTCCTGAGAAGAGTTCTCAAAGAAGGTCCCCAGAACTGGCTGCATCAGAATCCTCTGGGAATATGTTATAAATACAAATTCCTGGGTTCTACTCAAGGCTGATTGAACCAGGACTCAAGTGGGAACAGCACTCAAAATTCTGCAACTTAACAAATTCCCCAGGGGATTCTGATGTACACACTCATAGAACCAGTGTTATCTTAGAATATACATCCCTAAGTCTTCTATTGTATAACCAAGGAAACAAAACAGAGGCCCAGAGAGGCTGAGTCATTTGCTCCAGACCACACAGCTCATTAGTGCCAGGGCCAAGCCAAGAATCCAAGCTCCCATGTCCTGCTCTGGGTCACATTCCACTATGTGGCTTAAGCAGTGGCCGACAAAGATCTGGGTGTCCAGGATCACCAGACGGGTCTACAAGCAAGAGCCTTAAATGCAGCGATCTGGTTGGAATGGAAAGTGTCCAGGGGACTGGTCATGGCACTTCCTTGCCTTGGTGAGTACACTGATGTCACTCGTCATAGGTACAGTTGAGGAGGCTTAGGGCAGAGGGCTGCAGATGTGAGCTCCTAAAAAAGCTCTGTGGCAGACCCTTAAGTCTCTGGCCAGTTAACTCACCACCAAAACCAATCAGTTTGTCTTTATTCCTGTTAAATGAAAAAGCTTTAGACAAATTAAACTTAGCAGAGTTTAACTAAAGGGGAAAAAAAAAGATTTGCAAATGGGTCAGCCCCCACACCCAGAACAGATTCAGAGAGAGACCCTGGACCTGTCACATGGTCAGGAGACATTTACTGACAGAGAAAGGAGAGTAGAGAAACTGCTGAATTGGTTACAGCAGGCGCTTGCCTTATTGGAGCACGGTTTGAACAGTTGGCCATCTGTGACTGGTTGAAGTGTGGCTGCTGTGATAGGCTGAGATTCAGCTGTTGTTACTGAAGCTTACTCTAAGCTAGGTTTTGAGTTGTTTACATATTAGATTGCAGTTCAGACTTAAGAACTCAAATATGCAAGTGCAGAGGTTTTCTTAAGCCAAATTTAGCTTGATGTAACAGTACTATCAGAATCATCCTTACACGTGTGTGGTGCCCTGCAGTTTATAAAGTGTCCTTACTCTGAAGCCATCTGAGTGCATACTTTTGGATGGCCAGGTCCAGGAATCCGCCTGTGTACATGAGGCATCTCCTGGGCATGGAGCTTCACCAGCTGCAGTTTGGCTCCTCTGGCTCCAGGAGAAACTCCTGGGTGAATCAAATCTCTAGTCCAGTCAGCTCACCACTTCCAGCACAAAGCTTCCTCTTTCTCTCCTCCCACCTCCCCTGGAGGGGCAAGGCAGTTGCCACCTGCCCTATGATGCTGGACACTGCAGGGACAGGATCAGCAAGCATAAAACAAGGCAGGGTTGGCCTAGACATGATGAACTGTGGCTGCCACTGGACCTCTGTGTCTGGGTCAAGGTCAGGCCTCACCACCAAGGTCTGGCCTGAGCGACAGACGTGTGTGTGTCCTTATGTTTCTGTGTGAATTCTCAGTTATTCACAAGAGAGTCAGTTGGGCACTTGCCTCCTTTTTTCCTCTTCTCTGTGGAGACATTTCATTGCTTTGCAGCTGTCTCTGTGGAGACATTTCATTGCTTCAAAGCAGACATTTCATTGCATTGCTTTGACAGGAGGAAGTTAAGATGGCTGTTTTCTAACTGTGAGCAACTCTGCTTTGAAGTTAGAGCAAACCCAAAGCAAATGAAGCATTAGCTTTACAGGCTGTCCTGAGGTCTCTGTTTCATGGGCATTTCTGTTTTCCAGACTTCCCAAGAGCTTCAACTGTTGTAAACACTTGAGTGTCAACTCAGTTTAATTCAAAGGGGCTCTTGGCTCTCTTTCCAAGTCTATTCCCTTTCTTGTCACACTGGCCTTCATTTAATTCCTCAGACAAGCCAAGCTGTTTGTGCTTGAGGCCTGTATGCATCCTGTTCCCTGGAACACATTTTTTTCCCTGGATTTGGAATGACTAGCTCTGGTCGATTTGTCCACTTTTCAGCCTAAAAGTCCTGCAGACCATCCTATCTTCTCCTTTGCCCTCTGGTTCTTCGTCCCACTAATTCCGTTCCTGGTATTTATTGGTGTGTATGCGTTTATGTTTACTTAATTGTAATTATTTATCTGTTTCTTTACCAATGTTCCCATGAGACAGTAGGCTCCTTGAGAGCATGGCACCTGTCACGTTCAAACTCTACCCTTGGCAACTTCAATGCAAGCCCTCAATAGATACCTGCAGATTGAGCAAAAGCATCAAGATTGCAACCCCCCTTATTTTCTAAGGAAAGGAACAAACATATTAAAAGAAAATTAGCCCAACATCCTGGGTGTCCCTGAAATGCACAGGTGATAGTTAAATGACTCTTGGACATCCCCATCTTCCTTTCAGGGCAGCCCTGAGATCATCCTCTTCCCCCAGGAGAAGGCCCAGTCTTTTTCTATACTGCTGGATTCTCTGAAGCAGAAGGACATTATCCTCAGGAGATTCACCGAAATGATATATTTCAGCTGAAAATCCACAGGCTAAGAGAGAAGTGGAAAGGGAGAGGGGAAGAACAGTGTCAGAGCATTGGACAGGAAAGGGAGGCTCTGAGCCAAGCCCGGAGAGGAACTGCCTTCCTGCTGGGCCACTGTTGGCTTTGAGATGAGACCTTGGTGGCAGATGTGACTCCCCTCCTGCCAGAGTCAGTCTCTCAACTCTGCTCCTTGTTCCCTTCAGACTTGCAAAGCCCTGCTCCTGGTGGGCCTCACCATCCTCTCAATGTGGCCTCTAGTCATGCACTATCACTGGGATCAGCCTGGCCCTGGGCCTCTCTGCCAAGGCTGTTTGCCCTTTAAGCCTCACCTCTCCCCAGGGAGAGAAAAACCCAAGGTCACACAGCTGTTCAGGGCAGGAATTCACACCCAGACCCATCTGATGCCAAAGCCCACATTTCCCCACTATGTGCGCGCGCGCGCACACACACACACACACACACACACACACACACACAGTAAGCTCTTAGCCTCAGGATGTTTCTGGAGAAGACTGAGCAGACAACCAGAGAAGCAGCCCTTGAGCAATGGCCAAGCCATCAGTGGAAGGGACCACAATACCCTCCCTTTCCTCTATTCTAAAACCAGGGAATGTGTTCCTTGCTTCTCCTGTGCATAACTAGAGATCAAACCCCACTCTGCCTCTCAAGAGAAGTGGCGAGGTTCTTCTGGTTCTTTGGAATAAAAGCTGTTCAGGTCAGAGGCGAGGACACAGCTCTGCAAAGCCTGCCTTCAGGAATAACAGCCCCGGAAGAAAATAAGTGAAGTACCTGAAGGAGAGCAGTACTTTAGCAGAAACCATTGCTGTCCAAAAGGATTTGCAGTTTCTCTTGATGTTAACCAGTTGGAGACTTACTTACCAGGTTTTTAAGTCACAATTGTGAATTTAAAAAATTCTAACAAGGAAGAGGACAGCTAACATGTTTTGCACATTTAATTTACTGTGCTAAACATAATGTAGCTTCTAAAATTCCTTACAAAGACCCACTCCCCTGAGAATGACTTTTCTACCCTGATTTCCCCAAAAGTGATTCATGAATAAAGTAGGAGTGCTTATGCTCTAGGTTAGCAAAGAAGTGAGAAACTGTGGGAAAGGATGAAAACCCCAAAGGCCTGAGAGGAAGGGGCTGTAACCAAAACAGGGGGTTAGGGGTGTGTTGGGGGTGGGTGGGAGAGCAGGCTGAGTGCTGCATTGGAAGAAACATCAACTAGGGTGTCTACTCAAGGACTGGGAAAGGTCCCAAGGCCTGGCTGAAGGAGGACCTCACGGGCCACACTGATGGGGTCTGTAACTCTTTGGTACCCAATTTCTAGGCCAGCGCTTCTGATTCTCACCTGGACATAACCTTGCCGCAAGATGCCTTTCATGCACCTTAACAATTCTTGCTAGAGTTGCAGATCTCTGCTAAGGTCTTCTGACTTTTAACTAACCTGAGGCCTAACAAAATGCTCTGTTTAATCATAACACATTTGAGATAACAACAACTAACATACACTGGACATTTATCTTAATATGTTTACATGTTTCAGTTCTTAAATCCTCTCAACCCTTACTGATGAAGGAAACCAAGCACAAAGAGGTTAAGTAATTTGCCCCAGGTCTTCTTTTTGAAGGAATAAAGAAGTAGCTCTAAAAAGTTAAAACGCAGCTAAATACTGGGCCCCACCCCAGGGTTTTCGATTCAGTAAAGCTAGGGTGGGTCCTAAAGATTTGCATTTCTTGTAAGTTCTGGGGTGATGCTGATGCTGCTGGTCCGGGGACCACACTTTGAGGACCAATGGTCTAGACGAGGGATCAGCAAGTTTTTATTATTATTAAAGGGCCAGATAGTAAATGTGTTTCTATCTTTTATGCTTTGCAGGATGAAAGGTAAAATCGAGGATATTATAAAGTACTTATATAACCAACTAAAATGTAACCATTAAAAATAAAATCCATTTCTAGCTATCAGGCCATACAAAACTGGTGGCACACCGAATTTGGCTTATGGACTGCAGTTGGCTGGCCCCTCGTCTAGACTCTAGACCAATTTCTGATCTTGATCCCAAGTGGCCCCTGGCCCCACAACTGTTCTCTTGTTTCTCCTGAGGTCTTGGCTACCTAATGGCTTTATCAGGGAAGTACACCTTAGCTTCAAGCTGCTGGAAAGCTGCTGAATGTTCAGCATGGACTGTGAAATGGTCAGGACAGTGGTAGAACTGCCACTAAGGAAAGGAAACCTCTGTTGTCGCAGGCTCCATACCTCTGGTGCTCAGGAGCATCCTGGTCACTATGAATCGGCAGTGTTCCATGTTGATTGATGATGCTGGAAACTGATCATTTGTTTGATTTTTCCAGGGCCAGATAACATTAAAAGTAATCCATTTAGTGTTGTTTTGTTTGACCACAAAGGATTCTTAGAGCTTTTAAAATGGTAATGATGATAATAAAGGCATCCAAACTACTGCAGTTTCTTTCTTTTTTCTTGATATGGAGTCTCATTCTTGTCACCCAGGCTGGAGTGCAATGGTGTGATCCCAGCTCACTGCAAACTCTGCCTGCTGGGTTCAAGCAATTCTTCTGCCTCAGCCTCACAAGTAGTTGGGATTACAGGCATGTACCACCACACCTGGCTATTTTTTTTTTTTTTTTTTTTTTTTTGAGACAGAGTCTCACTCCATCACCAGGAGCCAGGCTGGAGTGCAGTGGCGTGACCTCGGCTTGCTGCAACCTCCACCTCCCAGGTTCAAGCAATTCTCCTGCCTCAGCCTCCTAAGTAGCTGGGACTATAGGTGCACACCACCACACCCAGCTAATTTTTTTGTGTTTTTAATAGAGACAGGGTTCCACCATGTTGGCCAGGATGATCTCGATCTCTTGACCTCAGGTGATCTGCCTGCCTCAGCCTTTTCCAAAGTGCTGGGATTATAGGCGTGAGCCACCATGCCCAGCCTCTACTTTGTTTTTAAAACATAATTCTTGGCGTATTTTCCATAACCCAAAAGTGGAAGCTCTGGTGCTAAGATTATTTCATATTTATTAAGCGTGGTCCATCAGTGGGCTCTGTATTCTGCAGAATTTTTGTGTTCATAGGCTTCCAGCTCTGAAGGCATCCACTTTTATCCTTGGTATTTACAAACAGGAAAAGAAAGCATAAGCCTCACACAGAAAGTAACCTCAACATTTCCCCAGGTTGTTTACGGAATGGGTGATGTGGAGAAGACATTCCAATGATGATGCCTGACCACTGTCGGGTTTTTCAATAAGTCTGAGTTGTCATTTCACTCACACACATTATGAAATGTGGCAGAAATTCCCTGTCTTATTCCAGTTATAGGGAACATGACTCAGAACCGGTCTTTGTTCTGTGATCTGCTGGGGAACAGCAGGGTAAGTCTTACTGCTTTTCTGAAGATTCCTAGAGAGTTCTTAAAAAATGGATAAATCTGGCCTTCAATGGCTTCCAGCAAGTTCTAAACAGACTGTCAGTGTCTTCCCCACAAGTTTAGTCTGCAAGAAGGTTTTCATGCCTTTACACTGTAAAACATCCTACATCATGCTCCCTGGAATGGAAATAAAAAGTAGATCCCAGAACCAGCTGCCAATGTGTGCTCTTCTACTTACTGACAAAATGAGATCAAGGGAATGACAGAAAGGAAGGGGAAGGTATCAAACATCCCATGCAAGTAACTGCATTCTCTTTGCTCTGATCAGAATCCCATGACCCTTGTTCTTGGCACTCTGCCATCTTTTACAAAAGGGCACCGATGTTGGGAAGCAGTGTGCTGTGGTGGACAGACCCCTGTAAGACGGGAAAACTCCCTTTCCCAGGATCATCTCGAAGGTGATGACTCTGTCAAATGTTAGCCATTCCCCTTCCCTAATTAAGATTCCCAGTCCCTTATCTGAAATGCCTGTGAGGCCAGATGTGTTTTGGAATTTAGAATTTTTGCAATTATAAAAGCAATTTGGAAAGTCAAATGGTGGTTGCCAGGGGCTGGGGAAAGGGAAAAATGGGGAGTTGTTTGATAGGTACAGAGTTTCAGTTTAACAAGTAAAAAGAGCTCTGGAGACTGGTTGCACAACAGTGTGAACATACACACTACGGAACGGCACCCTTACAAGTGGTCAAGATAGTGCATGTTGTGTTATGTGTATTTTACCACAGGTTTTTTAAAAAGTCATTTAATTCATGTATTTTATTCTTCCAAATACCTGGGTATTTTCAGAGTAGTATCCTGAAATCAAACACATGGATATTTCTGCAGCAAAATGTACAACTAGTCTCACTGAGATTCACAAAATATCACATATAGCCTCACATTAATTCAAGTACGATTTTGCCACCAAGGGAGTCTGCTGAACAGTCACGGAAAGACTTTCGGTTTTCAGGGGGCTCTGCAATTTGGAACTGCGGTTTTCAGGAATGGTGAGCCTGTAGCTCTCATTCACCTACCCTACCTTTGTGCAACATTTTTATTGCCCAGTTTACAGAGGACAAAATAGAAACAAGAAGTAACAGCAGGAGAAAAGTAGTCACTTGCCCAAGGACAGCCAGCTAGTTGGGATCCAAACTGCCTGGTACCAATGTTAAGCCTTGACCTTAACCTCCGGCTACCATGCGTATAGACAGGCTCACCCAAATGCAGAATCTTAAAGAGATCTCTTAAAGTTTTAAGAAAGAATGCCAAAGGATTCATCCCAATGTGGGCACTAGTGGAAAGTGGGGCTACCTGGGGGCTTTGATAATGGCCTTCCTATTTTAGAAGGTCATAACCCTGCTCTCTCACCAGTGCCTGATAAGTGCTGTTCTCCGAACCAGGAGCAGGAGTGGATAAACCACTGTTCTGTGGCTGCTAGGGCCGCCCTTTGATTTCTTTTCTTTTCTTTCTTTCCTTCTTTCTTTTTATTTCTTTCTTTCTTCTTTTTTTTTTTTTTTTTTTTGGTTACTCAGGGGTAAAGTATGGAACTTCTCCAATCAGGTGAGCTTTTCCAATGTTCATAGCTGCTTTAAGTTGGAACTGTTCTCAAGAGAAGAAGGTATGCAAATAGTGTCTTTGATGCCTCATGTATATTCCAGGGGAAATGAGATCGAAAGAGTTCTGAAGCCCCACGAAGAGCTAATGAGAAAAATCTTTTGGCTTTCACCTCTCATGTCACAGGTCACCTGCCCTGTCCTTTGGTTAGGAATGGTCCCTAGTTGCAGATATTGTATCAAAATTGATGTTCCTACCAGACCTGCATTTGCAGTGCCTTTCTTCTGCACATCAACATCAGCGCCATGGGAAACCTACTAAGTTGATCAGTTTCCACATCACAGTGCTGTCCGAGCTGGGGAAGGACAGAGCCAGTCCTCAAGCCCTCAACACTGCTGAGCCTATTGAGAAGGAGCTGAAAAGCCAAGGCCAGTGTTCTGGAGGAGCTGGCACAAAGGTTGGCTCCCTACGTAATGTCCTGGAGAGGACGGAGTGGGGAGAAGATGCTTCACAAAAAATGAGCTCTCTGCCACTTTCTGGTGTCAATGTAGCAGCAGTAATTCCCTCAGAAATGCAGCCAAGGTGCTGGTTGCCTGCTGGTGGGGTTGACATTGGCTCTATTTTTAGCACAACTTACCCAGCAAGGGAAAGCCTTTCGTTCAGAGGTGTTTGGGCTCCCTTGCCAGTTAGGTTAAACAAAGAGCTCCTCTGTTGACTGGGAGAATACCTCAGGCTTTCAACATGGTGCATTTAAAGAGAACCGATAGAATTTCCACAAATCCCTGAGTCATCACAGCTGAGCAAACCATCTTTACCTCCTAGAGCTGACAGTGTGTGACGTGATGAATGTTTAAACACACAGGTATACCCCACACATCAACATACACTCCTTCACACACATATAAACACATACGCATAGGCAAACACACACACTTTCTTCACACACGCGCACACACACACACTGTCTACACACACACACACACACACACACACACTGGGCTGAGTTTAGCTGAAATGCTAGGTCCTGAACTTAAAATAATAGCCTTGCTGTATTTGATACTACTCAAATGCATATGGAGTCTTTTCAACCAAATACCACATTTCAAATGAAACTGTGTGTGTGTGCATGTGTGTGCATATGCATGTGCGCATGCGTGTGAGTGCATACAGGTGTGGTCTTACACATCTGACTCCAGGATAAGGAGCCATGCCCTGGATAAGTAGGCACTCAAAGCTGTCATACTCTCACCTCTCTCCCCGACAGATACTAGGGATCTTCCATCCAGACTCAGTTTCTAGGACTGCCACTTCCTCCCTTCAATTTTCTGGTCCATGATGATGAGCTAGACACATCCCCTCACTCGTGACCCTAAAGTTTTGCCGCCTCTTTAGGTCCTAGCTGTTCTTTCTGGATCAGAGGCAAAGTGCCGGGAGCAGTGGGCCTGTGCGCCTAAGTTTATGACTGATAGGGATGGAGTGAGAGTGTAAAGAAGGCAGAAGGCCTAGGAGGAGAAAGCACCCGAGAGCCTGATGTCAGGATTACTAGAAAGATGGGTTAAGAACTTTACTCATAGGTGTGGGATGCCAGTGTGTGTCTTGATGGGCTTTAAACCACATTGGTGTGAATGAAGAATCTCAAGATTGTCTTGTTTCTAGATATTGCAGAATCAAAACAGAAAGACTCATAACTTATGAAAGTTAAGAGAATCCATAAAGGAAAGTTAGGAGAACCCTTAAAGGTCTTCCAACCCCTTCATGTTACTGATAAGGAAAAGCAAGGACTGGGATTTATGTAACTTGCCAGAGTCAGGGAATGACGGAGGTGGTACCAAAACATAATTCTCCCAGTTTCTGGTCCATTTCTCTCTAAACTCTAATGTGAAGAGAGAAAAATGTAAAACTCATTTGACTATATATAAACAAGACTAGAAAGAATAATAAATAATCATTGCTTTCCATCTATGGCTAACAATACAGCAGTCTCAGGTATATCATTAATGTGTGTCAGATTTACCTGACTTTTTTGCAAGTGAAGCAACTCTAATCCCAAGGCCAGCTACATAATTTGTTGAACACAGTGCAAAGTAAAAATGTAGGGCCCTGGCCTGGAGCAGGGAAGTCAGTCTTTCCCCCCACCGAGGGGCCCACCACTCCAACCCACCACAGATGGGTGGCTCCCAAGAGATTGAAAACTCTGCACAGGGATACGCTTGGTACCTGGAGGATGGGGGTGTGGGGGTGAGAGGTCCCCTGAGTCACCTGCCAAATGCCATCTTGGGATGGAGAGGATGACTGCTATGTCCCACTCCAAGACACCATGTGGTACACACCCAATTCTGACCCTCCCCCTTTGCACCCAGGCTCCTACTGGGGCAGAGAGGGACAATGAAGCCCAGGCCTCTCTGCTTTCATGTAAACTGATAACTGCCCAAGACAGGGGCAGAAAGGGAGAGGCCAGATGGGGTCAAGGAACCAAGGGGTCAGGGAGAAAGTGACAGAGAACCCAACTCCAGAAGACAGGATGTTGGCAAAATGTGGACTGTGAGTGAGGCCACGTCCCAGGTCTCAGCCTTTGCTCCACTGCTCCTCAGACGTCACTTACAAAGTAGACATCCAAAGAGTAAAACCATTAAGAATTTCAAGACGCCATCTCAAAGCCCTACACCCCAAGTATGGAACTCTTTCTAGTGTAAGGCCTTGTGTGGCCTTGCTAGTCAGTCCCATGCAGCCAGCCCTGACAAAAACTCACTGCTTGTGTGTGTGTGTGTGTGTGTGTTTACAGTCTCCTGCGTGCACACAGCATACCTAAATGCTCCTGGGTTGGGAGAAGTAAAGAAGCACTGTGCCTGCAGAATGGCCAGTGGATGCTGTGTTCATCTGCCAGGGCTGCCATGACCAAGTGCCACCGACTGGCAGCCTAAACCACAGGAACAGATTTTCCCACAATTCTGAAGGCTGGAAGGCCTAGATAAGGGGTCTGAAGGCTGGGTTTCTCCTGAGGCCTCTCCTTGGCTTGCAGATGGGACTTTCTCTCTGTGTCCTCATGGCATCTTTCCTCTGGACATGTTTGTGTCAAAATGTCTTCTTCTTATGAGGGCAAAGTCATACTGGATTAGGGCCCACTATAATGACCTTATTTTAACTCAATTACATCTTTAAGACCCTATCTTCACATGCAGCCACGTATCTTCTGAGGCCCTGGGGGTTAGCACTTCCACGTATGGATTTTGGGCAGGACACAGTTTGGCTCATCAGAGACGCCAATCCTCAAGTGTGAATGCCCAGTGGAAGTGATCTTGGGAAATGACTCCCTAAGAATCCAAACCCATTTTTATGGCTTATTTTGGGGGTGCATTTCTAACCCTCCTCATTACGTCAATTTCCTCTGCTCATACTCTTGCAGTATTTGTCACAATGTTCAGGCATACAATTTTGTGATTTTTGTTTAAGTTCATTTTCCACTAGACTGTAAGTCCCTGAGGGCAGGGTCTAATCCAACAGGTTCAGAGCTGTGTCCCTTAGAATCTGACAAATTAACATTTCTTGAGGAAAAGGAGGTCAATTACTGACACACAAAGCAGTGTAAACAAAATTTCTCATTTTTGGCATATTGGCCCAAAAAGTGTCCTAGGGGATTCACTTATCTGCCTTTGAAAGGGAGGATTAGAGCATAAAGTACATTGATAATTTCCTCAAACATCTGATGTCAAATCTAACAAGTAAACCTCCTTCCCCTTAAAAAGAAAAAACAATTTTGTGGTGATGTATGAGACTTCCAGCTGTGGCACAGAAATGGGACACTGTGGGGGTGGGAATGTTTGTTTTCCCAAACATTGGCATTAGTCAAGCTGTGGGACAAATTCATAGTTAACATTAATTGCTGCCAAAGAACACATTTGCCTTGCCTCAGTGGCTCCCAGTGCTCTTGGAATGCTGATACCCTTGGCCCAGGTAAGACTGATATTCACTCACACCTGCAGCACCACACTGCAAACACACATCATTTACTCATGCAATTAATTAACAGACGTTTGTTAAATAATTAGTACCCATCAGACACTAGGCTTGATACTTAAAATCCAAAGATGTGTCTACTGGTGGAAATAAGATACAAGTTCAACAGGATAATCACTAATGAAGCCATAATCCATTCATTTATTTACTCATTCATTCAATCATTCATTCAACATTTGCCAGATGCTCATGATTATGGCCAGCTCTGTCTTAGGCAACTGACCAATACTGCAGAGAACAAAAGCAAGAAAGCATTTGCCTTGACGGAGCATATTTCTGGTTCATGGAAGACAGACAATAAACCAATAAATAAGCAAGCAGCTAAAATAACATTGGGTGATGAGAAGTACTGTGAAAAAATAAAAGTAGGATAAAGGGTTTACAAAGTGATGGAGGGAAAGTGATCTTAAACAGTGGTCACGAAAGGCTTCGCTTGGTATTTTGAGCTGATTAGCATGAAAGGGTGAGCCATAAAGAAATCTGGGAGAGGTGTGTTCCAGGCAGAGAGAACAGCCAGGGCAAAGGCCCTACAACAAGCCCACTTCAGGGAACACCGAGGATGCAGAAAAGGAAGGGGAGAATGGTGGGAGATGAGGTAGACAATGATAAGGGGTCATATCAGAATGCAGATTGAGTTCAAGAAACTGGGGGGTGAGCAGCAGGCCTCGAAGGCAGTCCAGGGTGGGGGATGGTGACACCATTCGAAATGAGACTGGAAGACTGCCAGAAATCTACTTACTGGACCAGATGAGAATTTGTCCTCCTACTGCCTACAGGAAGCTAAAAATCACGCATGCTCTAGGCTCAGGGATAAGCACCCAATGTGCTAGGATTACTGTGGCCACCTGACTGGACCTCAGGGCCTCATCTTCCATATCATCCTCCAAGGCTCCTAGAGAACACACCTCTCTACCCGAGAGCTCTCGCAGGCTTCCATCTCTACCTTTCTGCCCCACTCAATATTTTGTTCACCTCTGTATCCTAAGTACCTGGTGTCTGGCACAATATGAGTGTGGGAGCTCGTTGAGTAAATGAAATCATTTGCTTTCTTTTTCTATGTGCATCTATCCATCCATCTATTCATCCATGCAACCATCTATCCATCCATGCATCTATCCATCCACCCTTCTTTCCTTCTATCCATCCATCCATATATACATAATCTGCTTTTCTCCAAAGTAAAGATTTTAAGTAGTCTTTTTATTTTTAACTACAACCTCGGGGCACAAGTTGCCACTCTTGCCACATCCTTGTCTCTGGTGCTTCTCCCTTTAGGAGAGAGGAAGTTGCAGCTACTGCTGGTTTGCAGGCCATTCAGAGCACACACTAAATTTCTCCAGAAAAAGATGGCTATTCTCAGGGGTTAAACTGGTTCCATATAGGTAAAACAGAAGTATCTAATAAACTATAAAATGCGTCACAGACAGTAAGTTCAATACTTCAGTTGAATGTATGTAAGTTCCTGCCCTGGCCAGGAACTGTGCCAGATCTGGGGAACACCCCGAGCATAAACAGACGTGACTCCTGTCCCACTGAGCTTCTTGTCTAGGGAAGGACATAAGCAGGCGTTCATCATATAATAGAGCCTGTGGTAGGGTATGAAGTAGTTGTGTTTTCGTGGAAGCCATGGGTGGGTGCTACAGAATAAGTGCAAGTAACTCAGCAAGCATTTGGGGAGAACAAATTTCAGGGAGAAGGAATCTAAGGGGAAGGGTTAGCAGTGATGGAAAGTGAAGCTTCTTTAACAAATAAAAATGAGGTCAGGATGACACAAGGCTGTATTTGGAGTGACAAGAGATGAAATTGGAGACAGAGCTGGTGGTCATCTAGAGAATGAGCTCCCAAAAGGCGTTAAGAAAGCGGGGTCTTTATCCTGAGGGTAATGGGTTTACTGATAGGTTTTAGTCATGGGAAAGATATGAACTGATTTGTGTTTTGGAAATATTTATCTGATTTGTAGTGGGAGACAGCAAGGGCCAGCAGACTAGTTAGGGGGCTGCTGCAGTCATCCAAGTGACAGCTGACAGATGCTGGAGCACAATAATGACACTGGGGAAAGGCGGATAATTTAGAAAACTATTTAGGGAGGCAGGAATGACAGGACTTGGTAATAATGTGAGCTGACTGAGGACATGGATTAAAGAAGGCAATCCTCACCAGGGGGTTATGAGCCACCCAGAGCTTTGAAGTTAGAAATTTAGTCCTTTGTTTTGGGTTTTCTTTCTTTCTTTTTTTTTTTTAAAAAAAACGAAAGACAGGGTTTTACTGTTACCCACACTGGAGTGCGGTGGCATGATCATAGCTCACTGCAGCCTCAATCTCCCGGCTGAAGCAACCCTTCTGCCTCAGCCTTCTGAGTAGCTGGGACTACAGATGTGCACCACCACTCCTGACCAATTTTTGAAAAAATTTTTTTGGTAAAGACGGTGTCTCACTATGCAGCCCAGGCTGGTCTTGAACTCCTGGGGTCAGGCGATCATCCCACATAGGCCTCCCATAGCACTGGCATTGCAGGCATGAGCTGTTGTACCCAACTGTTTGGGGGTTTTCATTAGAGTGGATCTCACTTTCTCATCAGAATTTCTGATGACTCTATGGGTGAGGGGTAGAAAGCTTAGAGGCTCTCAGGCCTCTGCCAGATGAAGCCAGAAGGTGGGTCAAAATAGAGCAAGCCTCCTTCTGCCTCCACCCCAGGCAGATGGCAGCACAGGAATGATGACAGGCAAAGCTCAAAGCTACTTATGCACTGCCCTACAGAGTTGTGGGAAATGCCAGAGAGCTTAGCTAGTAAACACATCAAGTAACATTTCCTTAGCATTAGGACTTTCTGTCCTACCAAAGAACTGTCTGTCAGGAGAAACTGCTCCTTTGCTCATACTGATCCAAAGGCCCCTCCAACCCCAGAACACTTCCCACAGTGCTCTTGGCTGTTCTGAGCTCAGTTCTGCACTTAAGTGCAGCCCCCACCACTGTGACAGCATGGGCCCGGCACAGGGTATCCTGGAGGAGGTAAGACAAGCAGATGCTGTGTTTCCAGGAGAGCCATTTCCTTACGGGGCATGGAAACCCAGACACATTAAGTAATGAGGGAACATGCCGACAGATTGTCCAGTGCTGAGGAAATGCAAAGAAGAAGAGTCTCAGCAGATTATCAGCATGAGGACTGGTTAATGAAAAAAATATTAAAAGAAAAAAAACAACTGAGTACCTCAGAGCTACAGAGCAACTGTGTTGAGGCCTCTGGAATTTGGAGTTCCTAAAGTCTTGATGTTGAATTTTATTAAGCAAACAAAACCAACAGCGTCATTATTTTATCTCCCTATACATTCATGCATTAAGCATTTCCCAAAATTTTCACCAACAGTCTTCTCATCTCCCTCATTAGCACTTTATCAATCCACCCACCAGTTCTTATAGCAGATAGTAATAACAATATATATGCACACGCCATCCCTCCAAAAAATAGAAGAAAAAAATATAAAACAAATATAGAGCAACAATTAAAATGTTAACTATCTCATAGCAAAGCAAAGCACAAACTACTGTGGAGCCACCTCTAATCATAAGGCAATTGACTAATCAAATTCAAGACAAGATTCAGGCAGGTTATACAGAGAAATGTTTGTGTTAGCCAAGGAAAGGAAACAGTATCATCTACTGAGTACATGTTAAACGCAATGTGGAGTTTGGTGGTCATTTAGAATCTTCCACTAACTGTATTTCCATGAAATCAGAACAAAATTATAAACATCCCCCAAGTTTATAACTTTGCTCTATCAAATTGGTGATCTGATAAGCTAATTAATTACAATAAGCTAGTGTTAATGGTATTATAACGTTGACATTTATTTGTATTTGACAACGTTTGGGCATGTAATTTTAAAAAGCAACTCACAATTTCCAGATGTCTTAGATAAGAAATTCACTTGAGGCTTTGATTTCTTGCAAGAGACAAGATATTCTTAAACATTCTCTGGTATTAAGCCCCTAACCATAGCAAAACATGCAAGAAAGAGGAGATCCTCAGAGGCCAAAAGTAGAAAAAAAATAAGCAAAACAATACAGAGAGAAAAGTAAAAGATGCAGCATGATGATCTTCTTTATGTGTCAACATGATTTCTCCATTATTCAATCAAACACTAATCTGGGTGTTGCTAGGAAAGCATTTTGTAGATGTGATTAAAGCCTATAATCAGTCGACTCTTAGCAAGGAAAATTACTCTTCATAATGTAGCAGCCTTGATTTGATCAGCTGAAAAGCAGAACTGGGTTAGAGCAGAGCTAAGGCTTTCCAGAAGAAGAAATGCTGTCTTTCTTGAGCACAGCTGCTTCAGCCTGTGCCCAAGAGCTATAATCTGCCCTTTTAGATGGCCTGCCCATGGATTTAGGACTTGCCGAGCCAGCCCCCACTATTGCACGAGCCCATTTCTTGCAATGAATTTCTTAATATACGTTTCCTACTGGTTGTGCTTATCTGATTGAACCCTGACTGGCACGTGGCAGTGGTAGCTCATCTGGAGCACCTGCTGCTCACTATTTTGCTCTGGGGAAAAAAAGACATTAGGACCCATAGGGTGAAAAGTCGGTCTAGAGACTAAATGAAAAAGGAAACCAGAAAAAAGCAAACAAAGTAAGCAAACAAATTGGGCCTTGACTCTGTCTCCAGGGGAGACAACTATTCATTGAGAATCTATAGCCACAAGCCATAGATTTAGGGCCCACAGATTAGGACCCAAATTCACAACAGGATACGTGTGACTTTACATTAAACATAACAAGATACCACTTCATATTCACCAGACTACGTGTAAAAGTGAGAATGCCAAGTACTAGACAGAATATGGGAAAATGGGAGCTCTCATTCACTGTCTTAACCAATTTTGCACTATATGTTAAAGTCATAGATGTATTTATCTTATTGGCTACAAATTTCATTCCACTACTGAGTGGAATGAAATATCTATAAATCTTTGTATTAGGAAACATGGACAAGAAGGGTCTTTTCAACATAATGTATAATAGCCCAAGCCTGAAAGCAGTTCAGATCCACTCAAATGAGATTAAATCAATTGTGAAAGGTTCATGAGATGGAGAATCTATGGAAGAGAAGATGAATGAATTACTACAAGTCCTAGCAACCTAATATTCAGTAGCAAAAAGTACAAACTATGCATTAAAATTCCAAATCTCTTCTTGGTCTTACTACATATTATCAAGATAAATCCAGGACTAGATCTCTTACTCATGTCCAAGCTGTCAGTGCTTCAGATAAAGAATGATATTCTATTTACAATTCTACCCAAGAGCCTAAGAAAAACCAGGCACACAGAAGAAACCTAGTGGATATTTGTTGAATGAATGAATAAATTTTGAACACAAGCATGCACGCCAGGAGCCAGACCCTGTATTTCCAGCCTAGATCCTACTGCATGAAATCCCAGACTCTGACCTTACCTGCCAGGACCCTTTTCTGCCATAGATGACCCAGTAGCTATTCTCATCTTATTTATCTGACCAGTGTCAATTCTTCCTCCCCAGATTTCTGGAACAAAAGTTGTCACAGAGACTTTCATCTAACACCACTCAAGTCCCAGTGTGACCGTGTTCTCACCAAAAAGCCTTAGAGAAAGGAGCTTGTCATTGTTGATAAAGTGAGGTTTTGAAATTTGCCCTGGATTTAATTCAGGTAAGCTATATTTTCCCACTGTTTACCATAGATTCCAGAGAGTTGATCTTAGAGGAAAAAAGAACTTCAGCAGAGCTTATAAAACATCAGGCTTAGAAAAGCAAACAAAACTAGCTTAACAGCTTAAGAAAAGGTAGTTCAAATCAAATCAAAACCAAAATAGCATCGCATGAAAGGCCTGAAAAATAGAAATTAAGCCATATTGACAAGGGACATATTATGACATTTGGGCACTTGTCTATGTGGCAAATAAAAATGAGTGAAAGGACAGATTTAAGGAGAAATTAATTGATATCTTTTCTCTCTTGAAGCATGAGGGTACTTTTAAATAACATCTTTCTTCAATATCTAGGGTGTTCCTCTTTGAACATTACAAAAGCAGAATGCTTTATATATGGTAAAGGTGATGTATGTCACAGTAATTCAGTCTGGCAACATCGACTGACCGAAGCATAAAATGTATTTTAATGTTGACAACACTACTGTCAGTTGATTCCGTCCTCTCTGCAGGACAATATGGTGTGAGAACACTGCAATTACCTGGTTCAGCAAGGCCAAGAACATTTTGTTATGCCAAGATTTAAAAATTAAAATGTCATCTGTAGTTTAAGAATATTCACAAGCCCATTAGCTATTCTTGAATCTCTAGCTACTGTTTTTTTTAATAGAGAAAAAAGTAATTTTCTTGCCCTAACTAAAAAATTTCCAGCAAAAATCAGTTGACTATAAATTCATGAACTTCTTTCTGGGTTCTCTATTCTGTCCAGTGGTCTGTGCATCTGTTTTTATGCCAATTCTATGTTGTTTAGGTTACTATGCCTTTGCAGTATATTTTGGAGTCAGATTGTGTGACGCCTCCAGCTTTGTTCTTTTTGTTCAGTATTGCTTTGGCTATTCAGGGTCTTTTGTGGTTCCATGTAAATTTTAGAATTGTTTTTTCTATTTCTGTGAAGAACAGCATTGGTATTTTGATAGTGATTGCATTGAACCTGCAAATTGCTTTGGGTAATATGGACATTTTTAACAATATTAATTCTTCTAATCCATTAGCATGGGATATTTGTCCATTGTTTGTGTTCTTTTCAATTCTTTTTTTTTTTCTTTTTGTGACCCAGGGTCTCACTCTGTCACCCAGGCTGGAGTGCAGTGCTGTAATCACAGCTCACTGCTGCCTCAGCCTCCTGGGCTCAAGCAATCCTCCCATCTCATCCTCCCGAGTAGCTGGGACTATAGGTGCATGCCACCACATCCGGCTACCTTTTGTATTTTTTGTAGAGATGAAATTTTGCCACATTTCCCAGGCTGATCTGGAGCTCTAGGACTCCAGTGATCCACCTGCCTCAGCCTCCCAAAATGTTAGGATTACAGGCATAAGCCATTCTCTAGCTACTGTTTAAACATTGCATTACATGTATTGTCTGAGGAAGAGAGATGATCACACACTGTTTATACTTCCTCAATATTTGGAAACGGCATGTTTCCTTTTTCTTTCCATGAGTGACATATATATTAGACACTACTATACTCTAGTTTCACCTTCATGGCTATGAAATACTCTTTGTCAGTTGCTTTTTGATGGCTTACTGAATTCTTCGCACTGAACCCTCTGTTACACTGACTAGGGAGGGAATATCTATTCTAATAGGGCTCGTGACAATGATTGATGAAACAAGGTTTATACTCAAGAAAGACATAATAAGTAAACAGGAGGCTGTATATATAGCTTCAGGTAGAATAGAACCGTGACTCATGAGCTTGGCTATATTCTGACACTAATTACATTGATGCTTTTGACAATTCTTTCCTTTCTCTAAGACACAACCACCTCTTTGGCAAAAGAAGGAAGGAAGTTTCATTAGGCACCCTCAGAGGTTCTTCTAGCAGAGCTGTTCAATTCTGACACTCTGGGGTACTAAGCAAGTATAAGAGAGTATCTCTTTTGTGAAATTCTCTACCAGATACTCTCTTATACTTGCTTAGCACATCAAAGTACCAAGGTGAAGAAATTCTACCTGGTGGAAATTCCATCTGGTGGAGAAATTTCATCTGGTGGAGAATTCACAAGACAAAGATTGTTCTAAGGTAGCATTAATCAGAGAAGGTTCTTTAGAAGTGAAAAGTCTTAAGGTTGACCTAGAAGTATAACATGAAATGGGGTGACAAATATTGTAACCGTGGTATTGTATATGCCCTAATAGGGGACCATGATATTTGTAAGCCCCACTCTTTTCCTATCCATCCCTTCTCTCTTCAGGACTAAATATTTGCTATTCTCAATTCATTTGTAATTAACTCTGCCTTAGTAGGGGAGTTATGAGAAAGAGGCGTTCAAGGTGGGTAGATGAGGAATAGTCTCACTCATTTCACAGAGCAAGGATGCCAAGTTCACTTGGCGTCCTAGTAACTTACTCCACCATATTGATGTTCTAGGGATTTAAAAGGTATCAATTCACAAAGTGTTCCCCATAACCCAGAGTGTAATAGCAACTGGGTAATTACCCAGGTGACTGAATCAATGACAAACAAGGGAACCCTAAATATTCCCCTTGAGACTAACTTACCTGTATTGATACCTTCATCACTCAAACCAATTCATCCCTTTTCTTGGTACTTGTTAGAGGATTTAGCCAGTAAGTTATCTAATGTAGAAGAAAGGTGCAGTAGCTTACTAAAGTTAAGAATTTAAAGCAGTTGTCTGCTTTTGCATTCAGAAAACATTTTAGACTCAAAAGCTTCTTATTGCATACATACTCTGCCAAGATGATAGAAGGCACTCCCAGGGAAGTTGCTATCTGGCATAGGGGCTGGGTGCAGTCTGTAGAGAAGATGCTTGTCCCCTTTCCCTTTCATTCTCCTGTTTGCGAAGCTCCAGTTCTGAGTCCTCCCACCTCGCCCGCCCTTTCCAGGATCTACCTTCCCTTACTCCCTCATCATCTGTTTTCCCGTTGAGGTCCATGGTTTCCAAATCCCTAACACATGTAAATAATATTATGGCTTCCTTTTGTTAACTGTCCCTCTAGCATTGTTTTCTTCTCTGAAGAATGGAGAAATTATACCATATTTAAGAAACCATCCTGATTCCCAATCCCAATAAACTAATGCATAGTTTACTATCTCCTACACTAAGAAGAATGTGGGGGGTGCAAGGAAATGACTCAAGTCAGTTTACTTCTGAAAACTACCTGAAACTATCTGGGAAAAGGCCAAGAGGAGCAATTATTCAGATCATTCTTGGGGCTTAAGGGCAGGGAACGCAGCTCAGCAAACTACAAACACAACACTGTGCAGTCAAAAGAAGCTTCACTGAATTCATCATCTGACAAGGTGTTGATATTTTTTTCAGTTTTTCTTCACACATTATTATCAGCATCATCAAACATTTAAATGTGCCTTCCATATGCAGATGTGACGAGCTGTCTGTAATATTCCACACTAATGTATTATAACACTGCTAATACCAAAAATCATTAAAGTAAATTTTACTTTAGATACTAGAATGCTCTAGAATATTCATGAGTTTTAAAAAACAATTCATTATAAACGTCTTATGAGGATCATCAGTTAATGTGGCAAAGATGCTTTTATTTTCTTCTCATTAAGAATATGCAGAGACTCTAGTATTGATAAGTGAAAGGGTTCATATAAGCAACAAGAATGTAGAGTTTCTGGCAACAGAATACAGAAGAGATTTGAATGTCATGAAGATATTGAAAAAAAGAATACAGAGGAGATAGTAGACTTGAATAAGAATAGGTGATGTTTTAATAAAACAACCAAAAGAGCAAAACAGAATCCTCAACTCAGGAGGTCATTTGAATCACAATACCCTTTAATCCACAGGTTGGCTCCTTGGTTTCTGGAACTTTCTGCCTTCTATAAATGATGTGCGGGTGGTACCCTCCCTCAGCCAGTGGATGATTCTTCACAGGCTCAATGAAAAAGTCTCCGTGTGGTAGTTGAAAAAATCCAGTCTGTAAACAATTCAATAAGATGGATTAAAGACTTAAACATAAGACCTAACATCATAAAAACCCTAGAAGAAAACCTAGGCAAAACCATTCAGGACATAGGCACAGGCAAGGACTTCATGACTGAAACACCAAAGGCATTGGCAACAAAAGCCAAAATAGACAAATAGGACCTAATTAAACTCCAGAGCTTCTGTATAGCAAAAGAAACAATCATTAAAGTGAACCAGCAACCAATAGAATGGGGAAAATTTTTTGCAATCTACCCATCTGACAAAGGGCTAATATCCAGAATCTACAAAGAACTAAAACAGATTTATAAGAAAAAAATTAACAAACCCATCCAAAATTGGAGAAGGATATGAAGACACTTTTCAAAAGAAGACATATATGAGGCCAACAAACATATGAAAAAATGCTCATCATCACTGATTATTAGAGAAATGCAAATCAAAACCATATTGAGATGCCACCTCATGCCAGTTAGAATGGCAATCATTAAAAAATCTGGAGACAACAGATGCTGGAAAGGATGTGGAGAAATAGGAACACTTTAACACTGTTGGTGGGAGTGTAAACTAGTTCAACCATTGTGGAAGACAGTGTGGCACTTCCTCAAGGATGTAGAAATAGAAATTCCATTTGACCCAGCAATCCCATTACTGGGCATATACCCAAAGGATTATAAATCTTTCTATTATAAAGACACATGTACATGTATGTTCATAACGGCACTGTTTACAATAGCAAAGACCTGGAATCAACCCAAATGCCCATTGGTGATAGACTGGACAAGGAAAACGTGGCACACATACACCATGGAATACTATGCAGCCATAAGAAATGATGAGTTTGTGTCCTTTGTAGGTACATGGATGAATCTGGAAACCATAATTCTCAGTAAACTGACACAAGAACAGAAAATCAAACACCACATCTTATCACTTATAGGTGGGGTGGGTGTTGAACAATGGGAACACATAGACACAGGGAGGGGAGCATCACACACTGGGGTCTGTTGGGGGGTGCCAAGGGAGGGACAGCGGGGGTTGGGGGGGGAGGTCGGGGAGGGATAACATGGGGAGAAATGCCAGATGTAGGTGACAGGGGGATGGAGGCAGCAAACCACATTGCCATGTGTGTACCTATGCAACAATCCTGCATGATCTGTACATGCACTGCAGAACCTAAAGTACAATTAAAAAAAAAAAAAAGAAGGCTTATTTTAACCAATTCTATTTTCACACAAAAAACAAAGTGAAAAATTACATAGCTAATGAGGATCTCTGAAACTCCTAAGACCAATGCTTTCGTAGTCTGCTGTTTGATCTCATAGAAGAGTTACACTCAAACAACTTAGTGAAATATCTTTATAGTCAGGGTTATTAAATATTTGGGAGTCACGGATTCCTTTGTGACCTTATTGAAAAAAGTACACATATACACATGTATCCAAAATGTAGCCTACAATTCTTCAGGTTCATGGATTCCTCTAAAACCCATTGCTGGATATGTATGGTTCCCAAATGAAGAGCCCATGCTTCCCAGTTGTTCTATTATGGATTTGAGACCTATATCCAACACTCCATTGAAACTTTTAGAACATTACCTGAATGGGGGTAGTCCAGCCACATCTTCACACAACTGTTTGCCTAGCAGTGTTTAATGGAATCTTTTACTCAAGAAAACAAAGAAACATAGTGCAAAAGTCCTTGATCTGAGATGAGTTTCAGGGGTCTAGAGCAGAAAGCCCTCTGTCCGTCTCTAGGGAAACAGGGATCTCATTTCACAGATATGAAAATCAGTGGTATGCTCCAGAACACTGGCCAATGAGTACTCCTTTTCGAAGTCAAGTCTAGAAGTGTTATAACCTACAACTCTCTTGTCCTTTTAGGAAAATATTTAGTGCCCATCTGAGGTGTTTAGAAAACTGCTTCGCCATGATTTCCTAAGATGGGTTTAAGCCTCAGGGTCAGACGTGTCCTCAGAGGTCAAAGAAGGGTACTGACACTGTCTTCAAGGTTTACAACCCAGCCAGGAAGACAAGGTTGACATTTATTTACCAGTAGGAAAGGGAACTGCAATGCCTGGGTACTTTTGTGCTGAAAAGGACAACTCAAGAGGCCAACTCATGGCCTCTGGTGGCACTGGGCCTAGAGCCCCGACCTGGAGTCCTGTGTCACAGAGCCCTTCTTCACATGACACAGCCCTCACTGGAGTGGCACTTCCATAGGTGCTGTGGATTCCAGTGCTGTGTTTCAGAGGCCAGTAAGAGTGGCTGCTTTTAGACAGTGAAGGCAAGATTGAACGCCTACAGACTCCAGAATACTTGGCACAGCTGTAAAGCCATGAGAGGACCTCTCCGACTTATTATTTCTTGTTGTTGGTTTGCGAGAGACAGACATTTTCTCATTCAATACACAGCCAAAATCATAAGTCAGCAGAAAGTAGAATTCAAGAGATTATAGAAGCCTCAGAATAAAGAGAGGTGGGAGCAGAATCATGGGAAGATTCTCCCAGCATACCCTACCCTCTGCTGTGATGCCTAAGTGGCCTCCATGAAGCCAGTGAGGAGAGTGACCCATGATGTCATCAATTCGTGAAGATTTTGCATATCAGTCTGGACAGCCCAATTAACTCACGTGGTTTGAGGAAACATGGACTGAAGCCAGGAAGACATCGGTGTATTCACCTGGTAGTCACCATGTTCCAAGCAGGTGTTAGGGAAACAGCAAAACAACAGAGCCAGTCCCTTGGCCCTAAAACAGCGCTGTCCAACAGAACTTCCTGTGGTGATGAAGATGTTCTCTACCTGCACTGTCCGGTTTGGGAGCTGCTAACCCATGTGACTGCTGAGCACTTGAGATACAGCTAATGCAACAGAGAAACTGAATTTTTAATTTTATTTAAATTTAATCATCTTAAATTTAAGTGGCCACAGGCAGTTAGTGGCTCCAATATTGGACAGCTTATTTGTAGAGATGGGCCAAGTAAGGAAAGAGAGAGATTCATAATCATAAGCATTTTCGTCTGTAATAATGAGAGCTGTCATCAGGGCCAATTTGAGCACTTGCCTTAAAAGAAAATGAACTGCAAAATGTGACCTATTTCACTATTATGGTTTGGTTTTCATGAGCAAATACATCAGGAGCCAGATTGGGAACACCCATGCACTGCACACAGGCTTCAGAGAATCCATAGAAACACCTGCATATAAAAAAAAATGCAACATTCACCAAAATTAAAATGAATCATTGGGAATAAATGTGACACGATAAGGGCTATATGAGGGGGCTGCCACTGTTCTCAGGACAGAATGGAAGGGGAACAGATGTTCAGCAGGAAGCTGGGATGGGGGCTGTGATCACACAGAATTAGAAGCTGGGTTTCAGATCTAGAGGGAGTTGTACCCCTCAGAGCCCTGAAATATCAGCCTCCACGTCCCTTACCCATCTCAGATGCTTTTTGAAGGAGCCTAATCACATGCCCTGGCTGGAAGCTCAGAATCCAAGTGGTAGGAAAAAATATATCTTTGTTAGAAAATGGACAAAGTTGGTTCCAAAAGAATGTAGGATCAAAGACTTATAACAGGGTTAAGAGAAACAGCATGAGCTGTGCGATCTTGGTCCAATTGCTTAACACACTTGAGCGCCAGTTGTCTCACCTGTGAGATGGAGCCAAATCTGTTTTAACTTGCAGGGCTATGACTGTTAGAGATACTCTATATAAAATGCCTAGCAGAGGTCTTGGCATATGGTACTTCCTAAATAAATGCACAGTTGCTCATTTCATCCTAGCATCATCTACTGCAAGCACATTTTAAAGCAGTGCTTTAAAAGCAAGTACTCTAGGGTCCATTTGCTTGACTTAACTCTTAGCTGCAAGTAACTTAACTTCTCTAGTCCTCGGTTTCCTCATCTGGTAAATATGAATACCGACAGTAACTTATTAACTTATTAAAAGATGTCACATGGATTAAATGAATCAGTGTAAAGTGCTTAGATGAGTATCAGTACATGGTAAATGCCTGATAAGTATATTGACTATTAGCTATTATGCTAATATGCCATTCTGATAGTCTAAGGAATGCCTGGGCCACAAGTTACAGGTTTCTGTAGAAAGAGACAGAGGCATTCTTCAAAACCTGTCCCCTGCCACATGGGTGAAACGCAAATAGGCAGAGAGGTACTGCCCACCCAGACAGATGGGAGGAATGCCAGGCTGTCAGTGATCCTGAGCCATCGCTAGGCTGCATGAAGGGGCCACACTCTAACATTCAGCCTCTGGGCATAATGGACAAAAGCAGGACTCCTTCAGCAGAAGTATGAAGTGAAGTTGATGGCAGGCAGGCAATGGAGCAAGTTGTTCTCAGAAAAACAACAGCAGTGGGCTTGCCTGAGGGCTGGAGAGGAGGATGTGGATTTCTGCAAGGGGTAAAAGGCTCCCACAAAAGTAAAACGAAAATTGTCAGATGTCAGTGTCACTAAAATTCTGAGCAAAAGGAGGAAGGTGTGAACAGATGGACAGGGCAGGCAGGATCTGATGGCAGGAGGGTGGAGAGAAGGAAGTGAGACAGAGCTGCCCATGTGTTGTTGTCATGGGAATTTGTCAGACTCTGAGTTGATAGAGCCAGGAAGTAGGATGCACCCTGACATGCCCAACTCACAGTCCAGCTTCAGATACTGGTAGGATAAGGAGAAGGCACTATATATGTCAATTCCAATGCTCTCTCTCTCCTCATGGCCATGGAAGAAGTTTCTCACAACTGCAAAGTTTGTGGGTCTCAACAACAAGCAGGGAGGGGAGGAGAATTGTTCTCCTCTAGGGAGAGGCCTGCCCTTAGTTATCACTAAATAGATCAGCTGACACCCCACTAACTGAGGGAGAACCAGTGGTGACTGAGTCTGGAAAAATGTGAGCAGGTACAGAATTTATCAATTTCTCTTTTTTCCTTTTTGATAGAGTCTTAGAGCTGGAAGCCACGGCCGAGGCATCTAATTAAGCCTCCAGCACATCCCAGGCATCTTCTTGGCCTGAGAAATTGGTTCTTAGGGCATCTCTTGAGCAGAATCAAGATTTATTCAAAGGAATTAGAGCTGAAACCTTCAACAGACTTAATTTACAAGTCTCCAAATCAACCATGGATGCCAAGTCCTGGCCGGCTGTATTTCCTGCTGGAAGCAGATTCTACAGCACGGTTTGTTTTTCTCTAGTAAAAGAAGCCCGACTTTGGAGACAGGCTACGTTCAGCACTCACCTCCAGCATTAACAAGCAGCGTAGCTTTGCACAAGTAATTTTGTTTCTCTGAGCCTCAGTGTCCTCATCTGTAAAACGATGGTAACAAAATGGTTTTTGCCAACAAGAACTAAATGCGGTAATTCATGAAAATGACGCCAAACAGTGCCAGCCTTCGGTCAATCCGCTGTCTCTGTGGATGTCTTCAAGTTAATGAACAGCATCTCAACTCTTCCTCATGACTAAATTGGTCATTTCCTCATCCTGAAGAATGGTTAACACCGTGGTTTATTTCTGGAGGTATTCAGTTTTCGGTTTTAGAATGAAAACTCTCTCCTCACATATTTATTTCTGGAAGTACTTGGGTTTTGGCTTTAGAAGAAACCCGTCTCCTCACATGAGGTTAGAAAAGTTGCCTTTTAGTTAATTATCTTTGTTTCTCACTTGATAGCACTTGGAACTGAGTGCATTTATTTCATTATAATTCCCAAGAGCTGCTCCCACAGAGTCACAAACTATTGTTCCTACAGAAAAAAAGTAAGTCATTGATAGACTGACATTCAGTGGACCCACTCGTCCAGGGGTTCTCTAGTTTCAGTGTGCAACAGAATCGTATGGAGAGCTGTTAAAAATGCATATGCCCAGCAGCCCTGCACAGAGATTCAGTGAATCTAGTGTGAGGCCCAGGAATCTGCCCTGTAGAAAGCATCCTGAGGTTTCTGTCATAGATAATCCACGTACCACACTTTGGAAAACACTGAATGCTTCTATCATGTGGTGCTTAATTATTTTCATCTCCCACCCCCCACCCTCAACTGGCAACTGGCATAGCATTAAGGATATAGAGAAGTACTAGTAATGGTCTCAATTAACACTCAGTTGAACTTCATCAAAAGAAGTTCTTTTTTTTTTTTTTTTTGAGACGGAGTTTCACTCTTGTTACCCAGGCTGAAGTGCAATGGCGTGATCTCGGCTCACCGCAACCTCCGCCTCCTGGGTTCAGGCAATTCTCCTGCCTCAGCCTCCTGAGTAGCTGGGACTACAGGCACACGCTACCATGCCCAGCTAATTTTTTGTATTTTTAGTAGAGATGGGGTTTCACCATGTTGACCAGGACGGTCTCAATCTCTTGCCCTCATGATCCACCTGCCTCGGCCTCCCAAAGTGCTGGGATTACAGGCATGAGCCACCGTGCCCGGCCCAAAAAAAGTTCTAACTATGACAATTGTTGATTGCAGTTTGTGAAGACTATTCCCCTGAATTCAAGGTTCACAATGCCTATAACACCTTGGCAGACTAGGATGATAAAATGTGCCAAAAAAAAAAAAAAAGATTTTAAAAACATTCCGGTAAGTAGGCAACCTAGATAAATAAATTTTTTGCATTTGAAATGTAAAATAAATGTGAAATGATTTCATGTCAAGAAGAAAATTGGCCTTCTGAAAGAAGCTGGCTTGACGTACATGCTGAAGAACTCGACAGATGTCTTGAAAATTAAGGCCTTTTTGTCACATCTCAAACCATGCCTTTCCAGATAAGCCAACAAAATCAAGAAGCATCAATAAAGGGACACTGTAGCATCCAAAAAGCTCATTAGAACTTCTCTCTAACAGTGTTCTCAGGGACAAGGGTGGGAGCCCCATAAATGACGCCACCTGAAAATATGGCTCTTTGCAGCCTTGAGCAAAAAGGGATGCTAGAGTCTTCTGGTCATTTTTGATGACTTATCTTCTACGCAATAATCTTGTATCAGAAAAGTTTTCTGCGTCTCGTAATTTATCTGTCTTTGCTTTGTGTGTGTGCACGTTCTTCTAAGCAGCAATCCACATACCCACATTTGCCATGTCTCAACAGAAAATACGGTTTCTGACTAAAAGGAAGGGGAAAAATTGCTAGCACATCGGGAGCCCAGGAAGCATGTTATTACGCAGAACAATGGGAGAGAACTGGCTTCCAGAAGTGAAAGCACTTTCCCCATGGGAAGCAGAAAGCCATTATGGTGGATTTAGCCTTGACACAGCACTACTTTTTCATGATACCCCAGTAGTTCACCATTTCCTTTTCTTTCTTTCTTTCTTGTTTTTTTTTTTGAAACAGAATCTCACTCTGTTACCCAGGCTGGAGTGCAGTGGTGTGATCTCGGCTCACTGCAAGCTTCGCCTCCTGGGTTCAAGCAATTCTCCTGCCTCAGTCTCCTGTAGCTGGGACTACAGGTGCATGCCACTACTTCTGGCTAATTTTTTTGTATTTTTAGTAGAGACGGTGTTTCACCATGTTAGCCAGGATGGTCTCAATCTCCTGACCTCATGATCCGCCCACCTCGGCCTCCCAAAGTGCTAGAATTATAGGTATGAGCCACTGCGCCTAGTCAACTCACCATTTTCAAACCAGAAACCATCCTTCACTAGAAGGACACAAAGCCCTTCCTGGGCTGAGGAGAATGTGGCCCTGGCCCTTCTTCTCCCATCCTGATGGGCAAGGATCCCTGATGAGGGAGTGCTCCCACCCTGGAAGGAGCATAGCCAGGCAAGGCTGTTGCCATGGTCACACAGTGACCATCCTCCTTACTGTGATGACCTCACACACCGCATTCCAGGGATGTTTAACAATGACCTGGGACAAAGGGAATGTCACCTCTGATGGCTTAGTGATGGGCATAGGCTAATCAGGAGGAATTTGGTAGTATTGATTTCACTAAGAGTCACAGCAGAGAAAGGTTAGCAAAATGAAGAGGAGGTCTAGAGTGAGATGTTAGAGACATAAATGAGACATTAATAAATATTTATATCTGCATCATGTCTCTAAAACGAAAAGACAAAGAAAGATTTGCCTTCCAACAGGATCTATCTTTAAAGAATATGTCCACATTCACTGTCTCCATTTTCCATGGCCCACTATTGTCATAATTATGACAGAATATATTCATTTTAGTTATATGTAATCACCCAATACCCTGTAAGGAGAATAAGTCTGAGTAACTGTAGTATTTTTCACCTGGGGGCAATCAAAATCTTCGATCCTTGAAGGCAACATTAAAGTGGTGGTGGAGAGGAGCTGAGAAAGCCGGAAATAATCATGTTTAAGAAAGAAGGGGGCTGGGCACCATGGCTCAGACCTATAATCCCAGAACCCTGGGAGGCCAAGGTGGGTGGATCACCTGAGGTCAGGAGTTTGAGACCGGTCTGACCAATATGGTGAAACCCTGTCTCTATTAAAAATACAAAATAACCAGGCATGGTGGTGTGTGCCTGTAGTCCCACCTACTCAGGAGGCTGAGACAAGAGAATCACTTGAACCTGGGAACCAGAGGTTGCAGTGAGCCGCGATTGCACTACTGCACACCAGCCTGGGCAACAGAGTGAGACTCTGTCTCAATAATAATAATAATATAAATAAATAAAATAAATTTAAAAAATTAAAGAAGGGAAAAGTCAGGAGGCCTGCAAATAACCCAGGTACAGAGAAAAAGGTGCCCTGGGGATGATGAGGCCAGAAGGGAAAAGATTCATAGAGGAAGATTCACCAGCTGAAGGCCAAAGTGAAGATCTGCAGGAAGAAACTGGGGATTCTTCCCTGGAGCATGATAGGAATTGTACAACATAAACTCCTTTACCATTTTGAATCATGACATCTTCGGTAAAGGGTCCATTGCTCTCTAGTACTTCAGTGTGACTAGCAGTGCTGTGTCCTCCTTCCAGGATGGCACAGGGAGAAAACAGAGAAAAGGAGCTGAAGCTATACATGCCAGAAACCGCTTTTTCTCTTTAAGTAGGAGGTAAGATCATCTGCATAAGGCAAGTAGGATGGGCAACTGGGAAACTGCTCTGAGGAATGGGAGATGGAACTGACCTTTTATGCAGCCAAGGCTCACCTGAGAAGCTTGAAGAATCTCACCTTGAAGGCTCACCTGAGATTGTGAAAAACAAGTCAAGGGAAATGACAAAGAAAGCAAATGCAAAGGAAGTGGTGCTCAGAAAGGAGACTGTTAAAATTTGAGCATTTAGAAATTGTAAAGCAAGCCTGGTGTGGTAGGCTGAATATAGACCCCTGAAACTGTCCACGTCCTAATCCCTGGAACCTGCCAATACCTCTTTTTTTAAAAATTATTATTATTTATTTTTTTATTGTACTTTAGGTTCTGGGGTACATGTGCAGATCATGCAGGATTGTTGCATAGGTACATATATGGCAATGTGGTTTGTTGCCTCCATCCCCCCTCACCTATATCTGGCATTTCTCCCCATGTTATACTTCCCCAAGCTCCCCAACCCCCCACTGTCCCTCCCCTGGCTTCCCCAACAGACCCCAGTGTGTGATGCTTCCTTCCTTGTGTCCATGTGTTCTCATTGTTCAACACCTGCCTATGAGGAGAACATGCAGTGTTTGATTTTCTGTTCTTGTGTCAGTTTGCTGAGAATGATAGTTTTCAGATTCATCCATGTCCCTACAAAGGACAGTAACTCTTCATTTCTTATGGCTACATAGTATTCTATGTATGGTGTATATGGGCCACATATTCCAAGTTCTAGCCAGAACAATTAGGCAAGAAAAAAAATAAAGGGCATTCAATTAGGAAAGGAGGAAGTCAAATTGTCTCTATTTGCCGATGACATGATTGTATATTTAGAAGACCCTATCATCTCAGTCCAAAATCTCCTTAAACTTACAAGCAACTTCAGCAAAGGATACAAAATCAATGTGCAGATATCACAAGCATTTCTATATACCAATAACAGACTAACAGAGAGCCAAATCATAAGTGAACTCCCATTCACAATTACTACAAAGAGAATAAAATACCTAGGAATACAATTAACAAAGGATATAAAGGACCTCTTCAAGGAGAACTACAAACCACTGCTCAAGGAAATAAGAGAGGACACAGGCAGATGGAGAAACATTCCATGCTCATGGATAGGAAGAATCAATATTGTGAAAATGTAATTTATAGATTCAACGCTATCCCCATCAAGCTACCAACGACCTTCTTCACAGAACTGGAAAAAACCACTTTAAACTTCATATGGAACCAAAAGAGAGCCTGTATAGCCAAGATAATCCTAAGCAAAAAGAACAAAGCCAGAGGCATCATGCTACCTGACTTCAAACTATACAACAAGGCTACAGTAATCAAAACAGCATGGTACTGGTACCAAAGCAGAGATGGAGGCCAATGGAATGGAACCAAGACCTTGGAGGCAATGGCATACATCTACAACCATCTAGTCTTTGACAAACCAGACAAAAACAAGCAACGGGGAAAGGATTCCCTGTTTAATAAATGGTGTTGGGAAACTGGCTAGCCATGTGTAGGAAGCAGAAACTGGACCCCTTCCTGACACCTTACACTAAAATTAACTCCAGATGGATTAAAGACTTAACCATAAGACCTAACACCATAAAAACCCTAGAAGAAAACCTAGGCAAAACCATTCAGGAGATAGGCAGAGGCAAGGACTTCATGACTGAAACACCAGAAGCACTGGCAACAAAAGCCAAAATAGAAAAATGGGACCTAATTAAACTCCAGAGCTTCTGTATAGCAAACGAAGCAATCAGAGTGGACAGGCAACCAACAGAATGTGAAAAAATTTTCACAATCTACCCATCTGAAGGGCTAATATCCATAATCTACAAAGACCTAAAACAGATTTACAAGAAAAAAATAAACAAACCCATTCAAAAGTGGGTGAAGGATATGAACAGACACTTTTCAAAAGAAGACATATATGAGGCCAAGAAACATATGAAAAAATGCTCATCATCACTGGTCATTAGAGAAATGCAAATCAAAACCACATTGAGATACCATCTCATGCCAGTCAGAATGGCAATCATTAAAAAATTTGGAGACAACAGATGCTGGAAAGGATGTGGAGAAATAGGAACACTTTACACTGTGAGTGGGAGTGTAAATTAGTTCAACTATTGTGGAAGAGAGTGTGGTGATTCCTCAAGGACGTAGAAATAGAAATTCCATTTTCAGCAATCCCATTACTGGATATATTTCCAAAGCATTATAAATCGTGCTTATTATAAAGACTCATGCCCATGTATGTTCATTGTGGCACCTGCCAATATCTTACTTGACATAGCAGAAGAGAGTTTGCAGATGGGATTATGTCAAGGATCTTGAGAAGGGGAAATTGTTCTGCATCATCAGGGCTGATTGTGTAATCAGAAGGGCCCTTCTAAGATGAAGGCAAGAGGACCTGTGTGACTAGGAGATGAAATGACAGGAGCAAGAGGTTAGAGTGATGTGATGAAGGAGCCAGGAGCCAAGGTGACCTCTAAAAAATGAAAAAGGCAAAAAAACAGATTTTCCCCTGAACTGTCTCAAAGGAAGGTAGCCCTGGCAATGCTTGATTTTTCACTTCTGACCCCCAGGATTGGAGAGAATAATTGTGTGTTGCTTTAAGTCACTTGGTGGTAATTTGTGAAAGCAGTCCTAGGAAATTAATACGCCCTAGTGAGCGGTCATGGAAATGGATCACCAAAGTAGACCCATTCAGGGAACTCAAGAGAAGGGAAGTCAAGGAGGCTAAAGGTCATGACATTAAGGCATGGGCCATGATTCATAGTATAAAGTATATTTCATGTCACAACCAGTTCACATGCAAACAAATGTTTCAGGAAAAATGCTTCCACTTTTTCCTGTGTGGGAGGCATTCTGATATATTCCATTCTGTGTCACTCTATTTCATTTCTTTTAAATTCTGGTTCTAGATTCAAAACTATTGATATGGAATGGAGAGCTTGGACTTTAGAGCTAATGTGGATCTGAGTTCTTTTTCTAATTTCTGTGTGCTTTTCCTGTGTGACCTTGGTCAACTAGGTTGATGGCTGAGTCTCAGACTCTTCATAGGAGAAACAGGGAATGCATATTTGGCATAGCTGTTAAGAATCGAGGAAATATTATAAGGAAGCACCTACAAGGCTCTAGTGCCTGGCACATAGCATTCATTAGGAAACAACATTGGCTTCTTTTATAAAACCAGATAATCCTAGCACTGTAAGACTGCAAGGGCTCAGTTTTCAGCTGCTACTGGGACTGCCTTCTCAAATACACTTGTCCACACATACAAATGCATTTCCAGCCAGGAGAGACTATTTATCAAGTCATCAGTGATTGCTAAACTACTTTAATTATTAGAAATCTCTTCCCTTTATGGCATGAAAAATCTGTGTCCTTATAATTTCTGTTAATCTTCTTAGTTCTGTCTTCTGGAATTACACCTGAATATGTCCAATATCTTTTATATGTAATATCTCCTTAAATAGATTGGATGACATTTATCATATGCCACTAAGATTCTCTTTCCGTGTTAAATGCTTCCATTCCTTTCAACCATTTTCCTATGTGGGAGGCATTCTGATATATTCCATTCTGTATCACTCTATTTCATTTATTTTAAATTCTGGTTCCAGATTCAAAACTATTGCTATGGAATGGAGAGCTTGAGCTTTACAGCTAATTTCCCATCGTGCTCATTATTCAGCAGTCTGGTCATTCTTCTGGAAACATACTACAGCTTGTCATCATTCCTCTTGAAAAAACACCAGATCTGAACATTGAGAATCCAGCACTCCAATGCCAGCAGCTTTGAAAAAATAAAAGAGTGGAAAAAGAATAATTTTTTTCCTACACAAGAATTAAATTCTTCAGGGATGAGATTAGTAAGGCAAAACTTTGGTCTAATAAGGACTTACTTCTTTTGCTGGGACTTAACCAAAAGATCTACTTTCTCTATGGCAGATGGGGTGTGGTCCAGGAAATGATCATTAAAATTGGGAAAAATGTAAAGTGACAACATTGAAGATAGAATGGCTTAGTGCTTCCTAACGTTTGATGATTGTTTTTCTTAAACAAGTGCCCATGAGAGTTCAATTCCCACCCCTAGGCATCTTCATTAGTGTTCAGCTCCTAACCCACCAGCACTCCCGATTGTTAATTCTCTCAGCATCCAAGTTGCCTACAAACAGTTTAAGGCAGTGCTATTCTGCATATGAACATAACACACCAAAACCAACCCACTGCAAACCACCCCAGTCTGCAAGCGAGGCAGGGACGCCTGGGTGTTAAATTAGAGGAAAGGTTGATTTAAAGAATATATGTGAATGATCTGTCTTCTTTTTCCCAATGTTTTATTTTGCGAAATTTTTAAAATGTAGAAAACTTAAAAATAGACACACATATGCGCTCCACTGCTTAGATTCAACAAGTATTTTTCCACCTTTGATTTCTAACATATATGCTCAACCCTTTGACGGTAACTTGCAAACATCATGGCAACTTAACCCTAAATACGTCATCAGGCAAGTCTTAAGGACCAGACATTCTCCTGTATAACCACAGTTCTGTTACTTCGCCTGAGAGAATTAGTAAATATGCCGCAATTAAAATCACCTCATTTTCATTCCATGTTCAAATTTCTTCAATTGTCCCCAAAACATCTTAGTTTTGCATGGTTTCTCTGTTCGTAATCAGGAATCTAATCAACTTTAACATATTGCATATGGATACAATTTTATTTTGGAATATTTTCATACTTACTTCAAGCACATTAAAAAGTGTAATATTTCTTAAAACTGAAATGTACCCTCCATTATTCAGTAACCTTAACCCTGATCAAGGCAATGTTCTTGGAGATGAACTTGCTGGAAGCAAATGACAGCCTGTCTGATACTTAAATCGTGACCCCCAAATCGCTGATAGAAGAGTATCGTTAAGCAGAGTATGAAGGTATAACCAGTAATCTCTGACCACAGAAAAAAAGCATCAAGATAAGGCTATTGTCTCTTTTATGCTTTGTCTATAATTTCTAAATGTATTATAAACCAAAACACCAGTTCTTTAAAAAGTGCTTGCCAGTGGTTTTCTCTATGTGACACGCTTAATTTCGTAAGATTAAAATACAATCCTCTGAATCTCTTTCAAATGATGTGATGAAGTGTTCACTGTCTTGAGTGTCTTTGATTTAAATGTAGATATAACAGGAAAAACCCCTTTGTTTTAAACATAGGTTATTATAATCAAGTAAATCTTCAGTTGTTTTGTCTATACTTCCTGAGTCTGTAAGTCGTAATGAAGAGGGAGACCCAGGCCTCTCAGATCAACTTCCCCTTTGACTATGAGGCTGCATTTCTTTTTTTTTTTTAATTGCATTTAGGTTTTGGGGTACATGTGCAGAACATGCAAGATAGTTGCATAGGTACACACGTGGCAGTGTGATTTGCTGCCTTCCTCCCCTTCACCCACATCTGGCATTTCTCCCCATGCTATCCCTCCCCAGCTCTCCCCACACTGCCGCTGTCCCTCCCCTATTCCCCCCAACAGACCCCAGTGTGTAGTGCTCCCCTCCCTGTGTCCATGCTGCATTTCAGTAGAAGAAAAGGTTGACCTACTGGCACCTCCGGTTTTACCTTCCTATAGGTGACAGGCTAGGCCTTGGGAAAACTCTCCAGAAGGCACTATTTTTACTTAAAACAAGATCAAACCAGAAACGTTTTCACATGTGAGTCCTCAAACTGTAAACTGGAACCCTTTCATACGTGATTCCTGAAACTGTAAACCAATACCTTTTCACATGTGCGTCCTAAAACTATGAACCTAAGATTCTTCCACGTGTAACATCTAAAACATAAGCCTATATAAAGGCAGAACCTTCCTTTGTTAGATGAGCTGGGTTTTCGACAAATTACTGCCTGGTCTCCAGGGGGAATAAACTCCTCCCTCCTTTATTTGGTGCTCCAGAGATGCGTTTCCTGCGGCAGCTCCTGCTGCAGTAAGTCTACATCTGAAGCTATCTACAAGCATCTTCCAGTACAGAATTCCCAGTTGTTTAATCTTCCCTCCAGGAGGGGGAACTTAACTGCCCCGTGTTTTGTGACTTGGTTTCATAGGGTAGAATATTAAAAGAGAAGAAAAATAGTTACTTTACAATGAGGAAGCATGGCAGGCACTACTTCAACCAAGAAGCAGGTTAGCATCAAGTCTTATTAATATGTTAATATGTGTGCCCTTGGTATTACATGATGAGAGTAGCATTTTATCTCTGCTATGTTCTTCTCCAAAACCCATCACCCCAGCGTAACCAGGAGAAAAAGCAGTAGACAAATCAAATATAGGAGCATTCTACAAATATATATATATATGACCCATACGTCAGGCTAAGGAGACATGACAATTAAATGTAATATGGTGCCCTGGATAGACTTCTGGAAAAGAAAAAAATAACATTAGGGGAAAACTAGTGAACCCTAAATAAAGTATATAATTTAGTTACTAGTAACGTATCTATGTCTGTTTCTTAGTTTTGACAAAAATAATTTAATATCATAAGGTGTTAATGGTGGGGAAACTGGGTGTCAAGTACACAAAGGCTTTCTGTACAATTTTTTTTTTTTTTTTTTTTTTGAGACCGAGTCTTGCTCTAGGCTGGAGTGCTGTGGTGTGATCTTGGCTTACTGAAACCTCACTTCCTGGGTTCAAGAGATTCTCCTGCCTCAGTCTCCTGAGTAGCTGGGACTACAGGTGAGCACCAACATGCCCAGCTAATTTTCTTTGTATTTTTAGTTGAGACAGTTTCACCATGTTGGCCAGGATGGTCTCAATCTCCTGACCTTGTGATCCGCCCACCTCAGCCTCCCAAAGGGCTGGGATTACAGGCGCGAGCCACCATTCCTGGCCTCTCTGTACTATCTTTACAGCTTTTCTTTAATTCTAAAAATAGTCTAAAATTTTAAAAGTGTACTTTTAAAAAATGAAAGTACAAAGAACGTATTCTTTTTTTTTTCATTAATATTAACATTAACAGAAGGGTGATCCCAATCAAAATCTGGAAATGGAAATTTAAAATTATCCCATAGTAAAACTGTGCAATTACTCTATCAATCTGGCAATTTCATCATATTGTGGTCAAACAGACACTGTGGGAAAGTGAGAACTGCATCTGCCTTTCAGAACAATATGCATTGAGAGCCTCAATATGCATTGAAATATGTACTTTTGATCCCAGCACTGTCTGTAAAATCATCTCTGAAAGAACTGATCCAAAACGAGAAAGTCCGCTTGTGCACAGATACATATCCATCACTGCATTACTGATAACGATGAATATTAGAAAACAAACTAATGACCAATAATAATTGCCTGGGAAACAAATTGCACATGTACACAATGGGATGTCACGCAGCAAATAAAATATGTGTTCCATTTATAACGACATGGAAAGATGTTCATGATATAAGTTTAAATGAAAGAAAATTATACGTTCAACATGATCCCAACTTTGCAGAAATAAATAAAAAATACAGGAAAGAAATAAATATATCTTCATATTCATCACGGTCGTTCCTGAATGCTTGGATAACGGTCCTGTTCTTTTATACTTTCAGTGAACATTCTGAGCTTGCCACATGAGATATATACTTCTTTTATAGTAAAAATAAAGTTATTTTCAAAGCACTTGGTAGTGCTTTTCTTTGTATAGATTACAATTTTTATTGTGCCTTTCTGTATTTAGCTAATTTCTATATTAGCTGTGTTATTTTTTATAGCCAGATAGAATGTATTACAATGTCTTATTAGACTTTTCTAAATTCAGTTGTTTGGGTGGTAACATATTTTAGCTAAAAAAATTTTTTTCACAAGACTAAGTGATGTATACAAATAACCTGGATGTTTTAGGGGTATTTGTTCATTTAGGAAGCATGATTTTAATAGAAGTTTTACAAAACACATTCTGTTCCTAACAGCTAGTCATCAGTTTGTGCAATTACATTGCTAATTAGAGGTCCCCAGGTAAAGCAGCTGAAGGCAGGGAAGAGGAGGGAGAAAACATGATAGGGAAGAAGAGAGAAGGAAACTACAGCAGAAAAGAACAGACAGGGTAAAAAATAACAGAAGTGGGAAAGGTGAGTCAGGAGAAGATGGAACAAGAGCAAAGGAAAAAAAGGGGAGAGGTGAAGAACAAATATGTACTACTTCTTTCAAATCTATAAAGTAGGAAATTGGAAATTACATGAAATGAGCTCACTAATAGGCAACAGTACTGGGTGAGAGATGGTCATAATCAGTAGATAAACCAACAGAATTAGAACTGGCACACATTTTGTATACAAGTTTTTAAAGTTGCTTAAAAATTGCCCTGGGGAGGCAGCCATTCAGGTCAAGGTTAGTTGGTAAAGAACAGCCAATAGGAATACTGTGCTGGGCAAGAGGCCATTCGGGGGCCTCCACGCTGCCAAAGTGGGCTGTGCTGTTACTGATGTTGCTTCCGGCTTCCAGTTCCAACTATACTGCCTTTATTCAATCATTCAAACGTTTACTTCATTCATGGCAAAAGAGGAAGACCAGACGAGGAAATAATTTTTGAAATGCATATTTCTAAAGCCAAAGGGGTGATTTTTTTTTTTTTTTGAGACAGAGTTTTCACTCGTTACCCAGGCTGGAGTGCAATGGCGCGATCTCGGCTCACCACAACCTCCGCCTCCTGGGTTCAGGCAATTCTCCTGCCTCAGCCTCCCGAGTAGCTGGGATTACAGGCACGCGCCACCATGCCCACCTAATATTTTTTTGTATTTTTAGTAGAGACAGGGTTTCACCATATTGACCAGGATGGTCTCGATCTCTTGACCTCGTGATCCACCCGCCTCAGTCTCCCAAAGTGCTGGGATTACAGGCTTGAGCCGCCGCGCCCGGCCCAAAGGGGTGATTTTTAATACCTCTTCTAGCTACAGAGAAATAATAACATCATTAAGCATTCAGAGGCATAAAAGTTATCAAAATCACTATTTTGAAAGCCCTTTTAAATCATAAGGAAAATTATTATTTTATAGATGTTTGATTTGCCAGGATATTAGTTTTCAATCGTATTTAAATCATGGAACAGAACTGTATTGTGCATGTTCTCAAATTTTAGATATTTGAAAATATAATATGTAGTGATTGTATGTTTGATAGGCAAAATAAGAGCTCCCCAAAAGATATCCATGCCTTAATTCCCAGAGCCTGTGAATATGTTAGATTACATGGTAAAGGGGAATTAAGGTTGCAGATGAAATTAAAGTTGCTAATCAGCTGACCTTCAGATAAGGAGATTAGCCAGGATTAACTCAGGCCTACCTTGATCTCCTTATCTGATCTCTCTCCTACCTCATCTCCAGATAAGGAGATCAAGGTAGGCCTGAGTTAATAAAAAAGATTATAACCGCCAGACAGAGGCATAACAGCAACAACCAGAGAGATGTCAGTGTGAGAAAGACTTGGGCCAATGTTGCTGGCTTGGAAGATGGAGAAATGGGCAAGTGACTTCTAGCAGCTGGAAAAGCCAGGAAACTGACTCCCAAGAGGGTCTCCTTGGAAACTCCTAAGAGTGTGCAGAAGAAACACAGCCCTGCCAACAGTGATTTTGACTCACTGAGACCCGTTTCAAGTTACCAATTTCCAGAACTGTAAGATAACAAGTTTGCATTGTTTTGAAACCCCACAGCTAAAGCAGCATGGACAAAAGGAGGGAGCATGCCAATCAGAATTGGGTGCCAGCTCTTAATAGAAATTAAGACAAAAGCTCGTGTCCAGCCTGAGAGGGTAGAAAGGACTAACCTTGCTCCCTGGAAACTTCAGCTACTTAATCCAGACTAAGGCCTCTGAAAGACTTAAAAGTTAGTCCATATTATTCACTTATATCAATTACAGACAGTGATGTTGTGAGTCCATCACAGCTCCAAGAGTTGACAAAATCAGCCCAAGAACTACCTGGAAGAAAATGCCAAGTTTGGCAAAGTTGAAATACAATTATTTTTCTTCCGTTTTTTTTTTTTTTTTTTTGTGTGTGTGTGTGTGTGTGACAAAGTCTTGCCTGGTTGCCTAGGCTGGAGTGCAGTGGTGCGATCTCGGCTCACTGTAACCTCCACCTGCCGGGTTCAAGTAATTCTCCTGCCTCAGCCACCCCAGTAGCTGGGATTACAGGTGCACACCACCACGCCTGGCTAATTTTTTTGTATATTTAGTAAAGACAGGGTTTCCCCATGTTATCCAGGCTGGTCGTGGACTCCTAACCTGGTCGTGATCCAACCCACCTCGGCCTCCCAAAGTGCTGGGATTATAGTGTGAGCCATCGTGCTGGCCGAAATACAGTTATTTTTCTACTGGGAAGAAAAATCAGAACTAGAAAGTCTTGAGATATTTTGTTGATTTGGGACACTTAGGTCAAACGTAAGGGGTAAAAAGTCATGACCAAAAGGAATCTGGTCAAGCAATCAGGAGATGCAGAGTTGTACCCTGTTGTGAGACCTTACATAAGTCACCAAACTTTTTATGTCTCAGGTTTTGCAGCTGAACAATGGAAATTATAACACCTGTCCTGCCTTCTTCCCATGGGTATGGTAAAAGGCAAATAAAACTATATGCATGACTCTACAAGTATGTATATATCGCTCTATCATTTTCAGCTTAAAAATCACAATAAACTATTTTGCTGCAAATCACAATGGTGCTCTACGAATGATTTTCTTTAGAAAAGTCTCCTGTCTGGGGGATGGTGGTTAGTGGCTTTTTAATAACGTAATGGTCTCTCTAACAAAGTCTCATCATCCATAGACAGCATGAGCTCGTGGTTTTAAACATGTCTTCATTCCAAAGGTTCCCAGAACAGTCTGATCTCAAGGGCATTGAAGAGGAAATGGCCTTATGTGCTGGGTCCTGGTTGCTTCCAATTTTGAACTGAGGATAGGAAAACTTGAAATCTGTGGGGAGTAAGAGATCCCATTTGGATCAAGTTTCCACTTTCTGGGGTCTACAGGGAAATAGTGGGGAATACTCTGTTTTTTTCTCACTATTTATTAATTTGTAACTTGCACACTGTTTGGGGGTCCGGGAGGAATCTTTAACTGCCTGTGAGTCAGCTCCTCCAAAGACAGAGCAGGAGCTCTAAGTAAGTCCATCTCTCATCAGCTACACACCTGAGCTTCGTCTGGAGGTTCTGTGGCAATATAGGGATGTTTTTAAAAATGCTTTTCAAATTCATCTGAAATATAAATTCAGAAAAATTCAGTGATCTAAGCATAGAGTTAGGGTTGCTTTAGACTCAGGAGGGGGCAACTGAAATGTTATTTCAAGGTCCCTGTCTTCAAATTCTGCCCTCGTCCCCCACCCCCATGTACCATGTACACTTCTGATGTCACCCTCTCGGAGGTCCTTCCCTTACCACACAACAAAAAAGTTCAGAACTCCCACCCAGCACTCCCTTATACCCTCCTCCTCCTCCTCCTCCTCCTCCTCCTCCTCCTCTTCCACTTCCCGTCCTCGATTTCTCCTCCCCTCCTCCTTCTTCTCTTTCTCCTTCTTTTCTCTTTAAATCTTTTTATACAGATACTGATCTTGAACTTCTAACCTCAAGCAGTCCTCCTTTCTCAGCCTCCTAAAGTGCTAGGATTAGATATATGAATCACTGTTCCTGGCCTTCATTACTTTTTTTATTTTTCTTTAAAAGACTTAATATTATAGATAGGCATATATTCACAGGTTAGTAAATGTCACTCTCTGTATGAGAATTTCAGTTCCCTGATAGGTAGGGTTTTCATCTACTTTGTTCAACACTATATCTATTAAATATAGTGCATAGAATGCTGTCCAGCACATGATAGATGCTCAACAAATGACTGTTTAGTGATGACTGTTGAATAAATGATGTTGAATATCCATAACTAGATCTTTATTTCTTCAGCTTAAAGTAAAAAAGGAATCTGTCTTCTGAAAAATAATGAGAATGGCTTTGGAAGGAGTATCATAGCAAGGTTTTCAACCTGTATGAATGAGTAGGTGCCAGTTCTTGCCTGGGAGAAGATCTCAAAAAGTCAAAGAAAAATGAGGTCATAGCCTTGAAGATCAAGTGAAACATTCATCAACACATTAATGGTCCCACTCTGAGGGAGGTTTATCTTCTTTTTTATTTTCTTGGACAGTCTACATTTCCTATAATTATTAGGGTTTTTTTTATTAAAAAGAAATATCCATCCAGCAAAAATAGAGTTTGTTTAACAGATAGTTTTAGTTTTGCAAGATGAAAAGAGTTCTGTGGATGGACGGGTCTGGTAGCACAACCATGTGAACACACTCATGTCACTGATTTATGCACATAGAAATGGTTAAGATGGTACATTTTACAAAATGTATATTGCAAACAGTATTAAATATCCACTGTCCTTAAAAGGATAACACTGTGTGGTAAAGTTATACTGCATACTTGGTGTCCTTTGTGGTCCCCTCATCCTTTTTTTTTTTTTTTTTGAGACAGGTCTTGCTCCATCACCCAGACTGGAATACAGTGGCACAGTCTCAGCTACTGTAGCCTCAAACAAGCCTCTGGAATTGAACCTCAAGCAATTGCTTCTGGGCTCAAGCAATCCTCCCATCTCAGCCTACCAAATAGCTGGGACTACAGTTATCTGCCACCACGGCTAGCTAACTTTTTTATTTTTGGTAGATATGGGGCTTCAATATGCAAGCAGGCTGGTCTTGAACTCTTAGCCTCAAGCAATATTCCCTCTGTGGTCTCCCAACGTGCTGGGATCACAGGCATGAGCCACCACACCCTGCCTGTGGTCCTTTTCAATAAGCATATTCTGTGAAGTTTTAATTCTAGACTCTCAGCAGCAGTTTCCTTGCACAAGAGCTATCATAAGTAATTCATCCAGACCAGAGACCGCAAAAACAGGGCACTGCCATCTGCCTCACCTATATGGCCCCATCCTGTGCTCACAGCAGACACTGCCATTCATCCTTGGTGCTCTCACCTCACACTTTCAACCTATCGCACAGTCCTTCTCAATAAGCAGCCCAGGCATCTTCTACCAGTGGGTCCAACTTAACAATGTGAGATAAAACTAATTTACCATGTGATTTAGACATAGTTCCTCCTAAGATGCTGTATTACTCACTTGGAAAACATCCAGGAGGTCAGAAAATTGAGCAAAAATAATTCAAGAATTAAGAAGAGATGAAGACAGTTTCCATATGTGCCTGTATGCATACCTAATAAAGCATAAACCCGAATGAAAACTGAGATCCTTCTTTTCTAAGCTTCCTGAAAAAGAGCAGCTTGGCTGTCCCTCATGTACCCTTAGGACAGTGAGAGCTTCTGGGTTGAAGACAGATCTGCACCACTCTTAAAAATGGAGCTAATCCTGGATGAGTTTTCACAAATTTAATTCATTTTACTCACCGCTATTTGAAACTCGTTGAGATAAGCACACAAATGTGATGTGAAGGAGGCTTGAACCCTGCCTTCTAGACCCCGGCAGGAATAATTTTAACATGAAGTGGGCAGTGAGAAGGAACAGATCCCACACTGTGGATGCACTAAAGAGAAAAATATTCCACTTGGGAAGCCTTCAGAAAGAAGGATTTTGTGATCTGGGCCATAGAGAATGAGTATTACTTTAGAATTCGGAAAGGTAATCTTTTAGACAGCTGCAAAGACTTAGCAAATAACCTGCATGTGGAAGGTGCAACACATAACCGTGATTCTTGAAGATGTGCACTCTTCTTGATGGAATCTTATATTCTTATTCTTTTTCTAAGAAGAACATCTTCTGCTTATCTTTTTTGTTCAATGACTTGTTTCTTTTTGAATTTAGGCTCAGACAGTAACTCTTTGGACTCTCCTCGATATCAGTCTATGCGACACTAAGAAAGGCTACGTTCTTGATATTTTGATTAGAGCTTTCTATAATAGATAGCAGGCAGAGAAGTTTTCATAGCCTTAAGAACCACATCCCTTCTGATTTCATTCTTCTCACATAGATTATTCACAATGAGAACTGGCTGCTCATGAGTGCACTATGCAAAAATTAACTCCAGATGGATTAAAGATTTAAACATGAGACCTAACACCATAAAAACCCTAGAAGAAAACTTAGGAAATACCATTCAAGACACATGCATGGGCAAAAATTTCATGACTAAAACACCAAAAGCAATGGCAGCAAAAGCCAAAATAGACAAATAGGATCTAATTAAATGTAACAGCTTCTGCACAGCAAAAGAAACTATCATAAGAGTAAACTGGCAACCAACAGAATGAAAAAAAAATGCAATCTACCCATCTAACAAAGGGCTAATATCCAGAATCTATAAAGAACTTAAAGAAATTTACAAGAAAAAATCAAACAACTCCATCAAAAAGTGGGTGAAAGACATAACAGACACTTCTCAAAAGAAGATATGTATGCAGCCAACAAACATACTGAAAAAAAGCTTATCAACACTGGTCATTATAGAAATGAAAATCAAAACAACACTGAGATACCATCTCACACCAGGTAGAATGGCAATCATTGTAAAAGCGGGAGAAAACATGCTGGAGAGGATGTGGAGAAATAGAAACACTCTTTTTTCTTCTTTTTTTTTATTGCATTTTAGGTTTTGGGGTACATGTGAAGAACATGAAAGATAGTTGTACACTTGGCAGTGTGATTTGTTGCCTTCCTCCCCTTCACCTATATCTGGCATTTCTCCCCATGCTATCTCTCACCAACTTCCCACCCCCTGCTGTCCCTCCCCTATTACCCCCAACAGACCACAGTGTGTAGAGCTCCCCTCCCTGTGTCCATGTGTTCTCATTGTTCAACACCCACCAATGAGTGAGAACATGTGGTATTTCATTTTCTGTTCTTGTGTCAGTTTGCTGAGAATGATGGTCTCCAGGTTCATCCATGTCCCTACAAAGGACACGAATTCATCATTTTAGATTGCTGCATAATATTCCATGGTGTATGTGTGCCACAGTCTATCATCAATGGGCATTTGGGTTGATTCCAGGTCTTTGCTATTGTAAACAGTGCTGCAATGAACATTCGTGTGCATGTGTCCTTATAGTAGAACGATTTATAATCCTTTGAATATCTACCCAGTAACGGGATTGCTGGGTCAAATGGAATTTCTATTTCTAGATCCTTAAGGAATCGCCACACTGTCTTCCACAATGGTTGAACTAATTTACACTCCCACCAGCAGTGTAAAAGTGTTGCCATTTCACCACACCCTCTTAGCATCTGTTGTCTCGATTTTTTAATGATTGCCATTCTAACTGGCATGAGATGGTATCTCAATGTGGTTTTGATTTGCATCTCTCTAATGACCAGTGATGATGAGCATTTTTTCATGTTTGATGGCCTCATGTATGTCTTCTTTTGTAAAGTGTCTGTTCATATCCTTTGCCCACTTTAGAATGGGCTTGTTTGTTTTGTTCTTGTAAATCTGTTTTAGTTCTTTGTAAATTCTGGATATCAGCCCTTTGTCAGATGAGTAAACTGCAGAAATTTTTTCCCAGTCTGTTGGCTGCCGATTCATTCTAATGACTGTTTCTTTTGCCATGCAGAAGCTGTGGAGTTTGATTAGGTCCCATTTGTCTATTTTGGCTTTTGTTGCCAATGCTTTTGGTGTTTTGGTCATCAAGTCCTTGCCTACTCCTATGTCCCGAATGGTTTTGCCTAGATCTTCTTCTAGGGTTTTTATGGTGCCAGGTCTTATGTTTACATCTTGAATCCATCTGGAGTTAATTTTAGGTAAGGTTTCAGGAAGGGGTCCAGTTTCTGCTTTCTGCGCATAGCTAGCCAGTTTTCCCAACACCAATTATTAAACAGGGAATCCTTTCCCCATTGCTTGTTTTTGTCAGGTTTATCAAAGATCAGATGGTTGTAGATATGTTGTGTTGCCTCCAATGCCTCTGTTCTGTTCTATTGGTCTATATCTCTGTTTTGGTACCAGTACCATGCCGTTTTGATTATTGTAGCCTTGTAGTATAGTTTGAAGACCAGTAGTGTGATGCCTCCCGCTGTGTTCTTTTTACTTAGAATTGACTTGGCTATGCGGGCTCTCTTTTTGTTCCATATCAAGTTTAAGGTAGTTTTTTCCAGTTCTGTGAAGAAGGTCATTGGTATCTTGATGGGGATAGTGTTGAATCTGTAAATTACTTTGGGCAGTATGGCCATTTTCATGACATTCATTCTTCGTAACCATAAACATGGAATGTTTCTCTATCTGTGTCCTCTCTCTTATTTCGTTGAGCAGTGGTTTATAGTTCTCCTTGAAGAGCTCCTTTATATTCCTTGTTAATTGTATTCCTAGGTATTTTATTCTCTTTGTAGCAATTGTGAATGGCAGTTCATTCTTGATTTGGCTCTCTTTAAGTCTGTTATTTGTGTATAGGAATGCTTGTGATTTTTGCACATTGATTTTGTATCCTGAGACTTTGCTGAAGTTGCTTATCAGTTTCAGGAGATTTTGGGCTGAGACGATGGGGTCTTCTAGACATACTATCATGTCATCTGCAAATAGAGACAATTTGGCTTCCTCCTTTCCTATTTGAATACTCTTTATTCAGACGAATTTTTGTCGCTCAGGGACCAGCAGATTTCTAGTGGAGCCCCACGGGTCGCCAGCGCGACTCTTGTGGCCAGCACAGCGGTTTTGCCAGAGCCTTGGCGTGGCAGCTCTTCATGCAGAGTAAACGGGACTGGTTCCCTTACTGACCGGTGTTTGGAGCTCCGGGAAGGCAGAGCCGCTTGTTGCAGACTCAAGAAGGAAGCAAGACCAGAGATTCCCAGGCAGAAGAGCACCATCAGTCTTATCGCTGCTATTTTGGCCAGCGCAGTGGGTTGCTTGAATCCCAGCACTGGGAATCAATAAATTGGACGTCGACTAAGAAACCTAATTAGGAAGGCAGTAATTGTAAAGACGACAGATGGATAAATTTATAATAAAGGGAGAAAAACAGCCTAAGAAGGCCGAGCATATCCAAAATCAGAACCCCTCTCCCTCTACAGGGGATTGCAGTTCCTCATCAGCAACGGAACAAGCCCTGATGGAAAAGGACTGTGTTTTATTATCTGAAGTAGGCTTCAGAAGGTGGATGATAAGAAACTTCTGGGAATTAAAAGAACTTGTTCTAACCCAATGTAAAGAAACTAAGAACTTTGAAAAAAGGTTTGACAAAATGCTGAAAAGAATAGACAATATAGAGAGGAATATAAATGAACTAAGGGAGTTGAAAAATACAACATGAGAACTTAGTGAAATATGCACGAGTTTAAATAGCAGAATGGATCAAGCAGAAGAAAGGATATCAGAGGTCGAAGACCAACTTAATGAAATAAAACAATAAGACAAGAATAGAGAAAAACGGATGAAAAGGAATGAGCAAAGTCTCCAAGAAATATGGGACTATGTGAAAAGACTCAATCTACGTTTAATTGGTGTACCTGAATGTGATGGAGAGAATGAATCCAAGCTGGGAAATACTTTTCAGAATATTATCCAGGAAAATTTTCCCAATCTAGCAAAGCAGGACACTATTCAACCCCAGGTAATACAGAGAACACCACAAAGATATTCCTCAAGAAGAGCAACCCCAAGGCACATCATCATTAGATTCACAAGGATCGAAACAAAGGAGAAAATACTAAGGGCAGCCAGAGAGAAAGGCCAGGTTACCCATAAAGGGAAGCCTATTAGACTTACAGCAGATCTCTCAGTGGAAATCCTACAAGCCAGAAGAGAGTGGGGGCCAATATTCAACATACTTAAAGAACAGAACTTTCAGCCTAGAATCTCATATCCTGCCAAACTAAGCTTCACAATTGAAGGAAAAATAAAATCTTTTATGAACAAGCAAGTACTCAGAGATTTTATTACCAACAGGCCTGCTTTACAAGAACTTCTGAAAGAAGCATTATACATAGAAAGGAACAACTAGTATGAGCCTTTCTAAAAATATACCAAAAAGTAAAGAGCATCAACATAAAGAAGAATTTACATCAACGAATGGATAAAATAGCCAGTTAACATCAAATGGCAGTAACCCTAAATTTAAATCGACTAAATCCCCCAATCAAAAGATACAGCCAAACCTAATGGTATATCCAAAGATACACAAAGACTCAAAACAAAGGGTTGGAGAAAAATTTACCAACCCAATGGAGAGCAAAAATAAATAAATAAACCAAAAGCAGGAGTTGCAATTCTCACATTTGATAAAATAGATTTCAAAGCAACAAAGATACAGTGGTAAAAGGAGAAAATTAATAAGGATATCCAGGACTTCAACTCAGATTCAGAATAAGTAAACTCAATAAATATTTACAGAGTTCTCCATTTTAAATACACAAAATATTGATTGGCCATTATTAATACCCATTTTTAGAATGAAGCAATATTCCTGTTCTCTCTCCCTCATTTTCTTCCTCTTCTTTCCTCTCCTTCTCTCCTTTTTTTACTTTTCAACATTCTAGTTCCTCACCTCTACTCAATATATTCCTCTGAACACCTGATTCCTTGTGATTGATTCTCCTGTCCCACTGAAACCTCCAATCCATTAAAAAAAAAAAAAAGCTAACTTGGAGGTCAAAAAAAAAAAGCAAAACATCTAGGTAAGTTTGAACTTCAGAAGAAAAAAAAAAAAAAACGAATACCCTTTCTTTCTTTCTTTCTTTCTTTCTTTCTTTCTTTCTTTTTTTTTTTTTTTTTTTTTTTGCCTGATTGCTCTGGCTAGAACTTCCAGTACTATATTGAATAGGAGTGGTGAGAGAGGGCATCCTTGTCTAGTGCCAGATTTCAAAGGGAATGCTTCCAGTTTTTTCCCATTCAGTATGATATTGGCTGTTGGTTTGTCATAAATAGCTTTTATTACTTTGAGATACGTTCCATCAATACTGAGTTTATTGAGGGTTTTTAGCATAAAGGGCTGTTGAATTTTGTCAAAGGCTTTCTCTGCATCAATTGAGATAATGATGTGGGTTTTGTTTTTGGTTCTGTTGATGAGGCGAATTACATTTATAGACTTGGGTATGTTGAACCAGCCTTGCATCCCTGGGATGAATCCTATTTGATGTGCTGTTGCAATTAGCTTGCCAGTATTTTATTGAAGATTTTTGCATCTATGTTCATCATGGATATTGGCCTGAAGTTTTCTTTTCTTGTTGAGTCTCTGCCAGATTTTGGTATCAGAATGATGTTGGTCTCATAAAATGATTTGGGAAGGATTCCCTCTGTTTGGATTATTTGGAATAGTTTCAGGAGGTATGGTAACAGTTCCTCTTTGTGTGTCTGGTAGAATCCGGCTGTGAACCCATCTGGACCTGGGCTTTTTTTGTGTGGTAGGCTCTTAATTGCTGCCTTGACTTCAGACCTTGTTATTGGTCTATTCATAGTTTCAGCTTCCTCCTGGTTTAGGCTTGGGAGGACACAGGAGTCCAGGAATTTAACCATTTCTTTCAGGTTTACTAGTTTATGTGCATAGAGTTGTTTGTAATATTCTCTAATGATGGTTTGAATTTCTGTGGAATCTGTGGTGATTTCCCCTTTATCATTTTTTATTGCATCTATTTGGTTATTCTCTCTGTTTTTTTTAATTAATCTAGTTAGTGGTCTGTCTATTTTGTTGATCTTTTCAAAAAACCAGCTCTTGGATTTATTGTTTTTTTGAAGGGTTTTTCATGTCTCTATCTCCTTCAGTTCTACTCTGATCTTAGTTATTTCTTGTCTTCTGCTAGGTTTTGAGTTTTTTTGATCTTCCTCCTCTAGCTCTTTCAATTTCAATGATAGGGTGTCAATTTTGGATCTCTCCACTCTTCTCATGTGGGCACTTATTGCTATATATTTTCCTCTAGAGACTGCTTTAAATGTCCCAGAGATTCTGGTATGTTGTGTCTTCATTTTCATTGGTTTCGAAGAACTTCTTTATATCTGCCTTCATTTCATTGTTTATCCAGGCAACATTCAAGAGCCAGTTGTTCAGTTTCCATGAAGCTGTGCGGTTCTGAGTTAGTTTCTGAATTCTGAGTTCTAACTTGAATGCGCTATGGTCTGAGAGGCTGTTTGTTATGATTTCAGTTGTTTTGCATTTGCTGAGGAGTGATTTACTTCCAATTATGTGGTCAGTTTTAGAGTAGGTGTGATGTGGTGCTGAGAAGAATGTATATTCTGTGGATTTGGGGTGGAGAGTTCTGTATATGTCTATCAGGTTTGCTTGTTCCAGGTCTGAGTTCAAGCCTTGAATATCCTTGTTGATTTTCTGTCTGGTTGATCTGTCTAATATTGACAGTGGAGTGTTAAAGTCTCCCACTATTATTGTGTGGGAGTCTAAGTCTCTTTGTAAGTCATTAAGAACTTGCCTTATGTATCTGGGTGCTCCTGTATTGGGTCCATATATATTTAGGATCATTAGCTCTTCTTGTTGTATCAATCCTTTTACCATTATGTAATGTCCTTCTTTGTCTCTTTTCATCTTTGTTGCTTTAAAGTCTATTTTATCAGAGATGAGAATTGCAATTCCTGCTTTTTTTTTTTTTTTTTTTTTTTGCTCTCCATTTGCTTGGTAAATCTTCCTCCATCCCTTTATTTTGAGCCTTTGTGTATCCTTGCATGTGAGATGGGTTTCCTGGATACAGCAAACTGATGGGTTTTAGATTTTTATCTAATTTGCCAGTCTGTGTCTTTTGATTGGTGCATTTAGCCAGTTTACATTTAGGGTTAATATTGTTATGTGTGAATTTGAAACTGACATTTTGATGCTAGCTGGCTGTTTTGCTTATCAGTTGATACAGATTCTTCATTTTGTTGATGCTCTTTACCATTTGGTATGTTTTTGGAGTGGCTGGTACTGGTTGTTCCTTTCTATGTGTAGTGCCTCTTTCAGGAGCTCTTGTAAAGCAGGCCTGGTGGTGACAAAATCTCTGAGTACTTGCTTGTTCATAAAGCATTTTATTTTTCCTTCACTTATGAAGCTCAGTTTGGCTGGATATGAAATTCTGGGTTGAAAGTTCTTTTCTTTAAGGATGTTGAATATTGGCCCCCACTCTCTTCTGGCTTGTAGAATTTCTGCTGAGAGATCTGCTGTGAGTCTGATGGGCTTCCCTTTGTGGGTAACCTGACCTTTCTCTCTTGCTGCCCTTAGCATTTTCTCCTTCATTTCAACTCTGGTGAATCTGACGATTATGTGCCTTGGGGTTGCTCTTCTTGAGAAATATCTTTGTGGTGTTCTCTGTATTTCCTGGACTTGAATATTGGCCTGCCTCGCAAGGTTGGGGAAGTTTTCCTGGATAATATCTTGAAGAGTATTTTCCAGCTTGGATTCATCCTCTTGGTCTCACATTCAGGTACACCTATCAAACGTAGATTAGGTCTCTTCACATAGTCCCACATTTCTTGGAGACTTTGTTCATTTCTTTTTGCACTTTTTTCTCTAATCTTGCCTTCTCATTTTATTTCATTGAGTTGATCTTTGACCTCTGATATCCTTTCTTCTACTTGGTCAATTCGGCTGTTGAAACTTGTGCATGCTTCACAAAGTTCTCCTGTTGTGTTTTTCAGCTCCATCAATTCACTCATATTCCTCTCTAAGTTGTCTGTTCTTGTTATCATTTCCTAAAATATTTTTTCAAGGTTCTTAGTTTTTTGCATTGAGTTAGAACATGTTCTTTTAGCTCATGGAAGTTTCTCATTACACACCTTCTGAATTCTGATTCTGTCATTTCATCACACTCCTTGTCCATCCAGCTTTGTTCCCTTGCTGGTGAGGAGTTGTGATCCCTTGTAGGAGAAGAGGTGTTCCGGTTTTGGGTGTTTTCCTCCTTTTTGTGCTGGTTTCTTCCCATCTTTTTGGATTTATCCACCTGTTGTCTGTGTAGTTGCTGATTTTCAGATTGGGTCTCTGAGTGGATGTCCAGGTTGTTGATGATGAAGTTATTTCTGTTTTTTATTTTTCCTTCTGACAGTCTGACCCCTCTGCTGTAGGACTGCTGAGATCCACTCTAGGCCCTGCTTGCCTGGGGAATCACCTGAAGCAGCTGCAGAACAGTAAGGGTTGCTACCAGTTTCTTTTTCTGCTATCTTTGTACCAGAATGATGCCCACCAAATGTCAGTCTGATCAGTCTTTTGTGAGGTGACTCTTTGGATATATGGGGGTCAGGGAGCTGCTTGAGGAGACAGTCTGCTCTTCATAGGAGCTCAAGTGTTGAGCTGTGAGCTCTGTTGTTCTTTCAGAGCTTCTAGGCAGGTATGTTTAAGTCTGCTGCAGCAGAACTCATAAACTGCCTTTTTTCCCCCAGGTGCTCTGTCCCAGAGAGTTAGGGCTTTATTTATGAGTGTCCGTTGTGCTGTTGACATTTTTTTTTTCAGGGCTGCCCTGCCCAGCAAGGAGGCAGCCTAGTCACTATCTGCCTGCAGCCTAGTCACTATCTGCCTGCAGGGGCTTTGCTGAGCTCTGCCCTGCTGCCATTGAGCTTCCCTGTAGTCCTATTTATATGGGTGTGGTTAGAACTGCCTCTCTAATGGCAGACTCTCTGTGTTGTGGCGGGTGGCTGCCTCAGCAATGGGGGACTACCTCTGTAGGGGTGGAGTGCCTCAGTAATGGCAGATGCCCTTCCCCCACTGAGGTGTACCATCCTGGGTTCAGCAGTGCTTGCCGTGAAACTCTCAACCCTGAGCGTTTCCAATTGCTGGGTTTTTTTTGTTTGTTTTTGTGAGGGTGGGACCCGCTGAGCCTGATCACCTGGCTCCCTGCCTCAGAGCCTTTTTTTTTTCTTAAGTTGAACAGTTGACTCTCTCCTAGGTGTTCCAGTCGCCTGCTGAAAGGGCACCGGGATCTGTGTAATTTCGCATGCGGCGACCCACTGTCCTGGCTGAAACAACGGTACCCGGGAATCTCCTGGCCAGCTTAAAAGGGCAATGAGACCAGTGTATTTTGTATGGAGAGCCATTGCGCTGCAGCGCCAGCAAAAGAGCTGCACCTGCTAAAACAGCTGTGCCGGCCAAAACAGCCATGCTTGTGACCCATAGGGCTCCTCCACCTAGGAATCTCCTGGTCTGTGAGCAATAAAGATCCGTCTGGAAATGTGGCATCCACTCACCCTCTGCGCTTTCACTGGGAGCTGCAATCCTGGGCTGCTCCTAAAGGGGCCATCTTGGATCTTCCCAGAAACACTCTTAACACTGTTGGTGGGAGTGTAAATTAGTTCAACCATTGTGGAAGACAGTGTGGCAATTCCTCAAGGATCTAGAACTAGAAATACCATTTGACCCAGCAATCCTATTACTGTGTATATACACAAAGGATTATAAAACATCCAGTTATAAAGACACATGCACATGTATGTTTATTATGGCACTGTTTACAATAGCAAAGACTTGAAACCAACCCAAATGCCCATCAATGACAGACTAGATAAAGAAAATGTGGTACATATACACCATGGAATACTATGTAGCCATAAAAAGGATGAGATCATATCCTTTGCAGGGACATGGATGAATCTGGAAACCATCATTCTCAGCAACTGACACAAGAACAGAAAAACAAGCACCACATGTTCTCACTCAGAAGTGGGTGTTGAGTAATGAGAACACATGGACACAGGGAGGGGAACATCACACACTAGGCCCTGTTGGGGGTAGGGGGGCTAATGGAGGGATAGCAGGGGGTGGGGTTGTGGAGGGCTAACATTAGGAGAAACACCTAATGTAGATGATGGGGGGATGGATGCAGCAAACCCCCATGTATGGCACATGTATGCCTATGTAACAAACTTGTACATTCTGCACGTATACCCCAGAACTTAAAGACTAAAAAAAAAAAAAAAAAAAAAAATTAAAACCTGCTGCCAGCCTGTGACCTGACATGTGTTCTAGGCATGGACATGTGTCATCTATGGAGCCTCCTTCATGGCTGCTCACAGCTCCAGCATTCTGACAGTCAGGATGACAAACTGGGGTCTGTCCTTCTCTGTCAATTCTTAGTTTTTGGACTCAGAATTATCCTGACTCCCAGAAGTATCATGAACCTAAGTATGTGAATGAAACTGGGAAGAACAAAGATTGTATAGATCAGCTTTGCCTACCCTTAGCCTTGTATCCTGCATAATCCCAAGTACTGTAGAAAATGTTGAATACCTTCTCTTCAGGAGCCTAGCACAGCACCACATACCCTGAGCTACTTAAAAATGCCAAGACCAGTTCAGTCATAGAGACCCCAACCCAGGTGGTGCTGAAAGAATTAAGAAACAGAAGCAAAGATAGAGTACAAAAGTGGGATCAGAATGGGCCATCAAGGGGCTGACAGCATTTCCCAGCTAAATGCCCAGAACAGACTCTGACCCATGTGTTTATTCTTTGTGAACAAGTGATTATTTTTAATAAGCAGGTGTTCAGTGTTTCTCCATAGAATAAAGATAGACTAAACAGGCAGATGGTGCCTGTTCACTAGTAAAATAGAAATCAGCTCAAAAGCACTCTTTACGAGTCAGCAATGAGGACAAGGTAATGTATCCTGTGTTTTGGGAACTGGTTTAACTAGTGCATGACTGGTACAGATTGATTACTATTCTAGCAGTTTTCTGCCTTGGGATGGCTCAGTGTTCTTGCCATCACCTCTCAGTAAAACAGCATATACTCCATCACACACACGTGAAGACCTTCTCCCAACAGAAAAAGTTGCTTTTTAAGGGTGATTATAGTTGATTTTTTTGTGTGTGCATATATACAAGGGACTTTCAGTTCTTCATGTGAAGGTAAAAATAACCTTCATCGGCCCTTCATTGAAAGAAATATAGCCAACAAGCCACTGACTGTCAGGAGATCCCCAAAGAAGGCAGCTGGCTGAGTTTGCTCTGAATCCACTATTAGGTTGGTGCAAAAGTATACACAGTGCCAGCTCTCTCACCTACAAAAGGAGGTGAATCTGGAACTACCACTTCCACTATGGGAGGGCGTGGCCTTTGGGGAGGTTACTTCCATTTAAATAGCAAAAACCACAATTACTTTTGCACCAACCAATATATTAGACTTTTGTTTCACTTGACCCTAACCGGGTCTGAGATCACCACTTTCATCCATCCAAACAAGAAGCATTTATTAGGTGGTTCCTATGTGCCAACTTCTCCCATCTGAGCCCTAAGAATACAGTCGTAAAGAAACCAGACATTCCTGCCCTCGTGGGGTTTACAGTCTGGTGGAGAACACAGAGACTAAGAAGCCAGGATAGGGCCAGGCGTGGTGGCTCAAGCCTGTAATCCCAGCACTTTGGGAGGCCGAGGCGGGTGGATCACGAGGTCAAGAGATGGAGACCATCCAGATCAACATGGTGAAACCCGTCTCTACTAAAAATACAAAAATTAGCTGGGCATGGTGGTGCATGCCTGTAATCCCAGCTACTCAGGAGGCTGAGGCAGGAGAATTGTCTGAACCCAGGAGGCGGAGGTTGCGGTGAGCCGAGATCACGCCATTGCACTCCAGCCTGGGTAACAAGAGCGAAACTCCATCTCAAAAAAAAAAAGAAGCCATGACAAGGAAAATTTAAGAGGGAAACCTAGGGGTCCCAGGAAAGGATCTCTAGAGGAATTGAAATCTAAGCTAATCTGGCACTAACATGTTTTGGGTTTGCTTATATGTATGTGAACTACACTAGTTATTTTTCTAAGCATGATTGTACATGGTGTTATGAAGAAAAAAAAAACCCCAAACCTTTGACATAATGCAAAAGGATGAAAGCATGGCCTTTTGGCTTCACACAGAACATTGTGTAACAGGCCCCTTAAAGGCCATCTAATTCACTGGAGGACTGTACGCTTATTCCAGTTACTCTTGACCCTTGATGAGACTCCAGAATCTGTGAAGTTAGAATTAACTTGTAGAAAATTGAAAAGTTGAAAATGTTTTTGTCCAGTAGAAATGCAAATGACTATTATCCAATAGAAAAGATAACCCTGAAAGTTAATATTTATTGCTTTGTACAACATTAATCCACTTTGTATCTGTCTTGGCCTTCGTATCCCAGCAGCCCATCTTTCATTAACTGTTATTCATCTCCTGCTTTGCCTGGCTTTATTCTCCTGCTGGTTTGTTCTTTAATGAGTTAATTAAACTTTCCCATGTTTCCACTATTGAGAACACTATATCTGTGTTTGTATGAGAGTCACATTTTTGACTTCATGAAAGTGGTACTGTGATAGTGAAAATAATCTAGGTGGAGGGAAGGGATGAATGTTGTAAAAATACAGATTCTGAGTCTCCAGTTCAAACCTACTGAATCAGCATCTCTGGGTGATAGGGCCTGTGCATCCTGATGTTTTTAAAGCTCCTCAGGTCATTCTGATGTAGAAAGTTAGTGTGACAGTGTTTGGGAACCGCTGAAAGAGAAGCACCAAGAATGTCCAAATGTGCAGAGGAGACCTGCTTGGCAAAAACTGATATCCCATCAATAGAGACTCGCACCCTTTATCTTAGGACTTTGAGCCCTGTAAAAAAATATAATTCCCTTTCGAAGAGCAATAATTAAAGCTATTATGTCACTTATACTTTGGGTTGTGGAAGGACGGGGCAACAAATGGAAGAATATAGGAGAACAGGATTTCTGAAGTGGATAAAGGGCCCATAGAAAAGGACAGAACAGAGGAAACGAAGTTCTTGAACTTCACTATTCTGCTTATAGCCCTTACAGACAGAGCGTGGCTACTTTTAGGAATAAATAATTTTTAGTTTATATGCCTTCAGAGTTCAAAAATACACAAAGTTACTTCCAATCAAAGATGTCTGGAGAGTGATATGAACAAGGGTGATGGAGTAGGACTTTTCAGTATGCACTTCCTCAGACAAACATCACTTTGGAAAACTAGCCATTACAGAAAATACTTTTATAAGAACTAAGGAATCCATGTGAGAAGTGATAACACCTGGATGGAGTGCAGAAATAAGAAAAGACATATTGAAGAGGGTAGGAAGACAGCTCCCCATGACCCACACCGCTCTCCCCAAGCCTGCAGCCTGATGCAGAGAGAGACCCTCCACGTGGGGTGCTGGGGTTTCAGTGTTTATGTCCCCACAAATTCATATATTGAAGGCTAATCACCAATTTGCTGGAATAAGGAGGTGTAGCTTTTGGGGAGGTGATTAGGTAATGAGGACAGAGCCCTCATCAATGGGATTAGGACTAAGAGAGCTCATTATCCCTTCTGACATATGAGGACACTTTTGACTTTAAGTCAAAAACTGTCACAAGAGATGAAGAAGGTAATTATACAACAATAAAGGAGTCAATTCGTGAAGAGGACAATTGTAAGTATGCACCCAACATCAGAGCATCCCAGTATATTAACAAATATTAACAAAACTGAAGGAAGAAATAGACAATGATACAGTAATAGTAGAGGACTTCAATTGTCTTCTTTCAATATGGATAAATATTGAGACAGAAAATAGATAAGGAAACATGGAAAGTGAACAACACTGTAGACCAAATTACCTAACTGATACATATGGAACATTCCATCCAACAGCAGCAAAATATTTATCCTTTCAGGTGCAAATGAGCCATTCTTCAGGACAGATCAAAACTAGTCATAACAAATTTAAGATGACTAAAATTACTGCAGGTATCTTTTCTGACCACAATGGTATGAAACTGGAAATTAACAACAAAAGGAAAATGTAAAAATTCACCAATATGTGGAATTTAAACAATGTACTCCTGAATTTCTGAACAACCTATGGATCAAGATGAAATTAAAAAGGAAATCAAAGAATATCTCAAGACAAATGAAAATAGAATCAGCATACCAAAACTTAGGGAATGCAGCAAAAGCCATTCTAAGAAAGAAGTTTATGGCAATAAACGCCTCCATTAAGGAAAAGAAAAATCTCAAACAACCTAGCTGTATACCTTAAGAAATAAGGAAAAAGGTAACAAATTAAGTTTAAAGTTAACAGAAGGCAAGAAACAATAAGGATCAGAGCAGAGATAAATGAAATAAAAGCTAGAAAAATAATAGAAGATAAGCAAAATTGACAAACCTTTAGCTAGACTAAGAAATAAAGAGAAGACTTAAATAATAACAGTAGAAATGAAAGAAGAGCCATTTCAACTGATACCAAATAAGTACAAAGGGTCATAACAGACTACTATAAACTATACTCCAACAAATTAGATAACCTAAAAGAAATTGATAAATCCCTAGAAACCTACAACCTGCCAAGTGTGAATCATGAAGAAAGAGAAAATCAAACAGATCAATAGTGAATAAGGAGATCAAATCAGAATTCAAAAACCTCCCAAGAAAGAAATGCCTAAAACCTGTTGGCTTCAGTGCTGAATTCTTCCAAACATTTAAAGAGAATTTAACACCAATCCTTCCCAAACTCTTCCAAATAATTATAGAGGAGGAACAACTTCCAAAACTCATTGTATGTGGCCAGTATTACCCTGATACCAAAGCCAGACAAGGACATTATTAAAGAAAATTACAGACCAATATCCTTTATGAACCTAGATGCAAAAAAATCCTCAACAAAATATTAGTGAACCAAATTCAATGGCACACTAAAAAAAATCATACAACATATTCAATAGGATTTATCCTTGAGATGCAAAAATAATTCCATATACAAAAATTTTTAAAAATATGATACACTACATTAACAGAATGAAAGACAAAAATCATAGGATCAGCTTAACAGATGCAGAAAGAGGATTTGAAAATATTGAACATTGTTTCATGACAAAAACTCTCAATAAATTGGGTATAGAAGAATGTATCTCAACATAAAAAAGGCCATATATAACAGGTCCTCAACTAACAGACTCAATGGTAAAAAGCTGAAAGGTTTTACCTTAAGATCAGGAATAAGACAAAGATACCTACTGTCATTATTTCTACTAAATTTGGTGCTGGAAGTCATAGCCAGAGCAATTAAGCAAGAAAAAGGAACAAGAGGCATCCAAATTATAAAGGAAGCAGTAAAATTTTCAGTTTGCAGATGACATGGTCTTCTATATAGAAAACCCTAAAGACTGCACAGAAAAAAAAAAGTTACAACTACTAAATTAATTCAGCAAGGTTGCAAATACAAAATTAACAAACAAAAATCAGTAAAATTTTTATAAAGTCACAAAGAACTATCCCAAAAAAGAAATCAAGAAAATCACATTTATAACAGGAGAAACAAAAATAAAACAATTAGAAATAAATTTACTCAAAGAGGTAAAAGACCTGTACATTAAAAACTGTAAATCACTGATTGAAGAAATTGAATGCTAAAAACCCTCAATAAACTAGGTATTAATGGAATGTATCTCAAAATAATAAAAGCTATTTATGACAAACCAAAAGCCAATATCATACCGAATGGGCAAAAACTGGAAGCATTCCCTTTGAAATCTGGCACTAGACAAGGATGCCCTCTCTCACCACTCCTATTCAATATAGTACTGGAAGTTCTAGCCAGAGCAATCAGGCAAGAAAAGGAAATAAATGGTATATAAATAGGAAAGGAGGAAGCCAAACTGTCTCTATTTGAAGACAACATGATTGTATATCTAGAAGATCCCATCATCTCAGCCCAAAATCTCCTGAAACTGATACGCAACTTCAGCAAAGTCTCAGGATACAAAATCCATGTGCAAAAATCACAAGCATTCCTATACACCAATAACAGACTTAAAGAGAGCCAAATCATAAGTGAACTCCCATTCACAATGGCTAAAAAGAGAATAAAATACCTAGGAATACAACTAACAAGGAATGTAAAGGACCTCTTCGAAGAGAACTACAAACCACTGCTCAACGAAATAAGAGAGGACACAAACAGATGGAGAAACCTTCCATGTTCACGGTTAGGAAGAATCAATATTGTTAAAATGGCCATACTCCCCAAAGTAATTTATAGATTCAATGCTATCCCCATCAAGCTACCAATGACCTTCTTCACAGAACTGGAAAGAAACCACCTTAAACTTTATATGGAATGAAAAGGGAGCCTGCATAGCCAAGTCAATTCTAAGCAAAAAGAACACAGCAGGAGGCATCACACTAATGGACTTCAAACTATACTACAAGGCTACAGTAATCAAAACAGCATGGTACTGGTACCAAAACAGAGATATAGACCAGCAGAACAGAACAGAGACATCAGAGGCAACACAACATATCTACAACCATCTGATCTTTGATAAACCTGACAAAAACAAGCAATGGGGAAAGGATTCCCTGTTTAATAAATGGTGTTGGGAAAACTGGCTAGCTATGCACAGAAAGCAGAAACTGGACCCCTTCCTGACACCTTACACTAAAATTAACTTCAGATGGATTAAAGACTTAAACATAAGACCTAACACCATAAAAACCCTATAAGAAAATCTAGGCAAAACCATTCAGGACATAGGAGTAGGCAAGGACTTGACGACCAAGACACCAAAAGCATTGGTAACAAAAGCCAAAATAGACAAATGGGACCTAATCAAACTCCACAGCTTCTGCATGGCAAAAGAAACAGTCGTTAGAGTGAATTGGCAACCAACAGAATGGGAAAAAATTTCTGCAGTTTACCCATCTGACAAAGGGCTGATATCCAGAATTTACAAAGAACTAAAACAGATTTACAAGAACAAAACAAACAAGCCCATTCAAAATTGGGCAAAGGATATGAACAGGCACTTTACAAAAGAAGACATACATGAGGCCAACGAACATATGAAAAAATGCTCATCATCACTGGTCATTAGAGAAATGCAAATCAAAACTACATTGAGTTACCATCTAATGCCAGTTAGAATGGCAATCATTAAAAAATCTGGAGACAACAGAGGCTGGAGAGGATGTGGAGAAATAGGAACACTTTTCCACTGTTGTTGGGAGTGTAAATTAGTTCAACCACTGTGGAAGACAGTGTGGCGATTCCTCAAGGATCTAGAAATAGAAATTCCCTTTGACCCAGCAATCCCATTACTGGATATATATCCAGAGGATTATAAATTATTCTACTATAAGGACATATGCACACGAATGTTCATTGCAGCACTGTTTACAATAGCAAAGACCTGGAACCAACACAAATGCCCATAGATGATAGACTGGATTGGGAAAATGTGGCACATACACACCATGGAATACTATGCAGCAATCTAAAATGATGAGTTCGTGTCCTTTGTAGGGACATGGATGAACCTGGAGACCATCATTCTCAGCAAACTGACACAAGAACAGAAAATGAAACACCACATGTTCTCACTCATAGGTGGGTGTTGTACAATGAGAACACATGGACACAGGGAGGGGAGTACTACACACTGGGGTCTGTTGTGGGGAACAGGGGAGGGAGAGTGGGGGATGGGGAGTTGAGGAGAGATAGCATGGGGAGAAATGCCAGATATAGGTGAAGGGGAGGAAGGCAGCAAATCACACTGCCACGTGTGTACCTATGCAACTATCTTTCATGTTCTTCACATGTACCCCAAAACCTAAAATGCAATAAAAAAAATCAAAAAGAAAAAATAATAAATGGAAAAGTATCTATTTTTTTGATTGTTTGTCTCTGGTATAGAATACAACTAATTTTTTAGTTATTGATAAAAGACAGAATGCTTTCCCCTAGGATTAAGAATAAGGCAAATATGTCCCCTCTCACCACCTTCATTCAACATGGTATTGATGGTTAGCCAATGTGATAAAACAAGCAAAAGAAATTAAAGGCATGGAAATTGGAAACAAAGTGAAACTCTTCTTTTATAGACAATATAATTCTTTACTTAGTCAATCCTAAGAAAACTTCAAAAAACTTATTAGACATAACAAGCAAATTTAACAAGGTTACAGGATACCATGTCAGTATTAAAAAATTAGTTGTATTCTATACCAGAGACAAACAATCCAAAAATGAAACTAAGAAAGTGGTTTCATTTCCAAGATAATCAGAACAAAACAATTACAAATTAATTTTTAAGTGAATTTGCAATATCTGTACCCTGAAATGTACAAAACATTACTGAATAAATTAAAGAATTTTTAAATAGTTACAGAGCCATACCATGCTCAAGGATTAAAGACTCAATTTTGGGAAATTCTCAAATTGATCTATATATTCAACATATCAAAATTCCGAGTGGCTATTTTTATAGAAATTAATAAGCTGATTACAACATTTATACTGAAATAGAAAAAGACTTAGAATATCTGAAATTAATGTGATAAAGAAGAACAAAGTTGCAGGGCTTTCACTACCTAATTTCAAAACTTATTATAAAGCTACACTAACTAAAAGTGTGGTATTGGCCTAAGATCAATGGAAGAAAATAGTGAGCAATTAACCCTTGCTCATAGGTTAATAAATTTTCAACAAAGTTGGCCTGGGCAATTTAATGAGAGAAGGGATAGGAAAAGTGAGAAAGGATATGAGGCTTTTCACTGGATATCCACATGGAAAAGAATGATGATGGACACCTGTCTCATACCACTTCCAAAATTCACTCAAAATGGATCATAGACCCACATGTAAGGGTTGAAAGTATTAGAACTATGAGGAGAAACTACAGGAGAAAATCACTGTACCTTGGATAAGGCCCAGAGTTTCTTAGACATGATATCAAAAGCAGAACTTGTAAAAAATATATATGATAAATTGAACTTCAACAAATTCACAAACTTTACTCTTCAAAAGTTGTCTTAATTGAAATGAAAAGATACAATACAGACAGGGAAAAATATTTGCAAACCAGATATCTGATAAAAGACTTGTATTCAGAGTGCGTGTACATGTGTGCGTGCGCGCTCAAACTCAAGACAAACCAATTATGAAATGAGGAAATGGGCAAAAGATTCGAATAGGCACTTCCACAAAGAAATATTGAAAAGATATGCAACATCATTAATTATTAGGGAAATGTAAATTAAAATCATAATTTTATACCATTACAAACCCATTTAAACAGCTACAATCTAAAAGATTGGCAATGCCAAATGTTGGCTAAGATATGGAAAAACTGTGACCCTTATAAGTCGCTGGTGAAAATGTGAAATGATACAATTATTTTGGAAAACAGTTGGGCAGTTTCCAAAAGACTAACATAGATGTTTCATATAAGCAAGCAATTCCAATCCTAAGTATGAAGAGAAATGAAGCATATATTCACAAAGAAATTTGTGTGCAAATATTCATAGCAGCATTATTTTTAATAGCCCCACACTAGAAACAATCCGAATGTCCCTCAGCTGATGAAGGAATAAAATGTGATATGTTAATACAAATGAATACTATTCATCAATGAAAAGAAGCAAACTATTGGTAAATGCAACATAAATGAACCTCATGATAATATGCAAAGTTAAAGAAATCAGATACAAAAGATTGCATCTTACATGATTACATTACATGCCATTTCTTTTTTTTTTTTTTTCTGAGACAGAGGTTTGCCTTGTCCCCCAGGCTGGAGTGCGATGGTGCAATCTTGGCTCACTGTAACCTCTGACTCCCAGGTTCAGGCAATTTTTCTGCCTGAGTACCTGGGACTACAGACACACCCAGCTAATTTTTGTATTTTTAGTAGAGATAAGGTTTCACCATGTTGGCCAGGCTTATCTTGAACTTCTGACCTTGTGATCTGCCCACCTTGGCCTCTCAAAGTGCTGGGATTACAGGTGTGAGCCACCACGCCATGCGTTTAATTAAAGACAAAGAAAACAACAATATTTGCTTGGGGCTGGGATAGGACTGCAAAGTGACTGCTAATAGGCATGAGTAAATATTTGGGGGTCATGGAAATATTTTTAAAGTGTATTGTGATGATTCCACAATTGCATAAATTTACTAAAAATAATTAAACTGTACACTTCAAGCGAATGAATTTTATGCTGTGCAAATGATACCTCAATAAAGTTATTAAAAACATTCTCTAAGAAAATAAAAATAATTTCCTGTCTTTGGGCTTAATGGTTTTCCAACAAGGGTAAAGGGCAGAGATGGGAAGGGAAAGAGAGGAGGACAGAAGGCAGCATATTAAAATCATCTAAGAAGTTTTTTTTTAAAACACACATAGACTTGCTCCTCCCTGGAATAAATATTGGAAGTCGAAGAATACCATCTATTATCAGGAGGCTGTATAAACTTTGCAAATGTTCCCCAGATGATTCTGATATGCATTGCCTCCCAAGCATATTATCCCTGAGAATCTCTTCTCTTGATCAGATTGAGTCCTAGGAGTCTGTTTTCAATAAGCAAAGCAGTGATTCTTATGACCAGATAAGTTTAAGAAGCACTGCTCATGTTTGCAGTGGTAGACACTTTCAGCATTGTGGCAGTGCGATGTGGGATAAATATTACTCTAGGAAAAACTATTTTCTGACCCTTTATCCACATTTCCTCAGTCTCCTGTCAGTAACAGACACTAAGGATAGCAAGTACCTTCCCAATTCTAATACATTAAACCAACAATTAAGATTCCCAATTCTCCTGCCTTTGGTGGGAATTCTGATCCATCAAAAGGGATTCCCTTCTCTTAGGTCAATAGCAAAGGGCTACTCATTTTGTTATGATTATGACCAAATCATACTCATTTTATATATTAGTCATGAAATAATCTGCTAAGTAAATTCCTACCTGTGGTCCTCTATGGCTGAAAAGTATTTCTTTCCAATTCAGTGATTATACGACTATACCCCTATTACGCACCCCCCCAACCCCTTTTAAAAAGTAATGCCTTTTTCTTTGAAGCACACTGTCATTCTTTATTCAGTGGGAGTTTTTCCATTCTTGGAAGAGGGGAGAAAACACGAAAAAAAGCATTTGAAGTCACTTCCTATTGATATATTTTACAGATTGTCAGGTTTACCCCTGAAAAAGATCAGTTTGCTGATATAAAGGCTAAAGCTTCCTATGGTTGTTAGAAGAAAGACAGCTTTGTACACGGGAGTATGTGGAACTTCAAGAAAATTTCAGGACCACTGTCCATTTTTCAAGTATCAACAACGTTCCTAAATCGGCCTAGCAAATCGCTTGAAATTCACCTTCAGCATCTCTATGAAGAAGATATGTTCATCATGAGAACATGTTTCTTGAGAGAAGGCAACTAGGAGCACTTTAGTTACCACATATGTGAGGTCGGTTTGGGAGTGACATCAGTAATTGGAGCCACTCTTCTTGTGGGAGCCATGTGCCTGCACAGACATGACAGGAATTGAGTGGCTTGAAGGCTGTGGGCTACCTGTCCACAGCGGTCCATTCTTAAAGAGGCCTACCCTGGTTTCCACACCAGCTGCCCACATCCCCACTGCCCCCACTTCCTCGATGTCCCGTCCCTGAGGGCCTCTCAGGCACAACTGATTACAGACCAGTCTCCCATACAGAAAAGAGAATGAATGATATTTCTTCAATACTTTAAAGAGGCCAAATAAAGCAGGATAGGAAACAGAGCTGTTTTCTCCTGACTCTTCCATACAAACATTTGCTGAAAACCTACTATGTGTGACAGAACATTCTGAGTGTCAGACAGTTGAAGGCAAACATACCATAGACTCTGCCACCAGGAAGGGCACAGGCCTGCTCAAATGAGAGGGAAAAGGCAACACGTAGCCACCCACCATCATGACCTTCTAAGGATGCCAGTGAGTTCCAGCACAGATGGGCTCCCTTGCCCTGGCTTGGTCACTAGTGAATGTGAAGCATGCCCTCGAGCTACAGTCTTGCTCTGGAATATAGACACCCATCCACAGATGGCTTCTTCTAAACAGCCAGTAGTGTTCCTGACACTTTTCAGACCTTGTATGAATCTCCTCTAATTGAATCTCCTCTAATGTATCTCCTCTAATTGAAACAAGCAACTTCAACTATAAGAGGTACATTAACGGTCTTTACTATTTTTTTGCCTGTCCAATAAATATGCACATGCTCAAGATGAGAAATTTAATTTTATAATAACTCAGTGGAATCATAGGCAAATGTACCAAGAGGGATCAAAAGAAGGAATGGATGGGGAGGAAAAGGAAGATAAGAGGAAGGAGTTGGGAAGAGAGAAAAGAACAGGAGAGAGGAAAAGTATGATTGCTAAAATATACCATGTTCAGGTGTACAAAAAAAGCAAATGTTTTCTTTCTCTTCTTCATAGTTCCACAGAATCTCATATTCCCAGGAACTCAAGTGAGTTGGTGAGGAAATGAATAGGACATGACTGAAAGTAGCTGCACCAGGAAGTTATTTTGAATTTCTGTGGACATGAAAGAATCCTTGAATTATAGCCTCGAGAAAAAGAGGGACTACTCAAAAGGAGGAAGCGGCTTTCACCATAAGCAAACCTGTTACCAAAAACCCTGCTTAGCACCTGTAGACCACTTGGTAGTTACTAAAGCACGCACACATGCATTCACCTTTGTTCTCCCCATAACTCTGTAAAAGAGGCCAGGCAGGTATCCCGTCCTCTTTTATTCAGATGCAGAAACTGAGTTTACTCCAAATCTTCTAGCTGTTCCCACAGCAGTTTTTCCACAGTGCTCAGCAGAGGTTCTTCCCTTCCCAGGAGTCTAAGAAACTCCCTCTCTACGAGTGAAACCTCAGCTGGCCAAAAATGTGAGTCAGGGTACAGAAATCTGAACTGCATCCACACACTCAGGATCACACGGATTCTGTATATCAAAGCATGATTTTCCTCTCTGAGTCATGATCAGAATCTATGAGAACAAGGGAGGTTTCATAAGCTGTGGACATTGTGTGAATTCCCTAGGGAACAGAAAGGTCACACACGCTCAGCAAGGAGACAGCCTGACACCCACTATGTCCCAGCACCAAGGCCTCGAAGCCCCAGAGAACCAGCTGCTGTCCCACCGTGGGTGTCTGTGAAGTAGGAGCACAGATACAGCTGCCAATGCAATTGCAGCAGCAGATGCTGCCCACACATGGCTTCCCCCAGGGCTGAGAGTGAGCCATAACCAAGGAGGAGTTGGAGATGGAACAGCCACCATTGCCCATGCCTTACTGCTGAATACACAGCCCACTTTCAGGGTCTCTAGCCCACTCTCTTTATCCTGTCAGAGAAAAGCCAAGAGGGGGTAAGTTTCTGCAACTTCCCTCACTGGTGTCTCCAGAGGAAAGCAGAAGTGAATAACCCAGGCCAATGAGGAGGAAAATGGCTAGTGGCTATGGAGAGTCATCAACAGCATTCCCAGCAGGTTTAAAAATAAATGATGAATGTGTAAGCAACATCAGTGCTTTGATAAAACTCAAAGACAGGGTTCTTGACAGCCCTTGGCACTTCAGAGCTGTGACTCGCTTTTTTTTAATTTTGAAATTACTTAGTGTCCCTGACAAGTGGATCCACACAGGGGAAAGTCCACTTCCTAACAGTGCTCTCAAGTCCATTCTTGGCATGGAAGTGCCATGTGGTCTACAGCCTCTGCTTTCTAAATGGACGGCTCAGACCTGCCTCTCATGGATTTGCTTTGGCTGACAATACAGCAGTGTTGGTTGCCAAAGTATTTTAAAGCAAATCTGCTATGTCATGTCATTTCACCCTGAGTCTACACTATGAATCCTTAAAATTATAGACCTTTTCAAACATAACCACAATATTATTATCACACCTAGCAAGCTTATAGAACAATTCCTGGGTGTTATCTAATAGATTATCAAATTTTGTAGTGTTCTTTAAAATTCAACACCCCTTCTTGCTAAAAACTCTCAATAAACCAGGTATTGACAGAACATATCATAAACTGATAAAAACTAAATATGACAAACTTATAGCCAATATCATACTGAATAGGCAAAAGCTGGAAGAATTCCCTTTGAAATCAGGTACTAGATAAGGATGCCCTCTCTCACCACTCCTATTCAACATAGTATTGGAAGTTCTAGCCAGAGCAATCAGGCAAGAAAAAGAAGTAAAGGGTATTCAATTAGGAAAAGAGGAAGTCAAACTGTCTTTATTTGCAGATGACATACTTGTATATCCAGACGACCCCATTGTCTCAGCCCAAAATCTTCGCAAACTGATAAGCAACTTCAGCAAAGTCTCAGGATACAAAAGCAATATACAGAAATCACACGCATTCCTATATACCAGTAACAGACAAACAGAGAGCCAAATCAAGAGTGAACTCCCATTCACAATAGCTACAAAGAGAGTAAAATGCCTAGGAATACAACTAACAAAGGATGTGAAGGACCTATTCAAGGAGAACTACAAACCACTGCTCAAGGAAATGAGAGAGAACACAAACAGATGGAAAAACATTCCATGCTCATGGATAGGAAAAATCAATATCGTGAAAATGGCCATACTGCCCAAAGTAATTATAGATTTAATGCTATCCCTATCAAGATACCAATGACCTTCTTCACTGAACTGGAAAAAAACACTTTAAACTTCATATGGAATCACAATAGACCCCAAATAGCCAAGACAATCCTAAGCAAAAAGAACAAAGCTGGAGGCATCACTGTCAGACTTCAAACTATACTACAAGGCTACAGTAATCAAAACAGCATGGTACTGGTACCAAAACAGAGACATAGACAAATGGAACAGAACAGAGACCCCAGAAGAAACACCACACATCTACAACCATCTAATATTTGACAAACCTGGCAAAAACAAGCAATGGGGAAAGGACTCCATGTTCAATAAATGGTGTGGGGAAAATTGGCTAGCCATGTGTAGAAAGCAGAAACTTAGACCCCTATGGTAAAATTAACTCCAGATAGATCAAAGATTTAAACATAAAACATAAAACTATAAAAACACTAGAGGAAACCATAGGCAAAACCATCCAGGATGTAGGCATAGGCAAGGTCTTCATGACTAAAACACCAAAAGAAATGTCAATAAAAGCCAAGATAGATAAATGGGATCTAATTAAATTCCAGAGTTTCTGTATGGCAAAAGAAACCATCATTAGAGCGAATCAGCAACCAACAGAATGGGAAAAAATTTTTGCAATCTAGCCATCTGACAAAAGGCTAATATCCAGAATCTACAAAGAACTAAAACAGATTTACAAGAAAAAAACAACCCCATTCAAAAGTGGGTGAAGGGGCCAGGCACGGTGGTGCAAGCCTGTAATCCCAGCACTTTGGAAGGCTGAGGCGGGTGGATCACGAGGTCAAGAGATCGACCATCCTGGTCAACATGGTGAAACCCCGTCTCTACTAAAAATACAAAAAATTAGCTGGGCATGGTGGTGCGTGCCTGTAGTCCCAGCTACTCGGGAGGCTGAGGCAGGAGAATTGCCTGAACCCAGGAGGCGGAAGTTGCGGTGAGCCGAGATTGCGCCATTGCACTCCAGCCTGGGTAACAAGAGCGAAACTCCGTCTCAAAAAAAAAAAAAAGTGGGTAAAGGATATGAACAGACACTTTTCAAAAGAAGACATATATGAGGCCAACAAACATGAAAAAATGTTCATCATCACTGGTCATTAGAGAAATGCAAATCAAAACCACACTGAGATAACATCTCACGTCAGTTAGAATGGAGATCATTAAAAAATCTGGAGACAACAGATGCTGGAGAGGATGTGGAGAAATAGGAACATTCTTACACAGTTGGTGGGAGTGTAAATTAGTTCAACCATTGTGGAAGACACCGTGGAGATTTTTCAAGGATCTAGAAATAGAAATTCCATTTCACCCAGCAATCCCATTACTGGGTATATGCCCAAAGAACTATAAATCGTTCTACTATAAAGAAACATGTACACGTATGTTCATTGCAGCCCTGTGTACAATAGCAAAGACCTGGAACCAACCCAAATGCTCATCCATGATAGACTGGACAAAGAAAATGTGGTATATATACACCATGGAATACTACTCAGCCATAAAAAACAAAGAGTTCATGTCCTTTGTAGGGACTTGGATGAATCTGGAAACCATCATTCTCAGCAAACTGACACAAGAACAGAAAGCCAAACACTGTATGTTCTCACTCACAGGTGGGTGTTGAACAACAAGAACAAGTGGACTCAGGGAGAGGAGCATCACACACTGGGGACAGTTGGGAGGGGTAGGGGAAGGACATCATGGGGTGGGGAGGGAAGGAAGGATGGGGAGGGAAGGGAGGGTGGGGAGGGATAACATGGGAGAAATGCCAGATATAATATGCACCTAAAATAAAATAAATGAATTTTTTAAAAGGCTCTTTACAGTTCATTTACTCAAATCAGGTGCAGCCAAGATCCACACATGGCATTTGGTTGTTTTCTCTCTTAAGTCTGTTTTCTTCTAGAGCAGTTCCATCTCCATTTTTTTCCTGCCATTGGCTAACTGCAGAAACCAGTTGATTGTCCTTTAGAATGTCCCACATGCGGATTTGTCTGTTGCTTCTTTGTGCTTTCCTTTAATCTTTTTCTCCTGTAAATTAGTCAGCTGAGCTACAGGCTTTATTAAAATGTGTGTGTGTGTGTATGCACATGCACATGTGTGCACACAGAGATTCAGGTATACACACACACATATACCTGACTCTAATCAAGCTTCTACTTTACATACAGATACAAACATATTTATATATATATATATATATATGCATATTGATATATATATATATATATGGCCAAGGCACAGACATCAGCTACATATATGTGCATATATGTAAGAATACTGCATAGGTGGTGCTGTGTTCTTCCTGATGCATCCCACAGGAGAAATCCCTAATGTCTGGTTCTCATACATTTAGTGTTGTTAACATTGATCAGAGGGTTACATGGTGAGTGCCAGTCACTCCACTGTAAACCATGGGGTCACACGCTCATGATGAAAGCAGTCAAGCCAGATCTAAAAGCACTTCAGGAGATGGGGAACAAGGCCTCTGCGTTAAACTCCACTCCTGATTTCTTACCCCATGCACAGCATGGGGTACTCACATGCACAGCAGCAAGGCTGGCCACTAACCTCTGACTCTCAGCAAGAATTAGCTTTCAGGTAGTTATTGGGTTGGATGATCAGGCTTAAAATATAAAACTCTCCAATGAAAACATCCTGGGCAATATGAGGTACTGGAAATTTTGAGATTCTCAACCCGACCCTGATATTAATATGCTGTGCAATGCTGGACACGTCACCTAAACTTTTCTGAATCTCCAATTATAAAATAATGGAGTTGGTCTCAATCTCTCCCAGTTTAAAATTCCTGTAAGATATAGTTTATTAATCCCTTATACATGCATCCTTGCTGTGTCCAGATGCCTTACAACATTTTTTTTTAATTTTTTATTGGATTTTAGGTTTTGGGGTACATGAGCAGAGCATGCAAGACAGTTGCGTAGGTACGCACATGGCAGTGTGCTCTGCTTTGCTTCTCCCCTTCACCCACATTTGGCATCTCTCCCCAGGCTATCCCTCCCCAGCTCCCCCTCCCACTGGCCCTCCCCTTTTCTTCCCAATAGACCCCAGTGTTTAGTACTCCCCTTTCTGTGTCCATGTGTTCTCATTTTTCATCACCTGCCTATGAGTGAGAATATGCGGTGTTTCATTTTCTGTTCTTGTGTCAGTTTGCTGAGGATGATGTTCTCCAGATTCATCCATGTCCCTACAAATGACACAAACTCATCATTTCTGATTGCTGCATAATATTCCATGGTGTATATGTGCCACATTTTTCCAATCCAGTCTATCGTCAATGGGCATTTGGATTGATTCCAGGTCTTTGCTATTGTAAACAGTGCTGCAATGAACATTCGTGTACATGTGCCCTTATAGTAGAACGATCTATAGTCTTTTGGATATATACCCAGTAATGGGATTGCTGGGTCAAATGGAATTTCTATTTCTAAGGCCTTGAGGAATTGCCACACTGTCTTCCACAATGGTTGAACTAATTTACACTCCCACCAACAGTGTAAAAGTGTTCCTTTTTCTCCACATCCTCTCCAGCATCTGTTGTCACCAGATTTTTTAATGATCGCCATTCTAACTGGCGTGAGATGGTATCTCAATGTGGTTTTGAGTTGCATCTCTCTGATGACCAGTGATGATGAGCATTTTTTCATATGATTGTTGGCCTCATATATGTCTTCTTTCGTAAAGTGTCTGTTCATATCCTTTGCCCACTTTTGAATGGGCTTGTTTGTTTTTTTCCTGTAAATCTGTTTGAGTTCTTTGTAAATTCTGGATATCAGCCCTTTGTCAGATGGGTAAATTGCAAAAATTTTTTCCCATTCTGTTGGTTGCCGATCCACTCTAGTGACTGTTTCTTTTGCCGTGCAGAAGCTATGGAGTTTCATTAGGTCCCATTTGTCTATTTTGGCTTTTGTTGCCAATGCTTTTGGTGTTTTGTTCATGAAGTCCTTGCCTACTCCTATGTCCTGGATAGTTTTGCCTAGATTTCCTTCTAGAGTTTTTATCGTGCCAGGTCTTATGTTTAAGTCTTTAATCCATCTGGAGTTAATTTTAGTGTAAGGTGTCAGGAAGGGGTCTAGTTTCTGCTTTCTGCACATGGCTAGCCAGTTTTCCCAACACCATTTGTTAAACAGGAAATCCTTTCCCCATTGCTGGTTTTTGTCAGGTTTATCAAAGATTGTATAGTTGAATGTATGTTGTGTTGCCTCCGGTGCCTCTGTTTTGTTCCATTGGTCTATATCTCTGTTTTGGTACCAGTACCATGCTGGTTTGATTACTGTAGCCTTGTAGTATAGTTTGAAATCCAGTAGTATGATGCCCCCCGCTGTGTTCTTTTTGCTTAGAATTGACTTGGCTATGCGGGCTCTCTTTTGGTTCCATATGAAGTTCATGGTGGTTTTTTCCAGTTCTGTGAAGAAAGTCAATGGTAGCTTGATGGGGATAGTGTTGATTCTGTAAACTACTTTGGGCAGAGCCATTTTCACGATATTAATTCTTCCTAACCATGAACATGGAATGTTTCTCCATCTGTTTGTGTCCTCTCTGATTTCTTTGAGCAGTGGTATGTAGCTCTCCTTGAAGAGGTCCCTTACATTCCTTGTGAGTTGTCTTCCAAGGTATTTTATTCTTTTTGTAGCAATTGTGAATGGCAGTTCGCTCTTGATTTGGCTTTCTTTAAGTCTGTTATTGGTGTAGACGAATGCTTGTGATTTTTGCACATTGATTTTATATCCTGAGACTTTGCTGAAGTTGCTTATCAGTTTCAGGAGTTTTGGGGCTGAGGCAATGGAGTCCTCTAGGTATACTATTATGTCGTCTGCAAATAGAGACAATTTGGCTTCCACCTTTCCCACTTGAATACCCTTTATTTCTTTTTCTTGCCTGACTGCTCTGGCTAGAACTTCCAGTACTATATTGAATAGGAGTGGTGAAAGAGGACATCCTTGTCTAGTGCCAGATTTCAAAGGGAATGCTTCCAGTTTTTGCCCATTCAGTATGATATTGGCTGTTGGTTTCTCATAAATAGCTTTTATTACTTTGAGATACGTTCCATCGATACCGAGTTTATTGAGGGTTTTTAGCATAAAGGGCTGTTGAATTTTGTCAAATGCCTTCTCTGTGTCAATAGAGATAATCATGTGGTTTTTGTTTTTGGTTCTGTTTATGTGGTGAATTACGTTGATAGACTTGTGTATGTTGAACCAGCCTTGCATCCCCGGGATGAATCCTACTCGATCACGATGAATACGTTTTTTGATTTGCTGTTGCAATCGGCTTGCCAATATTTTATTGAAGATTTTTGCATCTATGTTCATCATGGATATTGGCCTGAAGTTTTCTTTTCTTGTTGGGTCTCTGCCAGATTTTGGTATCAGAATGATGTTGGTCTCGTAAAATGATTTGGGAAGGATTCCCTCTTTTTGGATTGTTTGAAATCATTTTAGAAGGAATGGTACCAGCTCCTCTTTGTGTGTCTGGTAGAATTCGGCTGTGAACCCGTCTGGACCTGGGCTTTTTTTGAGTGGTAGGCTCTTAATTGCTGCCTCGAATTCTGACCTTGTTAGTGGTCTATTCATAGTTTCAGCTTCCTCCTGGTTTAGGCTTGGGAGGACACAGGAGTCAAGGAATTTATCCATTTCTTCCAGGTTTACTAGTTTATGTGCATAGAGTTGTTTGTAATATTCTCTGATGATGGTTTGAATTTCTGTGGAATCTGTGGTGATTTCCCCTTTATCATTTTTTATTGCATCTATTTGGTTGTTCTCACTTTTCTTTTTAATCAATCTGGCTAGTGGTCTGTCTATTTTGTTGATCTTTTCAAAAAACCAGCTCTTGGATTTATTGATTTTTTGAAGGGTTTTTCATATCTCAATCTCCTTCAGTTCAGCTCTGATCTTAGTTATTTCTTGTCTTCTGCTGGGTTTTGAGTTTTTTTGATCTTGCTCCTCTAGCTCTTTCAATTTTGCCAATAGGGTGTCAATTTTGGATCTCTCCATTCTCCTCATATGGGCACTTATTGCTATATACTTTCCTCTAGAGACTGCTTTAAATGTGTCCCAGAGGTTCTGGCATGTTGTATCTTCGTTCTCATTGGTTTCAAAGAACTTCTTTATATCTGTCTTCATTTCATTGTTTATCCAGTCAACATTCAAGAGCCAGTTGTTCAGTTTCCATGAAGCTGTGCGGTTCTGGGTTGGTTTCTGTATTCTGAGTTCTAACTTGATTGCACTATGGTCTGAGAGGCTGTTTGTTATGATTTCAGTTGTTTTGCATTTGTGGAGCAGTGCTTTACTTCCAATTATGTGGTCAATTTTAGAGTAGGTGTGATGTGGTGCTGAGAAGAATGTGTATTCTGTGGATTTGGGGTGGAGAGTTCTGTAAATGTCTATCAGGTTTGCTTGTTCCAGGTCTGAGTTCAAGCGCTGGATGTCCTTGTTGATTTTCTGTCTGGTTGATCTGTCTAATATTGACAGTGGAGTGTTAAAGTCTCCCACTATTATTGTGTGGGAGTCTAAGTCTCTTTGTAAGTCATTAAGAACTTGCCTTATGTATCTGGGTGCTCCTGTATTGGGTCCATATATGTTTAGGATCGTTGGCTCTTCTTGTTGCATCAATCCTTTTACCATTATGTAATGGCCTTCTTTGTCTCTTTTAATCTTTGTTGCTTTAAAGTCTATTTTATCAGAGATGAGAATTGCAACTCCTGCTTTTTTTTTGCTCTCCATTTGCTTGGTAAATCTTCCTCCATCCCTTTATTTTGAGCCTTTGTGTATCCTTGCCTGTGAGATGGGTTTCCTGGATACAGCACACTGAAGGGTTTTGGATTTTTATCCAATTTGCCAGTCTGTGTCTTTTGAGTGGTGCATTTAGTCCATTTACATTTAGGGTTAATATTGTTATGTGTGAATTTGATACTGCCATTTTGATGCTAAGTGGCTGTTTTGCCTGTTAGTTGTTGTAGATTCTTCATTATGTTGATGCTCTTTAGCATTTAGTGTGATTTTGGAATGGCTGGTACTGGTTGTTCCTTTCTATGTGTAGTGCCTCTTTTAGGAGCTCTTGTAAAGCAGGCCTGGTGGTGACAAAATCTCTGAGTACTTGCTTGTTCGCAAAGGATTTTATTTTTCCTTCACTTCTGAAGCTCAGTTTGGCTGGATATGAAATTTTGGGTTGAAAGTTCTTTTCTTTAAGAATGTTGAATATTGGCCCCCACTCTCTTCTGGCTTGTAGTGTTTCTGCCGAGAGATCTGCTGTGAGTCTGATGGGCTTCCCTTTGTGGGTGACCCGACCTTTCTCTCTGGCTGCCCTTTGTATTTTCTCCTTTATTTCAACCTTGTTGAATCTGACGATTATGTGCCTTGGGGTTGCTCTTCTTGCGGAATATCTTTGTGGTGTTCTCTGTATTTCCTGCATTTGAGTGTTGGCCTGTCTTGCTAGGTGGGGGAAATTTTCCTGGATGATGTCCTGAAGAGTATTTTCCAGCTGGGATTCATTCTCTTCGTCCTCTTCTGGTACACCTATCAAACGTAGGTTAGGTCTTTTCACATAGTCCCACATTTCTTGGAGCCTTTGTTCATTCCTTTTTGCGCTTTTTTCTCTAATCTTGGTTTCTTATTTTATTTCATTGAGCTGGTCTTCGACTTCAGATATTCTTTCTTCTGCTTGGTCAATTCGGCTATTGAAACTTGTGCATGCTTCGCAAAGTTCTCGTATTGCGTTTTTCAGCTACTTTAATTCATTCATATTCCTCTCTAAGTTATCCATTCTTGTTATCATTTCCTCATATCTTTTTTCAAGTTCCTTAGTTTCTTTGCATTGATTTAATACATGTTCTTTTAGCTCACAAAAGTTTCTCATTATCCACCTTCTGAAGTCTAATTCCGTCATTTCGTCACAGTCATTCTCCGTCCAGCTTTGTTCCCTTGCTGGTGAGGAGTTTTGGTCCTTTCTAGGAGGCGAGGTGTTCTGGTTTTGGGTGTTTTCCTCCTTTTTTCGCTGGTTTCTTCCCATCTTTGTGGATTTATCCACTTGTCGTCTGTGTAGTTGCTGGCTTTTCAGTTGCGTCTCTGAGTGGACACCCAGATTGTTGATGATGAAGTATTTCTGTTACTTAGTTTTCCTTCTGCCAGTCTAGCCCCTTCGCTGTACGACTGCTGAGGTCCACTCCAGGCCCTGCTTGTCTGGGGTGCACCTCTAGCAGCTGTGGCACAGTGAGGGATGCTACCAGTCTCTTTTTATGCTATCTTTGTCCCAGGATGATGCCTGCCAAATGTCAGTCTTTTGGATATAGAGGGTTCAGGGAGCTGCTTGAGGAGACAGTCTGTACTTTATAGGAGCTCAATTGCTGAGCTGTGATCTCTGTTGTTCATTCAGGGCTGTTAGGCTGCTATATTTGATTCTGCTGCAACAGAGCTCATTAAAAAAAACCCTTTTTTTCTCAAATGCTCTGTCTTGGGGGGTTCAGGCTTTATTTTTGGATGTCTGTTGAGGTGTCCTGCCCAGCTAGGAGGCAGACTAGCCACTGTTTGCCTGCCGAGGCTCCGCCCTGCTGTTGTGAGGCTCGCCCTGTCGGGGCAGGCTCTGCTGTTCTGCTGTGGTCTCTGCCACGCCCTGAGGCAGAGTCTCTCTGTTGTAGCGGGTTGCCTCGGCAACGGCAGGCTGCGTCAGCAGTAGGCGTGTATCTCAGTAGGGACGGGTTGCCTTGGTAATGGTGGATGCCCCTCCCCCACAGAGTGTCTCGGACTGACTGCAGGGGGATCATTTGAAATCGTGGTTTTGTTCGTCCCACTGGGCTAGCCCAAACGCTCTGTCCCTACAATCCCCTGGGCTGGCCCACTGTCCAAGTCTCGTTCAGTCTCACGTCCAGCCCTCTCAAGTCTCAGGTTGCTGGTTCAACAGGGCACCTGGACAAGCACGCCCTGTGGGGAGCGATGGGTAGGGCCGGCCGCCGCCACCCGGCTGCCTGCTTCACCAGGCAGAGGTACTGCCAGGCGTCCCGTGTCTCCTTTATACTTGGGAATTTCCCCGTTCTGTGGGCAACAAAGATCAGTCTGGAAATGCAGCTCCGACTCACCTCTCCATGGATTCAAGGAGAGCTCCAATCCTGGGTTGTTCTCACAGCGCCATCTTGAGTTCTCCTCCACAAAATTTTTTTAAACAAAAAAACAGGGACTACTAAATAAAAAAAGTAGGAAAAGTGTTTCTCCAAGCCAATAAGAATTTTATCTCCTGAAAATTAGAAATTTTATCACCCCCAGTCTTGGGGTGAAATGACATGACATAGTGGATTTGCTTTAAAATACTTTGGCAACCAACACTGCTGTACTGTCAGCCAAAGCAAATCCATGAGAGGCAGGTCTGAGCCATCCATTTAGAAAGCAGAGGCTGCAGACCACATGGCGCTTCCATGCCAAGAATGGACTTGAGAGCACTGTTAGGAAGTGGACTTTCCCCTGTGTGGATCCACTTGTCAGGGACACTAAGTAATTTCAAAATTAAAAAAAAGCGAGTCACAGCTCTGAAGTGCCAAGGGCTGTCAAGAACCCTGTCTTTGAGTTTCTATCAAAGCACTGATGTTGCTTACACATTCATCATTTATTTTTAAACCTGCTGGGAATGCAAGACCCAGGCATTAGGGACCCTATCTATATAGTAGGCAGCTAAGCCACTTTAACAGAAATTCTCTAGAGAAATGTCCATGAATGCTTCTTGCTCTGGTCCCTGAAATTTCTGTGTCTTAGTTGTTAACTCTGTCTGTGGTTCCTTGAGATACCCCAGATATCCTTCCAAACCACCCAATCAATTCCTCTCTTTTTATTCCTTTTCTCTTTTTGGCTCAGGTTGGTTTCTATCATTTGATACCAAAGGAACCTTCACTAATACCCATCCTCCAAGTCCAGCTCAGATCCCTACACTCCTTTAAGACTGTTAGGCTGTGTTGATCATATTGATGTCTCTTTGTCCATATGTCCTGGTGCTAATTATCTGCAACATCTTTGCATTCATACCTGTTCTTAGTTTACCACGTGCTTTCATATTTTTTTATTTTTGAGATGGATTCTCATTCTTTCATCCAGGCTGGTGGCGCGATCTTGGGCTCATTGCAGCCTCTGAGGTTGCAGTGAGGTTCAAGTGATTCTCCTGCCTTAGGCTCCTGAGTAGCTGAGATTACAGAAACCTACCACTATGCCAGGCTAATTTTTGTTTGTTTAGTAGAGATGGAGCTTCACTATGTTGGCCAGGCTGGTCTCGAATTCCTGACCTCTAGTGATCTGCCTGCCTCGGCCACTGAAAGTACTGGAATTACAGACATGAGCCACCATGCCCAGCCTGCTTTCAGACTTTTAAGTCCACTAGATTGGTGGCAAAGGGACCCTATACTATAGAGTCAATTGCTTGATACAATGAATGTACATGTCGTGTAACTGGCTCCCCTACACCATCCAGTGCCCATTTGAGAAAACGAGATTGGACTAAATTCTTATTGTGTGAAAAGTACTGGTTTTCCTTGATCTCATGATAATACCTCTACAGTTTACATAACTGACATCCACTTATTGAATTTGGTGGGTTTATTATACTTTTTATCCCTCAAAGAGCCTGGCAGAAGTATTAAGCACAGGTGATGTTCAGTGGGTACCTGTTGATTTAGCCCCTGCCATGCAGCTCTCTCTGATCCTGTGTGGAACAATGACTGGTAGAAAAGACTGACACTTGGTTATCAGGCTGTTTCCACAGGGATAGAATAAAACCAAGAAGAGAGCACCCTTGAAAAGCCAGTCATAACCTCTTCTCTGTACTAGCAGTCCTGCACCTGAGGGACAACTTGGTGAGCAAAGTGTGAGCCAAACTCCAACTTCATGCAATCTTTGGCTGGTGTTATTGTTCAGTGCACAATCTGGACCACTGAGCATGGTTTACTTTGGTTCCCTTAGACGGGCACAGAAGTCAATCTCCGAAGGTAGCCTTTTGAAAGGAGCCTGTGTCCTCTGTTGTATCTTTCCCGTAGAATTCCCTAAACATTAAGCAAAACAGCAGGCACTGGGTTCTGGGAACCAGGTTTAGTGTCTGTGAATTTGGCCTCACTTGGGCTGTGTGCCACAGCAGATCACTGGGGCTTCACCTGCATCAGGACTTTTGGTCTTTTGGCCACCTCGGCTCTTCCTCAATTACAGCTATTGAATATATCTCCAATGTGTCTCAAATAAAGAACTTAGCTTATTTTATTCCTTGCTAAGAATTTCTGGTCACAAATACAAACAAACATAAGCTCTAACTATTTGAAACCAAGGACAGATAAGCTTTGTGTATAACGAGGCTGAACATTTAAAGTCATGGGTGAAGGTCAGAACCCCCAACAAAACGAGAATCTGCTCAAACTGTTAAAGCGAAATATCAAATGTTCCCATTGGATAAACTTTATTTTTTTCCATTACTTAAGAATAATCTTCTGAATAGTTTAAAATTGCAAATTTGATTAAACATCCAGGAGCAGATGTTTTAGAGAGTTTAGTTTCTTAAAATCTGGATGGACTATATATATTGACGTAAATGAAAAGTTACCAGTCACATTTTTTAAAACTGAATTTAAGGTTTCTTGAAATAAGACCGTATTGGATTATTTTACCCAGGTTTTTTTTGTTTGTTTGTTTGATGCATTTCCACATGAAGCTCAATATGATATCCACATATTCAATTTAATATCCACAGCAACTCAATTTATTACTGTATTTTCATTCTGAGATTCCTATTTGTCAAATTTGGCCCTTTACTAAATAAGTCTCAAAGTCTGGTACTGTCAGCAAGATGGTATCAGCAATAAGTATTGACTGCACAATCCTGGCCTCCAGAATAATACAGAAGCAGTAGGCACCATTCTGACTGGTTAAACTAGTAGACAGAGAGAGAAGACACATCAAACACTACATTCTCAGGTTTTAATAAAGTAAATATGGAACAAAATTGGCAACACAGGCCTTCTAGGGAGGTGAAACCCAGAAGAAACCCATGTATAAAACATGAGAACAATAAAACACAGCACACAAACAAGTGTCACAGATTCAGAAAGTTTCAAGAAAGGACAGGTAAGTGTTTTTCAGAAGAGTTGGAGAAGAATTCTTGGAGATGAAGAGACTTTGCCACCTCTTCATGGTCCTCATTATTTCTTTTTAAAAATTTTTTCCATAAGTTGTTTGGATACAGGTGGTATTCGATTACATGAGTAAGTTTTTTAGTGGTGGTTTGAGAGTTTCTGACTCACCCATCACCCAAGCAGTAAAGACTGCATCATACATGTTGTCTTTTATTCCTCATCCCCTCCCACCTTTCTCTCCAAGTCCCCAAAGCCAATTTTATCATTCTTATGCCTTTGCATCCTCATAGCTTAGCTCCCACATATCAGTGAGAACATACCATGTTTGGTTTTCCATTCCTGAGCTACTTCACTTAGAATAATAGTCTCCAATCTCATCCAGGTCATTGCAAATGCTGTTAATTCATTATTACTTAGGGCTGAGTAGTAGTACATCATATATATATGTATATGTGTGTGTGTGTGTGTGTGTGTGTATGTATATGTGTGTGTATATGTGTATATGTGTGTGTGTATAAGCTTCTTTATCCACTCATTGATTAATGGTTCCACGATTTTGCAATTGCAAATAGTGCTGCTATTAACATGTATGTTCAAGTATCTTTTTCACATAATGACTTTTTCTTCTGGGTAGATACCAGCTGGATCAAATAGTAGTTCTACTTTTAGTTATTTAGTGAATCTCCACACTGTTTTCCATAGTGGCTATACTAGTTTACATTCCCACCAGCAGTGCAGAAGTGTTCCCTGATCGCCACATCCATGTCAACATCTACCTTGTTTTTTGTTATTTTGATTATGGCCATTCTTGCAGGAGTAAGGTGGTATTATTGCATTGTGGTTCTGATTTGAATTTCCCTTCTCATTAGTGATGTTCATCATTTTTTCATATGTTCGTTGGCCATTTGTATGTCTTCTTTTGAGAATTGTCTATCATGTCCTTAGCCCACCTTTTGATGGGATTGTTTGGTTTTTTTTCTTACTGAGTTGTTGGAGTTCGTTGTAGATTCTGGTTATTAGTCCTTTGTCAGATGTATAGTTTGTGAAGATTTTCTCCTACTCTGTGGGTTGTCTGTTTACTCTGCTAATTTTTGTTTGTTTGTTTCGCTTTTCATTTGTTTGTTTGTTTGTTTGCAGTGCAAAAGCTCGTTAGTTTAATTATGCCCCAGCTATTTATCTTTGTTCTTATTGCACTTGCTTTAGGGTTCTTGGTCGTGATATCCTCGTCTAAGCCAATGTCTAGAAGGATTTTTTCAATGTTATCTTCCAGAATTTTTATAGTTTCAGGTCTTAGATGTAAGTCCTTAATCTGTCTTGAGTTGATTTTTGTATAAGGTGAGACATGAAGATTCAGTTTCACTTTCCTACATGTGGCTAGACAATTATCACAGTATCATTTTTTGAAAAGGGTACCCTTTGGCCACTTTATATTTTTGTTGGCTTTGTTGAAGATCAGTTGGCTGTAAGTATTTGGGTTTACTTCTGGGTTCTCTATTCTGTTCCACTGGTCAATGTGTCTATTTTTATTTTCTATTTATTTATTTATTTTTGAGATGGAGTTTTGCTCTTGTTACCCAGGCTGGAGTGCAATGGCGTGATCTCGGCTCACTGCAACCTCCGTCTCCTGGGTTCAGGCAATTCTCCTGCCTCAGCCTCCTGAGTAGCTGGGATTATAGGCACGCGCCACCATGCCCAGCTTATTTTTTGTATTTTTAGTAGAGACGGGGTTTCACCATGTTTATCAGGATGGTCTCCATCTCTTGACCTCGTGATCCACCCGCCTCGGCCTCCCAAAGTGCTGGGATTACAGGCTTGAGCCACCGCGCCCAGCCCAATGTGTCTATTTTTATACCAGTACCATGCTGTTTTGGTGGCTATGGCCTTATAGTATAGTTTGAAATCAATAGTGTGATGCCTCTAGATATGTTCCTTTTGCTTAGTCTTGCTTTTGCTATGTGGGCTTCTTTTTGGTTCCATATGAATTTAAGAATTGTGTTTTTTCTAATTCTGTGAAGAATGATGATGGAATTCTGATGGGGATTGTTTTGAATTTGTAGATTACTTTTGTCAGTATGGCCATTTTCACAATATTGATTCTACCCATCCATGAGCATGAGATGTATTTCCATTTGTTTGTTTTGTCTATGATTTCATTCAGCAGCATTTTGTAGCTTTCCTTGTAGAGATCTTTCCACTCCTTGGTTAGGTATATTCTTTTTTTTTTTTTTTTTTTTTTTTGGCAGCTATTGTAAAAGGGGTTGAGTTATTGATTTGATTATCCCCTTGGTCACTGTTGGTGTATAGAAGAGCTACTGATTTGTGTACATTAATCTTGTATCTGAAAACTTTGCTGCATTCTTTTATCAGTTCTAGGAGCTTTCTGGAAGAGTCCTTAGGGTTTTCAAAGTAAACAATCATATCATCAGCAAACAGTGACAGTTTTACTTCTGTTTTACCAGTTTCGATGCCTTTGATTTCTTTCTCTTGCCTGGCTACTCTGGCTAGGACTTCCAGTACTATGTTGAAGAGGAGTGGTGAGAGTGGGCATCCTTGTCTTGTTCCAGTTCTCAGAGGGAATGCTTTCAGCTTCTCCCCATTCAGTATTATGTTGGCTGTGGGTTTGTCATAGATGACTTTTATTACATTAAGTTATGTCCCTTGTATGCTGATTTTGCTGAGAGGTTTAATCATAAAGGCATGCTGGATTTTGTTGAACACTTTTTCTGCATCTATTGAGATGATCATATGATTTTTGTTTTTAATTCTGTTTATGTGGAATATCACATTTAATGACTTGATGACTTGTGTATGTTAAATCTTCCCTGCATCCCAGGTATGAAATCCACTGGATCATGGTGGATTATCTTTTTGAAATGTGGTTAGCTAGTATTTTGCTAATGATTATAGCATCTACGTTCATCAAGGATATCAGTCTGTCGTTTTATTTTTTGGTTATGTCCTTTCCTGGTTTTGATATTAGGGTGATGCTGGCTTCACAGAATGATTTAGGGAGGGTTCCTTCTTTCTCTATCTGTGGAATAGTGTCAAAATAATTGGTATCAATTCTTCTTTGAATGTCTGGTAGAATTCTGTTGTGAATCCATCTGGTCCTGGACTTGTTTTTGTAGTTTTAAAATTACCACTTCAATCTCCCTGCTTGTTACAGGTCTGTTCAGAGTATCTAATTTTTCCTGATTTAATAAGCTAGGATGGTTGTATTTTTCCAGGAATTTATCCATCTCTTCTGGGTTTTCTAGTTTATGTGGATAAAGATGTTCACAGTAGCCTGGAATGATCTTTTGTATTTCAGTAGTCTCCATTGTAGTATCTCCCGTTTTGTTTCTTAGTGAGGTTATTTGGATTTTCTCTCTTCTTGGTTTATCTTGTTTATGGTCTATCCATTTTATTTATCTTTTCAAAGAACAAGCTTTTTGTTTCATTTATCTTTTCTATTTTTTTTTTTGTTTCAATTTCATTTAGTTCTGCTCTGATTTGGTTTATTTCCTTTCTTCTGCTGGCTTTAGGTTTGGTTTGTTCTTGTTTCTCTAGTTCTTTGAGGTGTGATCTTAGATTTTTCTGTTTGTGCTCTTTCACATTTTTTGATGGAGGTGTTTAGGGCTTTGAACTTTCCTCTTAGCACTGCCTTTGCTGAATCGCCAAGGTTTTGATATGTTGTGTCATTATTTTCATTATCAAAGAGTTTTTAAATTTCCATCTTGATTTTGTTTTTGACCCAGTGTTCCTTCAGGAGCAGGTTATTTAATTTCCATGTATTTGCATGGTTTTAAAGTTTCATTTTAGAGTTGATTTCCAGCTTTATTCCACTGTGGTCTGATAGAGTACTTGGTATATCCTATTTTCTCAAATTTTTTGAGGCTTATTTTATGGCCTATCATATGATCTATCTTGGAAAACGTTTCATGTGCCTTTGAAGAGAATGTGTATTCTGTGGTTGCTAGATGAATGTTCTGTTAAGTTCATTTTTTCCCAAGGCGTAGTTTAAATCCTTTGTTGACTTTCTGTCTGGATGACCTGTCTAGTGCTGTCAGTGGAGAATTGAAGTCCCCCACAATTATGGTGTTGCTGTCTATCTCATATCTTAGGTCTGTTAGTAATTGTTTTATAAATTTGAGAGCTCCAGTGTTAGGTGCCTATATGTTTAGGATTGTGATATTTTCCTGTTGGACAAGGCCTTTGACCATTATATAAAGTCCCTCCTTGTCTCTTTTAACCACTGCTGCTTTAAAGTTTGTTTTGTCTGATATAAGAATAGATACCTCTGATCATTTTTGGTGTTAATTTGCAAGAAAGGCCTTTTTCCACTCCTTTACTTTAAGTTTTTGTGAGTCCTTATGTGTTGGCTGAGTCTCCTGAAGGCAGCAGTTGGTTGGTGAGTTCTTATCCACTCTGCAGTTCTGTATCTTTTACGTGGAGCATTTAGGCCAATGACATTCAATGTTAGTATTGAAATGTGAGGCGCCATTGCTCTCATCATGCTCTTTGTTGCCTGTGTACTTTGTTGTTGTTGTTGTTGTTGTTATTCATTTTGCTTTTCAAGTTGTATTTTTGTTTTATAGGTACTGTGTAATTTATGCTTTAAAGAGGTTCTGTTTTGATGTGTCTCTAGGATTTATTTCAAGATTTAGAGCTCCTTTCAGTAGTTCTTATAGTGGTGGTTTGGTAATGGGGAAGTCTCTCAGCATTTGTTTTTCTGAAAGTGACTATATCTTTCCTTCAAATATGATGCTTAGTTTCACTGGATACAAAATTCTTGGCTGACAATTGTTCTATTTGAGGAGCCTGAAGATAGATCCCCAATCCCTTCTACCTTATACGGTTTCTTCTGAGAAATTTGCTGTTAATTCAACAGGTTTTCCTTTGTGGGTTACCTGGTGCTTCTGTCTCACAGTTCTTAATATTCTTTCCTTCATCTTAACTTTGGATAACCTGATGACAATGTGCCTAGGCAAATAATTTTTTGCAATGAATTTCCCAGGTGTTCTTTGTGCTTCCTGTATTTGGCTGTCTAGGTCTTTCACAAGGCCGGGGAAGTTTTCCTTAATTATTCCCCCAAATAAGTTTTCCAGACTTTTAAAATCCTCTTTTTCCCCAGGTATACTGATTATTCTTAACATAATCCCAGGCTTCTTGTAGGCTTTGCTCATATTTTCTTATTCCATTTTCTTTTCTTTTGTTGGTTTGGGTTAATTTGAAGACCTTGCCTTCAAGTTCTGAATTTCTCTCTTCTGCTTGTTCAGTTCTATTGCTGAGACTTTCCAGAGCATTTCACATTTCTAAAAGTGTGTCCAAAGTTTTCTGAATTTTTCATTGCTTTTTCTGTAAGCCACTATTTCTATGACTATTTCTCCTTTCACTTCTTGTATCATTTTTTTGGATTTCCTTGCATTGGGCTTCAGCCTTTCTCTGGTTCCTCTCTGATTAGCTTAATAACTAACCTGAATTCTTTTTCAGGTAAATCAGAGATTTCTTCTTGGTTTGGATTCATTGCTGGTGAAGTGGTATAATTTTTTAGGGTGTCAAAGAGCCTCATTTTGTCATATTACCAAGGTTGTTTTCTGGTTTCTTCTCATTTGGGCAGACTATGTCAGAGAGAAGATCTAGGGCTGAAGGCTGTTGTTCAGATTCTTTTGTCCCATGGAGTGTTCCCTTGATGTAGAACTCTCCCTCTTTTCCTATTCATGTGGCTTCCTGTGAACCAAACTGTAGTGATTGTTGTTTCTCTTCTGGGTCTAGCCACCCAGTGAGTCTCCCCTGCTCCAGACTGGTACTGGGGGTTGTCTGCAGAGTCCTGTGCTATGAATCGTCCATGGATCTCTCAGGTGTGGATGCCAGCACCTGTTCTGGTGGAGGTGGCAAAGAGTGCAGTGGACTTCATGAGGGTTCCTAGCTTTAGTGATTTAATGCTCTATTTTTATGTTTGTTCGCCTCCAGGAAGCATCAGTTGTAGTAGTGTGGAGAGGGACTGTCTGTGGGTAGGGCCCCAGAACTCCCAAGATTATATGCCCTTTGTCTTCCTTACCAGGGTGGGTAGTGGGGGAACCACTGGGTGGGGGCAAGGCTAGGCGTGTCTGAGCTCAGAACTCCCCTTGGGTGGATCTTGCTGCAGCTGCTGTGAGGGATAGGGGTGAGATTCCCAGGTGAATGGAGCTGTGTACCTAGGAGGATTATGGATGCCTCTGCTGAATTGAGTAGGTTATCAGGGAAGCGGGTGAAAGCCAGAAGTCACAGGCCTCACCCAGCTCCCAGGCAAACTGAAGGGCTAATCTCACTCCCACAGTACCCCCACCAACAGCCAAAGTCTGTTCCCAGGCAGAGGAAGAGATGGGTTTGAAAATTTGCCGGAGGCCATCTGCCTCCCAGCTGTGAGAAAAAAGGGTTTTAGTGTTTCCCCTGCCTGTGAAATCTGCATGCCTGATTCACACCCTCCCACAAGTGCTGGTCAGGAGGCTGTTTGACACTTTAAAATTATTACAAAGTTCAGCTAGAGAATTCCTTCTTCCTGTGGAGTTTTACCCCCTGCTCCTCTGGCCACCCTCCCAATGGATTTCTGTGGTGCCAGGTAGGAATGAGATGCTTGGGGACGCAGCAAGCTCCCAGGACCTTCCTAGTGCTTCCTCAGCCTCTGTATTTCACTCAGCTCTCTAACTTGACTCACTTCCAGGTAAAGTTGGAAACTTCTCCCACAAACAGACCTTCAGCTTCTCCAGCGGGGGTGTGTGTTTGGGAGAGGAGGGTCTTCCTTTCCCACTTTCACAGTTGGGGCACTCACAGTATTTGGGGTGTCTCCCAGGTCCTGCAGGAGCAGTCTGCCTCCTTCAGAGGGTCTGTGTGTCCTCTTGGGATTGCTAGTTTGTTCTTGCAGACTCTCTGGAGCTAAAATTCTGGTCCTCATTATTTCAAGATAGGAGAGTGGAGGTCACTCAAGCAAGCAACATGGAGCTGACCTGGTGAGGAGAAAGCCAGCAGCCTTGCTGGGAAGATTCTGGTTTTCTGGACCTGGCCTGCTACAGGAGCTCATTCTCATCCTGCTCCACTGACTTCTCTCTGTATCGTTCCACCACTCAATTAAGTAAATCAAATATGCACTGTCTGCTGGCAGTGGAGACAAGGTGCAGGTAGGCAGTGCCTATATTCTAATTACGGCCCTTCCTATGTTCCATATTCCTTGGAAACTGGCATTGCACTGTGGAGGGCACATCAGTAGCAGAATCAGTGGCGGCTTCCTGTTAATTAGCGAATGTATCTAAGCAGCCCCCCAGTTTGGCAGGCATCTGAGGCATGCACCTGAGTATCTTCCTCCATCTGCAAGTAGCAAGTGGTGGAGATTGCTGACTCCAGAACTTAAGGGGAGAGCACGAAGCTGGTATGATCTCCAGCACTATCAATCACATACTGAGTTGGCACCTGCGAAAAATAACTCCATTGGCAGCTTGAAATACTCCTCAAAGGACAGCTCCCTAATGATGGTCTCTTTCTCCCAGAGACACCATGATTTACATCTTTTAAAAATTAATTAAAAAGTGATCAATTTTTTTAAAAGACACTTGAAAAATTTGTTCATTACAAGCAGCTGGTCACAAGAACAGACTTGCATGTATAGCAAAGTCTGGACTTTATTTGGAGCTCTAAATGCATAGCAGAGGAAAGCTGGAAAGAATTTTCTCTATAGTTCTGGCTCTGAAAGCATCCTAGGACCCATGGGCTGAAAGATTCCAGTAAATCTCATCTGCAAGCATCTTCTCTGGCACCCAGTGTGCTTACAAATGGCACTGCCCTAGCAGCAAAAAGAAGGGAATCAATAGGCTGGCAAATTCAGTGACTGGAAATGTCTCAGTATGTTATAACACACCAAGCCAGACAGAAATCCCTGTGAGAACAACAACAACAACAAAAGTGTTTTTCTCACCAAATGCCCCATGATATAGTGCACTGAAAGGCATGAGAGACTCCTGGAAACAGTGGCAGAAATACTAAAACTTACCAAACTCCACAATCCCTAAATCAAATGAAAAAAAATTTTAAATAGAAAAATAAATCTATCCATGTAGCACTGAAACTAGGAAATAGTCTTACTTCATACCAAAAGCCTTAAGAAATGTCATTCAGGAGCACATTTTGGAATAAAATGCAAAGGGACTCCAGTAATACGCTCCTCAGTGGAGTGGTGGTGAATAGACAGACTCCTCATGTTCCTGGCTATACTCCCAATGTGAAGGAATGGGGGAAGCTGAGATGTGGGAGCCCCTCTTCCTCTCTGTCAATAAGAACCACCTCAGTCCAGCTGTGGAGGGTTCTGAAAATTCGCCACCCTATCCCCCATTGGTAGAAGAAAAGGCTGAAGAGAATGAAGAAACAGCACCTGAGGCCAATTACTTCACACACAATTAAATGCTAGCCTAAGCTAAGAACAAAGCCCAGGGATAAATATACCTAGAAATTTCACTTGGAGAGCCCAATCTGAAGAGTCCATTTTCTCTTCCATTGTGATCAACAGAATCTTTCTGGGTACATGAAGAAAGGCTAGAATTTACAACTTTTATTTTCTGCTGTTGGTACAAGAGAAAAAATTCACTCAAGTGTCCAAAGATGTGTGTGCAACAATGTTGCCCATGGCATTTGTAACATCTAAGTTTCATCTACAGGGACACCAATAGGACAATAGGTCATGGTATATACCTACAGTGGATATGCTGCAGAATGTGTCATGAGGAACTACAATAGCCAACTTCCTCACTCCGGCACCCAGCATAGAGACTGGCATACTCTATACACCAACAGTCACAGAGTTCATCACCATTTGGTGCTAAATCATGCATCAGTAAGGGAAAGGAACACATTACTGTGCAAACTTTAGAACAAAAGCAATTTACATACTGACATGGAAGAATGTAAGGTATACTGATGAATGAAAAACACCAAATTATAGAACAATATGACACGGTTTTTATTGTTAATGATTTTCTACACACATGTCTTCATATATTTCTTTTTATTTTAAAATTATGTACATTTTTCTTTCTGAGGCAGAGTTTCGCTCTTGTTGCCCAGGCTGGAGTGCAATGGCGCGATCTCGGCTCACCGCAACCTTCACCTCCTGGGTTCAGGCAATTCTCCTGCCTCAGCCTCCCGAGTAGCTGGGATTACAGGCATGGGCCACCATGCCCAGATAATTTTTTGTATTTTCAGTAGAGACAGGGTTTCACCATGTTGACCAGGTTGGTCTCGATCTCTTAACCTCGTGATCCACCCGCCTCAGCCTCCCAAAGTTCTAGGATTACAGGCGTGAGCCACCACACCCAGCCCAAAATTATGTACATTAATATAGATATGTAGCATTTCTATATACCTGCAGTGCCTATAAAGTTATTGCTCATGGACATCCAAAACTTTCCTGTTTTTTCTTCTTTTTTTTTTGAGACAGAGTCTTGCTCTGTTGCCCAGGCTGGAGTGCAGTGGCATGATCTCAGCAACCTCCTCCACCTGGGTTCAAGCAATTCTCCTGTCTCAGCTTCCTGAGTAGCTGGGACTACAGGTGCACACCACCATGCCAGGCTAATTTTCGTATTTTTAGTAGAGATGGAGTTTCACCATACTGGTCAGGCTGGTCTGGAGCTCCTGACCTCAGGTGATCCCTCAGCCTCGGCCTTCCAAAGTGCTGGGATTACAGGCATGAACCACTGCGCCTGGCCAGAACTTCTCTTCTTATAGGTAGCTAGAAAGCTGAATTTCCTGGCCACTTGTGATTGCATGGGGCCTTATGTCTAGTTTTGGCCAATGAGTTGTGGGAGTAAATAAAACATGTCACTTCCAGGCCAGACCACTTACATACCAGCACAGGCCTCAGAGTGTCTTCCCTTTCCCAAGTTTATCTTGAATGTATGTATGTGTTGAGATCTAGCCTCTGGAACCTGGATCCTGGAGGGTCTATGAAGAGCAGGAAAAGAAATGGTGCAAGGAACAACTTCAAAAGCCTGCACAAAGCCAAACCTCAGCCTCTTCATCATTTGATTAAAAAACATAAAATTATGTGCTTTCAAATCAGAGCTGTGGGCTCCTGAAGTCCACCCTTTGGGAATGGAAGACTGGATGATGAACTCTGTGATTCTTGATGGGTAGAGATTCCTTCAAGGAAGCTCGACTTCTCTCCATCTGCTACTGGATCAAAGCATGTCCAAATTGAAAGGCAAAAAACTCACAGAAGGCGGGACTGAGAGGACTCAGAGAAACCTTCTTCTATAAAGGCATCTCTAAATACAAGCATGAAGAAATAATATCCTGATAACAAGAATGTGAACAAGCAACTCTTTACATCACATCAGCAAATCCAGATGCCTAGTTTCCCGCAGCCCATGCCAGTTGCTAGCAAGAATTTAGACTTCACTGTTATACTCTTAAGAGTGGTCGAGGTTCTGTAATCCTCTTGGCCAAGCCTGTTGGAGAAAACTCCTGCCCTGTGAAACTGGAGGAAATGCCATTGACCCTGTAGTCTATATAAATGCTATCTCCTGGAGTTACAAGACATAGAGGAAGTTAGTAAATACTGAGATTAAAGAAGTTGTGAACACTGTGTAACTTCTAGCACTTTAATAAATCTTTTCTCTAAAATAAAACTCTCTTACAACCAATCTAAAACACAGTCTCATAGGAGAAAGATCCTGGGATCCAGAGGGACACAGCAAGATTGACCCGGAGTTGATCATGGCTGAGCACAGAAGCCAAAGTAGTTGCTTAGAATGCCGGAACTTAGTGATGATGGTTCCCCACGGGGAAATTCAGTACGTCGCCAGCCACTTTAGACTATGTTTGCCTACCTTATAAAATATGGCAGTAATACCCTTCTTACTTGGGTTGTTGGAAGGATTAATAGAATTTCATTTGTAATTATTTCTAGCACAATAAATACTGATGTGTTTTCTTCCTCTTAAAAGAATGTTACTATGAATATTTCTCAAGCTATTGTGGAACCTGAATGAGTATTAGAGAGGATAGCCCAACTCCACAAACATGCTACACAAACATATATGCTATTTAAATTGCAATTTTCTAATGTCTGTAGCAAAGTAATAACACAAAAAGTGATCATAATGTCTTATAGCAAGTATAGACTTGGAGAGGTAATTTCATCCATCCTACTGCCTCTTGGCAGATAAGGCATCTGAAAATCTCTTTCCTCAGCATCCTCAGTGATGAATACCAAGAACTGACTATCCTTCTCATCCCTAAATATGAAGGAAATTTCTGAATACAACAAGTACATCTGAAATTATACTTTGACTATAATTTAAGTATATTCAAAGAGCATCTACTAGATGCCACTTATACTCTCGTGACAGTTTTTACATTTTATTTCCAAGGGTAGTATATTTGTCTGTTAGGGCTGCCATAACAAAATACCACAGACTGGGTGGTTTAAACAAAAGAAATTTATTTTTCACATTTCTAGATTCTGGAAGTACAAGATTAATGTGTCAGCAGGCTTGGTTTCCCTCCAAGACCCCTCTTCTTGGCTAGCAGACAAGCTTTTTCTTCACGTTCTCACATGGTCTTTTCTCATGTTCCTGGTGTCTCCTCCTCCTCCTCCTTCTCCTCCTCCTCCTTCTTCTTCCTCTTTTCTTTTCTTTTTTGATGGAGTCTTGCTCTGTCACCCAGGCTGGAATGCAATGTGCAATCTTAGCTCACTGCAATCTCTACCTCCTGGGTTCAAGTGATTCTCCCGCCTCAGCCTCCAGAGTAGCTAAGATTACAGGCACCCATCATGCCCGGCTAATTTTCGTATTTTTATAGAAACAGGGTTTCACCATGTTGGCCAGGCTGGTCTTGAACTCCTGACCTCAGGTGATCCACCAGCTTCGGCCTGCCAAAGTGATGTAATCCCTGCTGGGATTATAGGCATGAGCTACCACTCCTGGCTTCTTATAAGAACAGCAGTTCTGTTGGATTAGGACCTCACTCTTATTCTCTCTTTAATTTTAATTACCTCTTTAAAGGTTCTGTCTCCAAATACAGTCATAATGGGGATTAGGACTTCAACCTATGAATTCTGGGAGGCAGTTCAGTTGGTAACAGATAGCATCACCTTAGAAGGGCCCTGTGGCATCTGTACAAGTTCCTGCTCTCTACCTGTGTGAGCTTCAATGGGAGACATGAAGAAAGACAAGACACAGCTTTGTCTACCTGGAGCTCACCATCTGATCATGGAGAAGACACTTTCCCCAAGGACATGGGGTTAACAGGGCAAAAATACAATCAATGGCTCCAGGAAGCACATGAGGGGTGAGGTAGTAAGTGCCAGGCCCTTAAAGATGGAACTACCAGCACGGGCCTGCATGCTCCGGAAACAGCCCTGGAACACTTGGGAAGTCAATGTCCTGTTCATTAACCACATCTCTCATTGTTGTCATATTGGTTAGTTTACTAATTAAGTGCAAAAACAGAATGTTTACCACTTTAGCAAATAAAATCCCAACCTTCTTTCTACTCTCTCACCAGGACCTACATATGCTCAGCATCAGGTCTCTCTGAGACTCATTCCACCTCATCCTGTCCCAAGGGCTGCTCATACTTCTAATCCCATCACACTCTCCCTCCTGTGTGTGTAGGAGTTTCCCACTTCAGGCTCTGCAACTGTCTGGAGGGCAAGTTTTTCCATCCATTCATCAGGCAGTCTTCATTCCCAAACCATTTATTGACATGCTAACTGAACCACTTATTTGGCTTTGAATCTCATCATCCATAAAATGGGAATTATACCCATTGGCTGGGTTACCAAGGGAACTAAGTAGAAAACTGTGTTGGAAACTTTCTACTCCAATGCTGACACATTGTACTGTACATGCTTAATTAATGTATTTCCTGTCTCTTTCTTTGTTTGCGGGTCAAAATAGTTGAGTGAACATCTGAAAGCAGGATGGTAGAAGCTGGGCCAACAGCACTGAATCCATTCAAAGGAGCAGTAAGGGGTCTCAGAGCGCCACGTCAGGCTCACAAAGAGTGTCCCTCTTATATCTGATACTGTCTTCTCCTCAATCCAGATAAGGGAAACTGAGACAAGTTTGTTAAATGAAGGAACAACAGAGGGCTGAAGGCAAGAGTATGTTCTGGGTTAGTGGGGATGGGTGACCAACGTCTGGGACTGTGGCCTCCTCTAAGTGCTCAGGCAACACAGGCTGTGCCAATTGGGCACTTAAACCAAAAGGAATACCAACATGATACTGGCTTTGATGACGTTAGCAAAATACAAAGGCTGTTCTAATTTCCACTCATTCAGTAGACTTACATAGATACAGACACTTCAATTTGGTGAATAGCTCAGTCGCTCTATAAATAACAGAATAATTGTGAAGATGTTAAGTTCAAGGCACCATGGAAGCATTGCAGGATTGAAGAGGGAAAGGTTGGAGTAGTAAGGAAGTATGACATACACGTCCCCGCCCAAAGACCTTAGTCTAGTGAGGTGGATGAACCAAAGCACATGAAAAATAAAAATCAGGACTGGAAAGCTTGAGCTGAGGGGAACACTCAGAAAATGAGTCACTGCAGATATGTGGGTTTTCCAAAGAGCTCAATACTATGCAAACGTGGCCATGATCCACAGAATTTTCTCACAGAACCGTGAGATCTGACCATTTCCCAAAACCTTTTACTGTTTGTTTCCATCACAATTTGAAGGTTTTTTCTATAAATAAACAACCTGAGTGGTTTTACATTCATCAATTTTGGAGTTGTCAGATTTCTTATTCAATTCAAAAGTATTTTTTGAGCTCTAGTTTATACGAGCTTCACCAGACAAAGGATTGTAGAGGATACAATTAATTCATAGCTTCAATCTTCTCCTGCAAGAAGCTTACATTCAATGGTGTGCTGGAGACCCCATGTACCTGCTCGTAAGAACCATTTACTAAATATCCAGAAATTTTGTGAGCTGGTGTTAAACAGAGATGTAGTTGCTTGAATAATGGTATCCATGTCCTGATATCTGGAGCCTGTACATGTTAACTTACGTAACAACAAAAAAAGACTTTGCAGATGCAATTAAGTTAAGCCTCTTGAGATGGAAAGATTGCCTAGGTGGGTCCTAAATGCAATCGCATGTATGCTTATGAGAGGAATGCAGAAGATTTGACACACACAGAAGAGGAGTAGGTGCTGGAACCATGCAGTTAGAAATTTAAGTGATGTAGCCACAAGCCAAGCAATGCCATGAACCACTAGAAGCTGGAAGAGGCAAAAACCATATTCCCCGCTAGAGTCTCCAGAGGGAGTGCAGTCTTGCTAACACCTTGATTTTAGCCCATGAAATCGATTTTGGATGCCTGGCCTCCAGAACTAAGAGAACACACTTTTGCTGTTTTAAGGCACCAGGTTGGTGGTAATTTGTTACAGAGCTGTAGGAAATGGATACAGGTGGGCAGCATGAAATCAGTGATGTGGGAGTATTTACACCACAGAAATTGGCAAATGCTACAAATCAAGGCTTTTGGTTTTAGAGAGCTGGTTTGCTCACATGGTAACTGAGTAAATCAGCTTTTGATAAACAACTAGCAAATGTCACTTCATGGCATGACATGACAGGACGTGCTGTGATACGACACGATATAATGTGATGTGACAGGAAACACACTCAAATTGTGACCAGGTTCCTCATTCTAAATCTTCCCCAAACAGTTTCTGTTTGTTATTAGGCAGGTCTCTTTTCTTCTCCCAATGGTTTTGTTTCCTTCCTGAAAAAACAAGAGCCTCAAAACAAACTCATTCCTTCTAGAAACATTTACTAAGCACTTACAATGTAGCAGAAATGGTGCTACAAAAGGTACAAAAGTGAGCAAGTCCCAGTGCCAGTCACTGAAGAATGAATAGTCACTGTGATATCAGATGGCCAAGCAATAAAAAAATGCTGGTGTGAGTTGAAGGTTAAGGGTGACTGCTGGGGTGTTTCCCATCTTTGTGATTTCCACTCTTTGTGATCCTAGTGCCAAATCATCAACATATTGAAGCAGAGCTTTCAATGGAAGACCGCTATGGTCTAAATGTTTATGTCCCTCCAAAATGTATGTTAAAAACCTGATGATGAGCGTAATGCTATTGGGATGTGGGGCTCTGGGAAGGTGATCAGACTATGAGAATGGAGTCCTCATGAATGAGATCAGTGCCTTATAAAAAAGATGACTCCAGAGAGCTGCCTCCCCTTTCTACCATGTGAGGTTTCAATGAGAAGGCACCATCTATGAGTTAGGAAGGGGGCCTTCACCAGTCACTGAATCTGCCAGCATCTTGATCTTAGACTTCCCAGCCTCCAGTACTGTGAGAAATAAATTTCTGTTATTGATAAGCCATTCACATATAGTATTTTGTTATAGTAGCCCAAAAGGACTAGGAGAATTTTCCCCACACTAATCAAATAGCTTTCTCTGAAAGGGGCTGTGTTGGAAAGTTGTTTCTGTGTTGAACTCAAGCTCAAACAACTATCTTAGCAAAGCTAAGCTGGGTCAAGTACAACACTGGATCATAACCACAGGCAGGTAGCATTTGTCAAACAAGATGACACCACCTGATGTCACAGAAGTGGAGGTAGTGCTCATCATCAAAGATGCCACTGCTCTACAAGATGCACCTCCCACCGGTGCTATGGTAACAGCAACATGCAAACCACTGCTGGGATGGCCACCTGGTCCCTATTCTCTGCATCTTCCCTATGGCTCCTGTTAAATGCCCTCACTGAGTGCTCTGCTGAAAGTTTTCAGATTTCAGGCAACTTCCTCTGAAGGTGGCATCTAAAGATAACATCCAGGGATAGCTAACAGAAAACCACCTAGCCTTCCCTTGTTGAGATACCACATCTCAGGGGCCCTACTCTGATCCCCAAGTAAATGCTTGGGCATCCTTTCAAGCTACAGATGTTAGCAACAGCAGTTTTTTATGGGAGATGTAATATAGTTGCTATTATTATACAATTTACACAGGGTAACAAGTTTACTTTTCCAGATGTGGGATCTATTTGGGGCAAAATTCTGTTTATTTCTTCATGTAATAAATGCTTATTGAGGAACTCTACATGGTAGATACTTAACTAGGTACTGGAGAGCCAAATGCAAGTGAAAAACAACCCCTGCCCTTGGAAGGAGACTTACCCATAATCAGCAAGTGTCACTGATATTATAAGATAAGGATAAGGATATCCAGGGCACAAAGGAGGCAGTGGACAGTCTCTAGAGGGCCAGGAAAAGTGTTATGCATGATAAGGTACATGGATTCAGGGAAGATGAAGGCAGTGATGGCATTGCTTTTGAAATTCTCCAAATTACCCCATAAAATCAGACAGACAAACTAAGATAACTAAACAAAAAACCCACTGACAAAACTACCACAAACCCCAAAAGAAGTGTGGTGGTAACAAACATCTAATAGAATCAGACACATTACTGGTGACAGGACATAAGCCCTGTTGATGAGAAGCTTACATTTAGAGAGTCAATTAACCACATGTTATACACAACCTAAGGTGGTAAATGCTGCCTTGGCCATTCACGTTCACTGTTATATGCCTCGAAGTGGGGGGCACACTGGCCTGAACCATTCTGGTTGGGTTTGCTTCCTTAGGATGCCACCAACAAATAACATTGAGAAATACCCAACCACTTTCATGTTCTCCAATGGCAGCCTAGAGTGCAGAGATCTCTATGATTCAGGGAAGGTCCGATGAAGAGCAAGACAATTGTATTACTCTGTTGTCACACTGCTAATAAAGGCATACCTGAGACTGGGTAATTTATAAAGGAAAGAGATTTAATTATCCCAGTTCCACATGGCTGGAAAGGCCTCACAATCATGGTGAAAGGTGAAGGGGGAGCAAGATGCACCTCACATGGCAGCAGGCAAGAGGGTGTGTGCCAGGGATCTGCCCTTTTATAAAACCATTGAATCTTGTGAGACTTATTTATTATCACAGGAACAGCATAGGAAAATCCTGCCCCCAGAACTCAATTACCTCCTTCTGGGTCCCTCCCATGACACGTGGGGATTATTACAATTCAAGGTGAGATTCGGGTGGGGACATAGAGCCAAACCATACCAACAATGTAGGGAAAGCAGGCAGGAGCCTAGCTGTGCTGCCTACCAGCTAGACAACCTTTACCAAATGTCTTTAACTTCCCTAGGCCTTAATTTTCTCATTAAAAATGGAGACAGATATAACACATACCTCGTAGGCCATTATTAGGACCAAATGGGATAATGTGTGTGGTTGAGTAGAAGTCTCTGCAAACTAAAAATTTCTCCAAAATACATTATTTTCATTCATAGGTCATGGTAGATTAAGTTATTCAGATATGTTCTCTCCCTCTTCCCCCAGCTTCATGTGCAGAGTAGACTTCCCTGTCCCTTGACTTTGGGCTCATCCATGTGACTTCTTTTGTTGGAAGGGATGTTAGTAAACCCAGTGCAAACAAGCTATGATTGCCCAGTGGTTCTCACCTTCTGCACCCCCGTCACTGCCATGGGAAGAGCCTCCCACTAATCTGGCCTTAGAAGGAACATACAGGGAGCAGATCTGAGCCCAACCCTGCGTGAGGCACTAAGCCCAGCTCTCTCACAGCTGAAAGCAGAGTCAGCCAGCCAATACCCAACAGACCTGCAGATGTGTGAGCAAGAAGAAATGACGGCTGTTCGGAGCCATGGAGTTTTGGGATGGCATTCCCCAGCACGTGCTGAAAGGTACTTAGCCCATCACTTCCCTCCTCAGCCTAAGAGGGCCTGGGAAATTGACAGCACTGTAGAAACCATTTTGATAAAATATTTCAATGCAATTCACAAGGGAAAAGAATGATACGGCCAAAAGGAAGAACTAGCCTAAGGCAGTGAGGTGGGTGAAGGGTGGCATTGGAATCATTCAGAAATTTCACATTACATATACCTGACCTGCTCACCATCCCCATTTCCTTCATTCCTATAGATATTTACCAGCCTAAGTGTAAAGGAGGTGAAGAAATAGAACATCGTACTCCAATAAATCATAGTAAGAAAACCCTGCACTACAGAATAAAAAAAAGTGAAAGCCAATGGGGATCAGCACAGCAAAGATGAAGTCCCCACTCATTCCCACTTTGCACCCCTGCCACACAAACAATGTCTGACTGGTGCCAATATACTCACGAGGGCAGGAGTCATGAAGTCTGTAATGCATGGAAAACATTCCAGTCTACTCAATATGATATTATGTAAACATCAGTTCATTTAAATTTAAATTATAAGATTGGTCACACTAGCAATATGCTTTATACACAGCCCTTGGGTGGTCAGCTAGCATTAAGACAAAAACAGCCACCCTCCAGGAGCGGCTCCCCAAATAATTCTACTACCTGGGTCAACATCAACAATCCACAGCTTGCTAATGATCACATAACAAATTTTAAAAATTATTGGTGAAAGTAGGGTCTTGTTAATTAGCATAATAAATACTAGAAATTCAGTCTCAACAAAGAAATTAAAGATGTTGGAGATGCATAAACTGCTATGATCGTTGAGCAATACTCTCCATTGCATGAGCAAGGTATGAGACCCCAGCGAGGCTCAAGGTCTGCACAGGGCACCTGAGGCTTAATCCTCAACCAGATCCACATCCAACAACTGGTCAGATTAGGATGATCACTGACTGCACAGCCTTGTAATGTGGCTGTGGCTGTGCTGAATGAGCAGACCATCCTAACAGAAGGAGGTCTCCTAAGGGGAGAGAGTGGAAGCATTCACCAAGCTCACAGAACCGACTTACGCACTATTTTTATGTCTACCTTGATAATGAATGCTTGTCTAATAAATATATATGTGATAGGAAAAGAAGAGGTTATGATAAGTATGCTGTGAGGAAAAAAGGGCTGGGTACAGTGGCTCATGCCTGTAATCCCAGCACTTTGGGAGGCTGAGGTGGGAGGATAGCTTGAGCCCAGGAGTTCGAGGTTACAGTGAACTGTGTTTGTGCCATCGCACTCCAGCCTGGGCAAAAGAGTGAGATTTTGTCTCTGAGAAGAAAAGAAAAGAAAAAGCCATCTCTCATTTGAAAAAGAAAAGAAAAAGACTTTGTAAAGAATTTAAATTGCAGAACACTTAAAAATAAAATTATACTTCATTATATTTAGAGTCTGATGCTAAGTGGTAAATAAGTGTAAATGTCTAAAATTAGATACTTTTTTACAATTTCAAATAAGATGAATATATATGAAAAAAATTCATGATTTATTCTTCCAGCTACCAGCTACAAGTCTGTTGTGAATTTCAGCTTACGCATTAGTAACAGAGGTCATATGTACCTTGAAGGAGTGTTGTAAATATTTAATGAAATGATGTAGAAGAAATAAAAAAATACTCTGTGCTTTCAATGTGTTAGTTCCTTCTCTCTCCTTACTCCTAATATACAGAAGTCACTGAAGAACCTAGAAATGCATCCAGTCCATATGCAGAGATGTCATTAATGGATGCACAGCCTTGAGGTTAGGAACACCATTCATCATGGCCACCTAGCTCAGGGGCTTTTCAATACCGGCCTGTGGCATGGAATGGTTTTGGGCAGTTATAGAAGAAAGAAGTAACTTTTTAACATCCTTACATGGAAAAGTAGAAACATCAGAAACTGATTTTAAACAATTCAATGAAATCTAAGTCAAGGAGTCTCAGCTTTGCTCCAGTGATGGAGCTGATGCTGTTACTCCCCTTCTCCATGATTCCTGCCAAGAATACATTACAGGCTCTGTTGGAGCTTCTTGATATGCAAAAAAGGTGTTATTGGCCAGGTGTGGTGGCTCACACCTGTAATCCCAGCACTTTGGGTGGCCGAGGCGGGCAGCTCACGAAGTAAGGAGTTTGAGACCAGCCTGGCCAACATGGCGAAAACCCGTCTCTACTAAAAACAAAAAAAATTAGCCTAGAGTGGTGGCAGGCACCTGTAATCCCAGCTATTCGGTAGACTGAGACAGGAGAATCGCTTGAACCCAGGAGGCAGAGGTTGCAGTAAGCCAAGATTGTGCCATTGCACTCCAGCCTGGGCAACAAGAGTAAGACTCTGTCTCAAAAAAAAAAAAAAAAAAAAAAAAAAAAAAAAAAAAACAGGCCAAAACCTGGAAACTTTCTTCTAGATTCTAGATCTTCTAAATATGTTGGTTACTCTAGAATTTAGTTGGGGAGGAGGGAGTGGATTAGCGTTTATACTTCTTTTAAGAAAATGGATACTGTCATGTTTCAGATTTCCAGCGCATCCTATTTACCCTGTTCACTCCGTCTTTTACGTTTCTCCTGACTGTGGCTGTCATCCAGCCAGCTGCCATCACCCCCATGCATCCACCACACAGTAACTGCCGAAGCCAGATGACTCCTGCCCACACCCTAACTCCTGCAATCCACTTCCCACTTGACTGCCGCTATGATAGGTTCAAAGTGCGTATCTATCTACTGGTGTCATTCCTCTGTTAAAACCCGTTAATAGTTTCTCATGCTCTCAGAATAAATTCTGAATTTCTTCACACAGCATACAAGGCTCTTTTCCCTCTGGCCTCTCTGTGCATCTCTAATCATTTTTTTCCTTTCTCTGTCTGTTTCAGCAATATTAAAGAAGTATGTGTCTTTACATACAATAATGAAGTTTTATGCAATGGCTGTGGGGAACAGGGCCTGGAAAAGCTATTTCCAGTTGCAGAAGTGCCTTCAGTATATGGAGTCTCTGTCAACAGTGGTTCTCAAACTTGTCTAAGCCTTGGACTCCCTGGGAAGCTCCTAAAAATTCTCATCTTCAAAATCAACACCACACCATAAAATGTATAAAGGAAACAGAATAGAAAATATCAGAGTGTGTTACATATAAAAAGAGAAAGTATAATTTTAATAAGCATGTCTATTTACAGACGTTCATATGAAAGAACTGGGTACCGATATAGAATGTTTCTCTTATTATGGGTCAGGGTCAAAAAAGCTTGAGAACCACTGATCTAGATAAACTCCTTTCACAGATGAAGAAACTGAGGCCCAGAGATTAAAAAGCTTCCTTAAAGTGACACAAACAAACAGAGAGCCAATTCTGGACTAAAATCCAGTTTCCCTGACTACTTTCAGGGTGCCCCTGACCCTCTGTTTCCTGTGTGTTTAGGTTTCCTCTTCTCAGCACTATGATAAACTCCCTGAAGGCAGGACTATGTCTTCGATTTCTTAGAGTTACCACATTCACCAATTTCTTTGCTTCCCACATCCCACTTCTCTCCTATGGATTCCATTTTTTTTTTCTTAGTGAAGAAGTTTCTCAGCAAAGCTCCCTTTTGTTCTTTGCTTGAATTTGTTTTGTTTTGTTTTGTTTTCACTTTGAATGTCAGTTCGCCTCATCAGGGATTCTCAAACTGTAATGAGCATTTGAAACACCAGGGATCCTGTTAAACTGCAGTAGGTCTGGGGTAGACTCTGCATTTCTTCCTCACTTTTAGGTGATTCTGGTGCTGCAGGTCCTTGGACCACAGTTTGAGTAGCAAGAGTTTAGCAGGTTGAGAATTCCACATTGACAGTTACATTCCATGTCCCCCACCCCACCCCCAAAGACTTTGAAGATACTTTCTTGTCTTCTGGCTTCTATTATTGCTAATGAGAAATTTTATAACAGTCTAATATTTGTTTTTAAGAAACTTCTCATTCTTTTTGCTTAGTTTCAAAATTCTTATCTATCTCTCATGTGTTCTCATTGTGTTGTGATGCACCTAGATTTATATTTATTTATTCGACTTGGGATGACTTCTTCAATCTGGAGATTGAGTCTCTCATCACTTCTGAAAATTATCAGTCATTGCTCCTTGCAGTATGGCCTTATGGATCTTACATTCCAGGAGACACACAATAAGCAAAAGACATAAATAAGTAAAGTGGTTACTTAAGAGGTAAGGGGTGATAGGGCAAAAAGAAAAGGCTGCTGTGGGTAGGGATGGAGGTGCAATTTCAAATATGATGATCAGGGTAGGGCTCATTGGGAAGGTAACATTTTAGTAAAGACGTGGAGCATGATGGAGAGAGAGTGTTCCAGGCAGACAGGAGCCAGTACCAATTCTTCAGTGGAGACTGGGGATGGGGGTGGGCGAGGGGAGAGGGAGAATCATATAGGGGCTTAGCATTGAAGGAATACCAAAAAAGTAAAAAGCATTTCAATCATCAAGAACTTTAACTGGAAAAAAAAAAAAAGCCAGATTAGAAGCACTGAAGATACGATGCACTGGAAAATGCTGAATTACGGAGTCCTAAGAGTGCCTGGAGGACAGGCAGGAGTGAAAGTTCAAAAGTGGTCCCACAATGCAAATACTCCTCCCTGAAAATCCACGACCCAAGCATAATGCATTTTGCTGTCTAGAGAAATCTATTGGGTAAACAGTATACTCATTTGGGAGGAGAAAAAATGCCTGAAAATAGGCCTGTAAAAATAAAAATCCACTCAGGAATTTAATGTCCTTTCAATAGGATTTTTGTGATAAGTCCCTCTTGGATTGTATCCCTCTAAAAATCCCATATTTGAATAACCAAATGTGGGGCAAGTTTTACTCAGGCATAACAGGTATTTTTTCATTTTCTCTTCCACTTCCAGGATGATCAGAAGGTAAATGTTCCAATTGCAGTAAATCCATGCACAAAACTTTTTTGGCTTATTATAATCCACACTCCCACATATGGTATTTATCTTTTTTGTTTACACTATTGGTCCTATTCAATATGTGTCTTTTGTTGTAAGCAACTTCAAACCTGATTAGAAAGGAAGTTGGGGAAAGAGTACTAAAAAGTGAAGCAATCTCTAGAAATCTAGACTTGATTCTCATGTGAATCCCTGGGATAGCTGAGAGCCCTAAGAATTCTTCTGTGGTACCAACAAAACAAGGGATATGACACCATCATCCAGGAATTCTGCCCTAAAATTGAAGGAGAGGGTCTTCCTCCTGCCCCACTTCTGATCTCAGGACTCAGAATAAAGCCAAGACTGTCTTTACATGACTCAACAATGGCCCTTGGAAACAATGGACTAGTTATTGCTTAGTGAGGCTCTGTCACGTTCATGTCCACACACTCCTCAGCCATCTTGTTTCATATCTAAATTAGGTCCTGGTCACTCCCTGTGCTCCTTGTCCCACCTCCTTTGATGGGTTCTCTCCAGTGTTGTCATCTGCCTTTCAGTTACAGCTGTTTGAGGTGGGGGATGATGTGTCATGGCAGGAAAAGCATTGGTCTTGGAGCCAAATCCTTGAAGAACAAAATACAAGTCTTGGCCCTGTTTGTGAACTTGGACTCTAAACCCCAGCTTCCTCATGTGTTAAGCAATAACAACAAAAACATGGGGGCTAATAGTGTGTACTGCTCCAACGCATAGAGTAAAATCAAATTCGATAACAAGACTTCAGAGCATTTCGTCACCAGGATGATCAAAGCTAGAGCTTCCCAAACTTTAAATGGCTTCAAAATCCCCCACGGAGTTTGTATACAGAGAAAAAACAGATAATAAATATATTAAATAAGGAAAAAATATATAATTTGTTAGAAGGTAGTCAGTGCAAATGTGAAATCCAAGGCATGGCAAGGGAGTGCAGGGGAAGGATGAGTTCAGTTAGGTTGGTCACAGCAAGTCTCATTGAGCAAGTGTTGTCTGAAAACACTTAAAAGGGGTGATCATCCTGCCAATATCTAGGAGAAAAGTGGTCAGGAAGAGGAAATGGAATAAGAAGGGCAAAGGCCCTTTGGGGAGAGTGTGCTTAGTATGTTCAAGGAACAAGGAGACTGGAATGGCTGGAGGAGAAAGGATTCAAGGAGAAAATGGAGCCATATTCTCCAGGGCCCCGTAAGTTGCAGTAAGGACTTTTGACTTATACTCTGAGTGAGATGGATGCCACTGGAGGGGGCCATAAAATGCCTGTGTTTTGAGTGAACATCTGGCTGTGGCACCAAGGATAGCCTGCAGGGGAATAAAGTAGAAGCTGAGAAACCAGTTAGGAGACTATGGCATTAACCCGGGAGAGCGAACAAGGTGTCCTGCACCAGGACGGTTCTGGTGGAGGAGGAGGGAGTGGTGGGAATCTAGACCCTTGTTAAAGGCAGTCAGCCAGATTTACAGATGAATTTGGGAGGTGAGAGGAAGAGAGGGTGAAGTCAGTGATGACACAAAGGATAGGGAAACCACTAACTCAAACATTTGTCAGTGGCCGAGTCTCAAACCTATAATCCAAGCATTTTGGGAGGACAAGGCAGGAGGATCACGAGGTTAGGAGTTCATGACCAGCCTGGCCAAGATGGAGAAACCCCATCTCTACTAAAACTACAAAAATTAGCCAGGCGTGGTGGCATGCACCTGTAGTCCCAGCTACTCGGGAGGCTGAGGCAAGAGAATTGCTTGAACCTGGGAGGTGGAGGTTGCAGTGAGCTGAGATCATGCCACTGCACTCCAGCCTGGGCTACAGAGAGAGACTCCATCAAAAAAACAATTAGCCAACTTGCTGGTGTGTGCCTGTTGTCCCAGCTACTTGGGAGGCTGAGATGGGAGAATTGCTTAAGCCAGGGGATCAAGGCTGCAGTGAGCTGTGGTGGTGCAACTACACTCTAGCCTGGGGGACAGAGCAAGACTCCACCTCAAAAATACGGATTTGTGAGTAGTGATTGAGAGTAGGGCAGGTGTTGATAACAGAATTAGAAGTTCTGTTTTAGGCAAGTCGCTTTCTTAAGCTTAAATGAATACATGGAAAATTGAACACATTTTAAGTGGGCAGCTCAATGAATTTGTACACAAAAACATACCAAGGTACTCACCTCAAGATCAAAAATGGAACATTCTTTCCAACAGAGAAGCCTCCCTCACACACCTCTTGCTTATCACCCACCCCAAAGATAACTGTGTTCTCTCACTCATCAACATAGATCAGTTTTGCCTGCTTATGAACTTCATGTAAATGGAATTACACAATATCAACTCTTGCATTTGATTTTTTTCATTCAGCATTAACTTTGTGAGAATCACTCACTTGTTAAATATAACAATGGTTCATATATTTTCCATTGTTGTGCATTATTGTTTGAATACATCACAACTTATTTATCCATTCAATTGTTGATGGATATTGGGCTTGTTTTCCATTTGGGGCTATTACTGATACTGTTGCCATGAGCACTCTTGTACCTACTTTTGTCGCACATATACGCGCATCTGTCCTGGGTATCTATCCATATATACCTCTGATGCATCCTCTTATTTGGAACCTGGCCAAGATGCCATCAGGAAGCCCAGGCAGCCATAAGGAAAGACTCGTGATGGAGAATCAAAGCAAAAGTCAAACACAAAAGAGTTTATTTTGTATAATTCCATTTACATGAAGTTCAAAAACAGACAAAACTAATTCATGTTGAATTCCCAAGTGATAACCAGTACCAACTTGCAGCCATGTGGGTGACTTGCTGGATCATGCAAAACAGATTCCCAGCATTGTGCACCAACTTAAAATTCCACCAGCAATATCTAAAGTGTTTATATGGCTCTGCACCCTCCCCAGTAGTTGTGCTGCCAGGTTGGTTTGTCTGCTTTTTTCATTTTAGCCTTCCTGGTTTGTAGTGTTATCCTGTAATTCTCTGATAACAACTTGTATTTCTCTGACAACAAAGGGTGGGCACATTTTTATGCCTATTGGTAATTTAAATATCCGTTGTTTTTTTTTTTTTTGCAAAGTACTTGTTCAAGTTGTCTGTGAATCTTTTAATTACTTTCTGTGATAGATTGAAGATGGCTACAAGTTCTTTGCAGCCATTCCCAATACACTGACTGGTGGAGATTTCTTCAGCCCCTTGAATCTGCGCTGAGCCACTGACTACTTCCATCAGTAGAATACAGTGAAAATGATGCACTGCCAGTTCTGAGCCTAACCTTGAAGAGGGATGACAGCTGCTGTGTCCTCTCACTTGGAACCTAACTACCATGCTACAAGGAAACTCAAGAATCATATGGGAAGGACCATATGGAAAAGAATTAAGGTCCCAGGCTAACAGCTCCAGCTGGATTCGCAAGAGACAGCCAGCACCAATTTGTGGGCCATGTGAACAGCCAGTCTTGGAAGCGGATTCTCCAAGAATGAGAATGATGCCATGTGGAGCAGAGACATGATGTCCCCACTGAGCTCTTCCCAAATTGCAAAACTAACAAATTGCTCAAATTGCAAAAACAACACAGCTACTTTTTTTTTTTTTTTTGAGACAGAGGCTCGCTCTGTCACCCAGGCTGGAGTGCGCTAGCATGATCTTACCTCACTGCAACCTCTGCCTCCCAGGTTCAAGCAATTCTTCTGCCTCAGCCTCCTGAGTACCTGGGATTACAGGTGCCTGCCACCACTCCTGGCTAATTTTTGTATTTTTAGTAGAGATGAGGTTTCACCATGTTGGTCAGGTTGATCTCAAACTCCTGACCTTGTGATCCACCCTCCCTGGCCTCCTAAAGTGCTGGGATTACAGGCATGAGCCACCGTGCCCAGCCATGGTTACTTTTTTAAAGCCACTAAGTTTTGAGGTCATATGTTATGAGGCAATGGGTAAGTAAAATAGCTTTCTGTCATTTCTTATTGATATTCAGGAAATTGGCGCATATGCTGAATATGAATCCTTTGCTGCAAGTATGTTCTGCAAATATTTCCTTCCAATCTGTGGCTTGCTATTTCCCTCCCTTAATTATGTCTTTAATTATAATGAACTCCAATGTATCAATCTTTTCCTTTATCTTAGTGTTTTAATGAAGAAATTGCTCCTTGCCCCAATGTTATAAATATTTTCTCCTGTATTACATTCTAGGAATTGAATAATTTTCCTTTTTATACTAAAACCAGAAATTCATCTGGAACTGATTTTGCTTATGGTATAAGATATGGGTTGAGATTCACATTTTTTCCATGTAGATATCCAATTCACCCTCACAATTATTGACAAGGCCATTTCTTTCCTGTACTGGAATATTACCCTGCTCCTAAATTAAGGGATTTCATGTGAGATCTGTTTCTGGACTTGCTCTTCTGTTCCCTTTGGACAAGTTAAATTTAAATTTTCTGTTAGCTCAATTAAGTGAAGATGTCAATTAAGCAATTGGATACATGAGTTTGAAATCCAAAGCAGGTATTTTATATGAAGGTATAAATCTGGGAATCATATGTTTATGGGTTTTCTGTAAAGCCATGAAACTGTATGAAATCACCCGGTGTAGATGAGTAGAGGTGAAACCCAGGCACTGAATCCTAGGATCCTTCAACATTAAGAGGCTGGGGAAAAGAAAGAACTAGAAAAATGGAGAGGCAAGTATACAATATGCAAACTAGAAAAAGTTCTCCAAGGAAGACAAAATGATCAACTGTGTCAGTGACAATGATAAGTCACGTAAACTCAGGACTGGGAATTTACTATTGGCTTTATCAGTGTAGAGACTATTGTGACCTCAACCACAGGAAATGACAAGACACTCCTTGAAAAGAATAGGAAAAGGGGTAATTAGAGACAGTGAGTTTTGCTGCGAATATTGTCACTTAGTTTTGTTACAGATGTGGAGCAGAGTTGCCAACTCAGGTGCTGGGCTTGTCAAGAGAGGTTTACTGCTGTTATTGTTGTTAAACATGGAGGAAATAACAGCAAGACGGTGTGATGAAGAGGAAATTAACAATGCAGGAGAGATAATTTGCCTTTACACCTTAGCACTGATTACTAGCATCTCTTCCCTTGCAGCCTCCAGGTCTTGGAGACTAGCGCCAAGGACAGGGAAGTTGTTATGAACTGAATGTTTCTGTTCCCACTAAAGTCATAGATTGAAGCCCCAATCCCAGTCTGATTGTATCTGGAGGCAGGGCCTTTGGGAGGTAATTATTAATAGGTTTAGATGAGGTGCTGAGAGTAGAGCCCCTATACTGAGTTAGTGTCATTGTAAGGTGAAGAGACACCAGAGTTTCCTCCCTCTGCCTTGGAAAGATGCAGCAAGAAGTCAGCCAGCACCTGCAAGCCAGGAAGAGGGCCCTTGCCATAAATCTGACCATCCTGGCACCCTGATCTCAGACTTCTAGCCTCCAGAACTTTGAGAAGGGAATATCTGTTATTTAAGTCACCTAGTCCACAATATTCTATTATAGAAGACTCAGCTAAAAAAAAAAAAAGATTTTAGAGGATTATGGGGAACAAAGTTAGCTAGGACGTGAAAGTTAAAGATGTTGCACCATGAGCAATGCAGATAGCCTGGGGTTCTGGCAAATGAAAGAGAGGAAGGGATGGTCTTGAAAGCAGGAAAGGCAAGTTTTACCAAGATCACAAAGGTTTCCAGGACCAGTCCTAATTCCATCTCCTCTAACTATCCAGGGAGGATTCCTCTAAAGTTCTGATGATATTAATGACCTTCTTTCTTCTCTCCTTTCACAGCTGCTGTGGACCAGCATCCATCCGTTCACATACCAAGAAAATGTCCAGATAGATGTCCTGTGCTCTCTCATGGATCCTCCTGGTCTCTGTCTGCAAATTCACTGCCAATTTGCCATCCATCAAACAAAGAGTAGTGTGATTCTATGGAAAGACGATGAGCAACCAGATCTGGTCCTGCCATAGTGACTATGAGTAAGTCAGTGGGCCTCCCTCAGTTTCAGAATCCTTAGGTGAAAATTGGGCATCGCCTCTCAGATCCCTTTCTGTATTCTGATTCTGTTTTCCTCACCTTCAGGATTGTGTGTGTGTGTGTGTGTGTGTGTGTGTGTGTGTGTGTGATAACAGTTTATAATTGTGTAAACTTATGGGTACAAACTGATGTTATGATTTATGAATATAATATGTAATAATTAAATTAAGCTAGTTAACATATCCATTGCCACAAATACAGTTCTTAACATTTTTGTGATAACATTTGAAATGTACTCTCTTAGAAATTTTGAAACGTACAATACTCTATTATTAACTATATTTACCATGCTATACAATAGAATTCAAAACAAGAAAACATATATATTCCTCCTGTTTGAGATTTTGTACCTTTTGGCTATCATCTCCCCCTTCCCTTCCCTTCACCCCCAGCCTCTCTGCCCCTAGTCTTCCCTTCATCCCCATTCTACCCTCTGATTCTATGAGCATTACAACCTCTATTTGTTTCCATTGACATATATCTAATGTATCCAATCAAGAAATTACTATTTAACACTTATGCACTTAGTGCTGTGCTAAGTGCTGAGGTTACAATAAACGACCTAAAGCCTAGTGGGAGGAATCCAATGAGAATGAAAAGAATCACAAAGCAATGGAAATGACAGGTGAGGGAAGCACAAAGTTCTCAGGGACTATATCAACTGAGGATGTTAAGCTAACGAGCGATTTTGTTCTAAGGGTGAAGAGGATTGTGCTGAATCAGATTTTTATTTAGTTGCCTGTTTCTTCATCTTTGCATCATATACCTACAACTCTAGCTTTTTATGTATTTGGTCTCTGTTGATACTGAAACTTTTCCAAACAAGCTTCCAAGCAATATAAACTATTGTTTCCCTCATTAAGGGTGGAGGTTAGGATGCTTCCTCTCCAGGGTGCAGGGGTCAAGAATGAGAAACAGCCTTTCAGTGTATGAGCTTTCACAGTATGTGCTGTTTGCCAACTCAAGCTGTATCCTTAAAAAATATTAATCAAATGTCTACAGAAAACAGCTGCTTGGAGGACAAAAGGAAGGTTCACTTCTGCTGTTTCAGAAAGAAAAATCACAAAGCATGTGGTACAATGTCGAATAAACCCCAATCTTGAAAGTTTCAGGTGTTAAGTAGTCTATGTTTTACAAGAGGCATTAACCTGAACTTTAGTGAAAATGTCCTTTCACTAGAATTAGAAGAATCAGTTCTGGTTATCAATTCATTCATACATGCAATTTATCATTTAATCAGTCAAGAAATATTTAAGATACCGCAGAATGGAATTCTCCTCACCCTCTTCATTCTTCCCTCTCTAAACCGTGAGTACTCAAGGGTCTCAAGTTCCTGTCCTTCCCTTAAACATCCTACAGGAGTTCTTTATATTGTTTTTATGGAAAATACCAAAAATTACAAAAATAGAATGGTATAATGAACCTCCATGTATCCTTACCCACTTTCAGCAATGATCAATTCTTGGACAATCTCATTTAATCTATACCCACCCTCCTTCCCAAACCACATCCTGGATTATTCTGAGGCAAATTCCAGACATCAGATAATGTCACCAGAAAATATTTGAGTACGTATCTCCAAAAACACAGATTCCTTTTCTTAAAAAATACAACTCCAGTGCTATTTTCATGCCTAAAGAAATTAGCCATAATTCTTTAAATGTATTAAATATTCAGTCAGCATTCAGAGATCCCTGATCATCTCATTATTTTTTGTAAATATGAGACTTTTTTCTACCTTTCTCTTTTTCATTTAACACTAGATCTTGTAAGTCTTTCCTTCATCGAATATAGAGATAGTTAAAAGATCCTTTTCATATAAATAGAGCAGTGAGGTTTTACCATGCGAAAACAGAGCAAAGCATGATTTACTTGTTGTTCTAAAAATAAATGTTATTGTGTATATTTGAGGTTTACAACATGTTATCGGATATATGTACATAGTAAAATAAATCTATAGTGAAGCAGTTTGACATATCTATCATCTCACATAGTTTTTTGTGATAAGAGCAGCTAAAATCTATTTATTTTCTATTTATTAACAAAAATCCCTGATATAGTTTTCTTAATTTTAGTCCTCATGTTGTATGTTAGCTGTTTAAACTATTCTATATATATTTTACATATCTGCTATTTCATATCCTTTGACCTACAGCTCCATATTTCCTCTCCCCCAACCCCATGATGACCACTGCTTCATTATCTGGGTATATAAGTTCTTTCTTAAAAATATTCCACATATAAGTGACATCATGCAATTCTTTCTCTTTCTGTGTCTGGCTTAACTTAGCCTAATGTTCTCCAAGTCCATCTATATGACGTCAAATGGCAGGATCTCCTTCTTTTTGAAGACTGAATTGCATTTCATATACACACATTTTCTTTATCCATTTGTCTGTCAATGGATACTTAGGTTGTTTCCATATTGTCTATTGTGAGTAATGTTGCAAATCTCATGAGTGCAGATCTCTGTATGAAGTGGTGGTTTCCTCTCTTTGAGGTATATGTAGAGGTGGGATTTTTGGGTCACATGGTAGTTCTATTTTTAATTTATTTAGGAACCTCCATATTGTTTTCCATAATGGCTGTGCCACTCTACATTTCTCCCAATCGTGTACTAGGGTAACCTTGGCTCCAGACCCTCACCAACACTGGTTATCTCTTGTCTTTTTGGTAATAGCCAAACTTACTAATGTGAGGTGATATCTCATAGTGATTTTAATTGCATTTCCTTGACAATTAGTGATGTTCAGTACTTTTTCATACAACTGCTAGTCATTTGTAGGCCTTCTATTAAGAAATACCTATTCAAGTCCTTTGCACACTTTTTAATCAGTTTATTTCATTTTCTGCTATTGATTTGTAAGAATGTTTAAATAAATTTTGGATATTAGCCTCTCATCAGTTATGTGGTTTACAAAGTTGTTGCCTGGTACACAGGTTGCCTTTTCACTTTGCTGAGTGTTTGCTGTGCAAAGCTTTGTAGTTTGATGTAGTCCTATTTATTTATTTTTGCTTTTTTAGCCTAAGCTTTTGGTATGATGTCCAAAAAAATGTCACTGACAAGGCCAATGTCCAGGTTATCATCCATGAGTTTTATGGTTTTAAGTCTCGCGTTTAGATCTTTTATCAACTTGATTTTTTTTGTATTGTGTAAGATAATATTTCATTATTTTGCAAGTAGAAATCTAATTTTTTCAGCTTTATTTATTTATTTATTTAGAGAGAGTCTTGCCCTGTTGCCAGGCACCAGGCTGGAGTGCAGTGGTGTGAGCTCGGTTCACTGCAACCTCTGCCTCCCAGGTTCAAGCAATTCTCCTGCCTCAGCCTCCCGAGTAGCTGGGACTACAGGCGTGTGCCAACAAACCCAGCTAATTTTTATATTTTAGTAGAGATGGGGTTTCACCATGTTAGCCAGGATGGTCTCCATCTCTTGACCTCGTGATCTGCATGCCCCAGCCTCCCAAAGTGCTGGGATTACAGCCTGAGCCACCATACCTGGTCTCAGCATCATTTATTTAAGAGACTATTCTTTTTTCATCATATCCCTTTGGTGCCCTTGTTAAAAATTAGTTGGTTAGGATTTATTTCTAGGCATTCTGATTTGTTCCATTGGTCTATGTTTCCATTTTTATGCCAGTATTATATTGTTTTAATTACTGTAGCTTTGTACTATACTTTTAAATTTGAACATGTGATGCCTCCAGCTTTGTTTATCTCTCTCAGTATTGCTTTAGCTCTTTGGGTTTTTTTGTGTGTGTGTGTGTGTGTGTGTGTGCATGGTTCTACACAAATTTTAGTATTATTTTTTTCTAGTTCTGTGAAGAGCACCACTGAAATTTTTGATAGGAATTCTATTAAGTCTCTTTAGTACTTTGGGGAGCATGGACATTATAAATGATCCACTCAGGAGAATCTGAGATGCCCAAACACTTCCTGCAGTAAGGACTAAGGAGCCATCTCATCTAGGGGTCATCACTGATGGACTTCTTACCCTTGACCTGGATGAGAAGAACAGAGGAGCAGTAGAAGGAAAGAGGCAGGAGACCAGGGAAAGAAGCAGCTCACAGTACCCACAGGGATCTAAAATTTGGCCAACTGGGGAGGGAAAAGGGATATTTGCCATCTTGTTGCTGCCATTTTGTATTTGTGATCACCTGATAACAATTAGTTTCTTTTCTATTGTTGGACACGTGCAAGCCCTTCTAGGTATTGTTGGGCATGGTGAGTGGCTGATATTTATGTAGGCATCTCTGGAACTGGCTAACTGTGACCTTGAAAAAAATCACTTTATTTTTCTGGATCTCAGTTGTACCACCTGTAAACAGAGACTGAGTTATGTAATCTCAAATGTTCCCTCAAACTCTAGCATTGTTTAGGCATTTTGATGTTTTCAAATCAAAAATTGAAATCACAGAATTGTTTGGAGCAATCAAAGTAAAATATTAGGATTTTGTTATTTGCAGGGGGGAATTTCATCTTTGAAATGAAGAACAGTAGATTTAAATTAAACATAAAGCAAACTGCCAACAATAATCAAGTTGTTATCATGTTGGAATATGTGAAAAGCACTACCTGTATCATTTGCTTCTAAGACCGGTTTTGTGTTGCCTATCCTGGACCTCTTAGAAGAACTTTCTACAGATCATTTAACATATGTTTCTTAGACGTATTTGAGTTGTATTTGCACAAGATGTAAAGACAATTGCTAAATAATTCATTGGTAGAGGGGATAATAAACTGTTCTGTAGCCAGTAGAACTGAAGCCAGTTTTGGCTGAGAGAAGAAATTTCTGTTTGATTACGGAGTTGGGCTTTTTAATTACTAAACTACACATTGCTATAGCTTTATATATAAGGAAAATTTGGAAAATATAGATTAGGAGAATAATCTCAAGCAAACCGATTCACAATAGCAACGACATAGACTCAAACACCCATCAATGATAGACTGGATAAAAAAAAATATGGTACATATACACCATGGAATACTATGCAGCCATGAAAAAGAACAAGATCATGTTCTTTGCAAGGACAGGGATGGAGCTGGAGACTGTTATCCTTAGCAAACTAACGCATGAACAGAAATAGAGCATGTTGTCACCTATGAGTGGGAGCTAAATGATGAGAACACATGGACACATAGAGGAAAACAACACACATTCGGGCCTTTCAGAAGGTGGAGTGTGGGAGGAGGGAGAGAACCAGGAAAAATAACTCATGAGTACTAGGCTTAATACCTGGCCATGAAATAATCTGTATAGCAAACCTTCATGACACAAGTTCACCTATTTAACAAACCTGCACTTGTACCTCAGAACCTAAAATAAAAGTTAAAATAACAATTATTATTATCATCATCTCATATGACCATAACACCAGTAATGGCCATTGATGACATTCTTATAGCTTTACTGCGTTTATATCTCATTATACTTTAAAATTTTGAATCATATCATGTAGTGCTTTTTTTCGTATTTAGTAATCTTATGAATTCCTTTATTTACCTTCAAATAATCTTCCCAAATACTGGGAGTGACTACATAATTTTTCACTGTATGAAGATACGCCAATTGTTGGGCATTTTTCCCTATTGTTTGGCATTTAGTTTGTTTCCAATTTATGCATTTTGTTATTATAGCCAATGCTGTTATTATCATCCCAGTACACTGATTTATAGCGGATATACTGGAAATAAAATCCTAGAAATGAAATTATAATGTTTTAGGTCATACTGTTATTTTGGTCTGCATTAAGGAACTGCCCTCTGACCACTCAGGTCGCGATCTTTTCCAACCAGCAGTATGTGACTGCGGCCTCTCCCCACTCCGTTGGTTCTCATTTTCAGCTCTAACATAATCGAAATATACAAGGTAACACACTTTACATAAACTTTTAAATAAAATAATCCTGTAGCTTAGCTACTCCAAGTCACAATTTTATCAAATATATGAAGCTACTTCCTTTCTCTAGCTCTGAACTTGATATACAGATGTTAATTACCCAATGTCACCCTTTCAATCCCCTTACTGAAGGGTTTTCAGTATAACAACGTTTCTCTGCCAACCAAGTCACTGATTACCACATTCCAGCTTTTCATCTAGAGCCGCTGAATTTTAGATTTGCTGAAACTGTCTACTCTCTGTCTAGACTAAAATAGCAAAACTTACTCTACCAAATGTGTTTGATCAAGATTTGTGCATCTTCAAGTCACATTCTGTTTTGTTTTTACAAATGTCCTCTACAATATTGTTCATGAAAAATTACTATTATATTTTTCCCTCACTCCTGGTCTCCTCTCTGTTCTTGGAATCTACAACTTATCACCATGGAATATTCTATGTTCCACAATTAAGAGTTCCTATTTGTCTCTTCCATGCTGGGGAAATACTTTAAATCCAATTTCTTTAATTTTAATGCCTTAAAAATGAAAAATCACCTGATGCTCCATTTAATCTCCAACCCTGAATAGAAAATTCACTTCGAAAAGCTCTCTAAGTGGCAAGCCTCACCCTGACGATGTATAATTGCCTACTTGAGGACACAAAGCATGCAAGCACAGCCCTGGGAGGTAGATTCGAGTTCTGGCTTTAGTTGTGTGATCTCATTCACTTTTTACTGGGCCTCAGTTTCCTCATCTGTAAATAAGGAAATGGGTTATATTTTCTATAGGACCTCCTTAATCTCCATGGTGTTCTCCAAAAGTTTCTTAATTAAAAATAAAAAAGGAATTTCCGGACATCAAGTGTTTTCTAACTTATCAGCTGCAAATGGCTGCAGGGTTGCAGCAAAATTTAAAAGAATCCTCAAATCCTTGTGCACATATATATTTTCTTGATCCACAAATCAAAAGATACGATGATTATTACTATTATCATGCAGAAAAACTGCAAAATTGGTTGGCATTTAAAAGGAGTATTCTTCTTACTAAAAATTTAAATAAGTGAAAGAAAATCATGGCTCTAAAGAAAAATGAAAAACGTCACTGCACAGCTCAAGAAAAACACAGGCCAAGTGTGGTGGCTCACGTCTGTAATCCCAGCACTTTGGGAGGCCAAGGTGGGAGCATTGCTTGAGGCCAGGAGTTCAAGACCAGCCTGGGCAACATAGTTAAGACTCCATCTTTATAAATAAAAAAATTAAAAAATTAGCCAGGTGTGGTAGTGCACCCTATAGTCCCAGGTACTTTGAAGGCTGAAGTGGAAAGATACTTTGAGCCCAGGAGTTTGAGGCTGCAGTGAGCTATGATCACAACACTTTACTCCAGCCTTGGTGACAGAGCAAGACCCCATTTCTAAAAAGTACACAAAAACAAAACAAAACAGAAAACCACAAAGCCCTCCTTTAGACTGCCCATAATATTGACTGCACTACCTATTCTGGCACTTAATTATATTCAACTGAGAGCTTTTCTTCCTGGGTAGCAATTGCCTTCAGGGCCAAACTGGTGACATGAATGAGTGAAGCACACTGGCTGTTATTCTTTCAAAACTGGCACATGCTTTATACTTAAAAGCAGGAATGATCTTCACTTTCACAAAGAATTATGCTTTCTCCCACAGCTGTGATAGATTTAACACCTTAGGCGTATCTTTTGTTATTCTCTTTTTTATATAGTTATTCATGAGAGAAACAGTATCCCTCAACCATTAGCAAACACGGTGCAAATATAATGATCAATGGTGACTGCTCCAAGGTGGTCTTAGTGTCAGAAAAAAAAAGAGAGGTAGTGGTGGGAGCTACAGTGAGCAGACAGGGCTCACCCTATAGGGAGGAGAGACCCAGTCCCCAGTGACTCTGGCCCCGCTGGCATACAAGTCTATCGTAAAATTTTTTCCTTTTTTCTTTTTTTTAGAAAAAGGAACTTCACCTGTTTAGGTGGAAACTCCTGATATCTACCTGTCAGTTTTGGCTTATTTTCAGTATTATGGTGAGCCAAATAAAATATGTCATATGTCTTCATGAATCAGTTTGAGAATGACCTTTGAGATTCCTTCAGTAAGAAAAAAATACCTGATTAAGACAGGGGTCTCATTTTAGAATCAAAAAATGAGAGTGAATTGGGGCAGAAGAGGAAGGGCATGAAGAAAAATAATTGATGAATATGTTGGTTAATTGGACTGTGGTGATCATTACACAATGTATACATGTGTCAAATCATGTTACATATCTTGAACATATACAATTTTTACATGTCAGTTATATACCTCAATAAAGCTGGGTGAAAAAGAAAAAAGTTTTAAATTATTAAAGAGTCCTAAACATATCATGGTCATGAGCCAGGTCAGTCACACAGCTTGAGCCCGACCCAGGACTCAAACCCTAGACCTCTGTGCTACTTTCGCATGAAGCCATGAAGGGAACAGAAAGGGCAGACTTATGGGGTTGCAGCAATTCCAATGAAGAGCTGTGGGCCTCAACTGCCCTTGAAGGTGGGTTCCCTTCTATATTAAAAGACCCTTTGGTCAGTTCAACTTTAGAAGAGGAAATTTTCCCCAAGTTCACATTTTTATAGGCTTCAATGGAGCAAGTTAGTCAATATAAAAATAAAAAACAAATGAGCAATCAGAACATAATCATGCCTAAAGAATAGATTCCTCCACTCTAAGTCACTGTCTTCATCCAGACCAGGAGGGTAAAGCAAGAAAGAGAGGGTTCTGCGGGTTGCCTGAGAAGAGGAGCCCATCAGCTGTGCTGATGAGTGGTTGTCTAGGGGCGAGCCATCAGTTCAGGAGTACAAGTGAGGAAGAAAGGCCCTTTGATGGTACTTGCAGCTGAGACTGCCTCAGTGTTCACCTTACCATTTCCTCTTTCTGGGCACACAAGACAACTTCCCAGCACACCTTGCTCTGTAAAGTAACACAATTAAGGCTAGGATGATACTTCCCAATCTGGCCCCTAAAATCTCCTAGAAGACTCTCAGCTTACATCTTGATAGCTTTTCAGCGGAATGGGAAGTGAGGGACTTCAACATTGCAAAAGCCACATGATAAAGGAGTTTGAATTCCTGAACAACCACTGAAAGGAGAGTTATTTTCTGGAGAGGAGCCATCCACTAAAGATGCTGACCCAGACTGTGCTATCATGTGAATAAGAAACAAAATTTGATATTAGCCATTAAGATTTGTCAGCTATGTGTTAAGCAGCTAGCAAGCACATCCTAATAGAGTTCTCAGGAAAACTACAGTTGTTTCATCTATGCTTATCCAAAGATCCAGTTTGCAAAATCATTTCTCCTCTGCAAAGAGCTTACTATTAAGAAGGTCCCAGAGTAACTCCACAAAGCATGCTGAAAATCCCTTATATATATGAAGAGTCAAGTCACCTACTGAAATTCCAGACAAATCTTCCTGACCAGGTGCAAGAACACAGAGTACCTGCAAGTTTCCAGGGTTCTGGTGATATCAATTAATGTGTTATGAACTCAAACTCTTTAGAGAGGAAAACTGGGCTGGATATACCATTTCACTAGATGAGAGATTTAGCCAGTGGCCAAACCTGGATGACTGCAAGTCAGAGCTGCATGAATGTTGCAGAAACTCTGGCAAAAAGGAAAATTTGTACATTCAGGACTTGTGCTGCAGATGCCACACAATCCCAAAAGGAACTGAACGGCAAAAAGCATGTGAGGCTCTTAATTAATTACATAAAACTATTTGATCGAGGTAGTGCTTTAAATTTTTTATGTGCTCAGAATCATTTCTGTTTTTGCAAAGACAGATCAGATAATTTCCAATGATTAATTTTAAAATGTATGGTTTTGCTCAACAAATCGATAGAGGAGGAAGCAATAATCAATTATACGAAAACTCTCTGGAAGTGGGAGAGAAGAGTGAGAACAAACTGCAAGCAATTCCTTCCACGTGGGTTTTTGATCAACTCCTCTGTCTTGCTAGCAGTGTTTTTGTCGTGTGGTTCCTCATTATGTTAACCAGAAGGGAGTGTCTCCAAACTAGAATCAAGTTTGGTCTAGACGCTGTGGCTCCGCCAGCTCACCTCTGCAAATTTGGATTTAGAAAACTCCACACTATAACAGATCCCCACCTTGCCATAGTTGAATAGGTTGTACACATCATTTGACTTTGTTGTGTGAACTGCAGTTGGGAGGTGTTAAAAAAGAAGCCCTCTTAAAAACAAGGAAGATGAAACTATATCACCTCTATATTTCTAGATAATTTGTTGGTGAAAAGAGTCAGGGACATTTCTAAGAGAAGTCAAGAAGTAAATTGTTTTCTCTACTTCTCCTCTTTGAAAATTTTGTATTCAATTTATGCATTGATGAGGTCTACAATAGTGTGCTCAGCAAATAACTTTTCTTCATGAGCCACAGAACTTAAACTTTTAAAAATGATAGTTTGCTCGGTGAGGACAAAAGATTCGCAGCCGACGTAACTCACCCATTAAAAATAATTTTTAATAGAAAGAATGGTAATATTAATAACAGCAAATTTGGAAAAATGTATATACAAAGGTTTAAGTAATGGTAATTCAATTTGCATACACATATGTATGCATACATATATATGAATGTATAAGTATATGTATGAATTCATGTATATATGAATGTATATATGCTTTTAAGTTTATTTGTTTGAAAACATAGATATATGTTTACATATGTGTATATATGTGTGTGTGTATTTATATATAGTTTTAAGTTTAATTGTTTGAAAACATAGAAATATTCTTGAAAATATGTACCACTACACATGATTGGCTATTTAACAAATAAATTAATAATTAAGCTAAATTAATAGCAATTTATAACTAAAAAACAAGAACAAGTACCAAATAAAAATAAACAGCATGTACTGCCTTGATGGTAAACTTCTGTCCCCAAACTGCAGAACTGCAGCCATCCATATGTTTGGATGGTAGTGAGACCTCAGCTACATTGCCGGGCATTATGTGGAGACCAGGCTTCTTAGTAAAATACCAAATTAGAGTCCACAATAAGTTTCATCACACACTGACTTTATGAATGCTAAAACTGAATGACCCTTAATAACTCACAGAATTGGTTGCTATTAAATTGCTCTCAGTTCATCTACAAAAAATAATGTCTATGGAATTACGTGTCTCATTCGCTGCATAAAGACCTGATCCCTCTTTCAGCCCATTAGGAGGCTGCTCAAGGCTGGCAGGTGAGCCTGGGGCAGCACTTTCAGAACTGACCCTGCTGAGACCACAACCTTGACCACCGTCAACCAAGTCTTTCAGGAAGGTAAGAGTGGAGGAGGGTCAGTCTTACTTACATTGAAGAAATAGATTAGAAGTTACAGCAGGACCATTATACTTGTAGCACAGGAAGATTATGTTTTCTGGTCATCCGCAACACTAAAATATAAGACCCCGAACACTTTTCCACTGTATGTTTTTCTTTAGCGGTAGCTAGGAAAACATATAGCTCAAGGAATAAGAGCTGAGTTCAGGGGTTATACTGAAAAAGCCAGTCTTAGCTTTTCTAGACTTTAGTTTCTTCGTCTCTAAAGTGGCTATAATGAAAAGTTTCTACCTATAGCGCTCTTATAAAGATCAAATGGTGGAATCCAAGGTTAGCAAACTATGGTCCATGGGCCAAAACTGGCCCGTCTGTAAACAAAGTTCTACGAGAACAGAGTCATGGCCACTTGTTTACGTACGGTCTCTGGCTTCACCCTGTAACAGGCAAGCTGGGTAACTGTGATAGAGACCACATGACCCATAAAGCCTGAAATATTCACTATCTGTCTTTTTACAAAAAACAAATTCTCCCTCCCACCTCTGATACAATCCACACACATTATTTTGTACAAGTCCTAGTATATAAACACTTAGCTATTGTTTTCTATTTAGAGTTTTTGTATTTTGTGACTTGCAAAAATCAACTTGTGAATTGTAAGGCAACGTAAAGCTGAACAATTAACAATGAAAACTAGATTCTGGCATCAGCTTCTCAGAATATTTGATTTCAAGGAAGTTACCCAGACATATAAAATCATTATGAACAGAGCTACTTTGTCTGAAGCCATGGTGGAGGGCTGGGAAAAATAGTATATCAAACATACACGATCCTGTAGGTGCTCCTTGAAACTTGTAGAAATTAATTGAAAACATAAAATCTAAATTCTGAATGCCAAAGGGCTTTTTATTTTTCATGTGTCTTTTTACTCTTACCTATTTCTCTGGAAAGCCACAAAGGCAGGTAACGGCAATAGCATAAGGTAAGTAATTACTAATATCTTACCTTTGTACACCTACTATATACCCAGAAAAAAATTTTAAATAATAATAATATCACTCTTTGAATAAAGGAAGTAAACAGATGAATTCTCAAGTCACTCTGCTTTCATGAAGCTTTCCCTTTACCTGATATTTTATACTCCATGCATTTCCAAAAGAAATACTTTGCAGGAAAGAGCTGTAGCTCTTATTTGACAAGTCTTGAGAATTGACTCAGAAGGACACCTTGACATCTCAGGCAAGACCTTTCTTCTTTACAGTAAGACGACTGCATTCTGATCCCAAGCCAAGGACAGTGCTAGCAGGAGATGGTGCAGAAGAAGGCTGGGCATACACAGGGGCAGGAAAACAGCCCCAGGCTAGGAGGGCCTGGAAAATGTAACTGAAAAACTATTCTCCAAAAACAGTTGAGACTGACATCAACCCCATCTTGGGAGAACACATCGTTACACTTGGTGGGCTGTGGGGAACTGATGAGGCAGTGTGACAAAGTCAAGTCACCCACAAGAAGGTGGGGTTTTTGTGGTGTTTGAAACACTTACTTCAGCTGGATAAGCCTAAATTGGCTTCCTTTACAGCAAACCTACCCGCCACTCATTATATTCATGCCAATATCAGGTTCCTTGTGGTACATACTATGACATATTTACTCCCAAGCCAAATCAAGTTTTAAAATGAAGATGAGATCTTTGCAGGCTAGGAATTATTTAATAGACACACTAATGAACAAATAAATGTGAAACCATCTCCTAGAAATCAAGGATGGTGAAAAAAAAAATCTCTCTGATCCCTAGGTCAGTGTGATCTGCCAATTTCCAAGATAGCTCCTAAGATTCCAGGCTCCTGGAGTAGACACATCTCCCAATCATGCAGAGCACTAATCTAGGTGCTGTGTGAAGGGACTGTGCTGATTTAAGTAAGCTTCCAAAACTGTTAACCTTAAAATATGGAGATGATCAGGGTGACAATGACCTAATCACATGAACTGTTTGAAAACAGAATTTTCTCCGGCTGGTCACAGTAGTATATCTTGGAAATGCTTAATTTTATATAATCATATTTCTCAATGTTTTGCTATATAATCTGTGTTTTATTTGGATCTTTATTAAGAAATGTGTTCCTACAACTAAGTCACTAAAATATGATCCTACATTTTCTTTTGTTGCCTTCATACTTTGATCTTTCACGTTTCAGTCCTTAATCCACCCAGGGTCCGTATTTGTATGAGACCTCTAGTTTTATTTTCTCTATACTATAAGCCAGTTTTCTTAGCACCATCTGCTCAATAATCCACCCTGGGCAGAGGTAAGATGAGAAATATGGATGAGGCTTGGGCTGCGAGGCCAACATGATCCCAGCATCCTCTGGCAGAGGGTATGATGTAGTGACTCAAGATCTTGTTGGTGGAGACGAGGTAAAGGGAGGGATCTGTCTCAGTAGATTCTGCCCTGAACATCCTCTTTGGCCCCTGTGTTGTAGTTACTAATCCTTGATTTATCTTCTCCTATTAAAACTGGAATCCCTTTCCACCTGGGATGGGGGATGGGAGGGAAAGGGTCATGTTGTCATTTGCCTTGTCAGGCCTGGTGACACTAGCAACTGGCATACACCACGTTGCTCTGAATGAGTTCCAGTCCAGCACATGCCCATCTTAAAACCTCTTTCATCACATAATTGGTACAGTTCAATGAGATAAACAGATGGCACCTTTCGTCAGGCTACTACATGCCAGTAATGGGAAAAGAACCCAGTCAGAGGCTTGTACTCATGAGCCGTGCTCCTCCCCAAGCTGGCATCCCTGAATGTAACATGAGGGAAGACACTCAGGCAGAGGCGGGGCATCCTGACCTGACTATTGGCAAAGCTTCATCCAGATGTGACCTTGCATTGCATATTTTATTACTATTATTTTTTGCCTGTTTGCTTTGGTTTCATTCTTAATAGTACTGTGAGTTGTAGTTTTATTATTGCATACTTTAAATTCACTACTCTTCTTTCCATCTTTCTTCTCTTCTCACCACCCAGGACCCTCCCTCCCCATCTTTCCAAAGCAGCACACAGCTGGCTTCCTGCTATAACTTCAACCTCAAATTCAGCCTGGAAGTTAAGAAATGATTTCCCAGGAACTGTATAGAAGGAGGATCTGAGCATTGGCCTTTGTGCTGCCCCCTGCCTTCTTCAACTCCCTTGGGTCTTCATAATTAACTTCTCCAGAGGCGTGTTGTTCCATGGGCCTCTCTGTTCCCTTGAATTCATTCACTGGAAACAATTCTCCTACACAGCTAAGAGCAGATTTCTCTGAATTAAGCAGCTGTGGTCAGAAAGTACAGATTCTCCTTTAAAAATGGGCCTTTCCAGTCCCACTGTAATGTTGACCAGCTTTCCTCAATTCCCAAAGAATTCATGCTCTTTGTACCGAGAAATCCATCTGGCCCCAGTCCTTTTCCATCAGAGGCAATCAGCCTCAGTGACATTCAGAGAGCCCTTTCCATAACTTTCTTGATCTAGCCCTTACCTACCTCTAACTCAATAAAATGTTAGAACCCTGAGCCCTAACATATGAAGAAAGGGAGTCCAAAGCCCAGACTTGAAAACAGGTCAGTGGAACCAGATATAAATCAAAGTCAGGATCTGAAATTTGAAATGAGGCAGAAATTTCTAGCTACACTATGGGCATGAGGCTCTGATAGATTAAAGAAGAAATGATGGGACAACTTTGGAGAAATGAAAGATCCATGAAATAGGAAGACCTCAGTGAAATGGTCCAAAAAGGGCTGTGGAGAGCCACTGTACAGCCCAGATCACCTTGCAAGATAGAGGGAAGAGGTGATGTGAGGAGATAAATGGCAAAAAGGAGCTAAGACAACTGGAATACAAACTTGATCAATATCACTTTATGTAAGACCAGCTCAACTACATAGAAGTATATTCACAAGAGAAGACAGGCAGAAAATGGTCAGCTTGCCAGGAAAGCAGCCAATTGATACAAAACACAGAAATGTCTGGGGACAGGAGGTCCTAACAACTTTAAAGCCACTTGCTAAAGAATTCTGCCTTAGCCAGGCATAGTGGCTAATGCCTATAATCCCAGCATTTTGGGAGTCTATGGCTGGAGGATTGCTTGAGCTCAGGAGTTTGAGAGCAGCCTGAACAACTTATTGAGACACTGTCTCTAATAAGAATTGAACACAAAATTATCCAGGAGTGGTAGTGCACACCTGTAGTCTCAGCTACTCAGAAGGCTGAGATGGGAGCACTGTTTGAGCCCAGGAGGTCAAGGCTGCAGTGAGCCGTGATCACACCACCACACTCCAGCCTAGGTAACAGAGCAGGACCATATATATTTACACACACACACACATATGGTACCTTCTCTTCTGAAGAATGCATATACACACACACACACACACACACACACACACATATATGTAGAGCTTCCATTTATATTGGTATATATATATGATACAGATAGTGTCTTGCTGTATATATACATAAATTAAATATATATATATATTTAATTTTTAAAAGAATTCTTTCTTTTTTAAGTTTCTGCAAAAGAAGCCCATACTAAAACAGGTGCATGATTTGATGCTTTGGGTTCCTGATTTAATTCCATTTTGAAAATCATCTGCTTCATGGCTATGCTACACACAGACTCTTAGTTTATGGAGTACACACAAGAAAACACACACCCATAGCTCCATATGATACACCAGAAGAATGTGAAAACAATTGAAATAATAATAGGCAAAAAAATAGAGTGTATTTACTATATAGGGCATATTTACTATGACATTCCTTTAAGCATGCTACATATATTAACTCATTGAAGTCACACCCTATGAACTGCTAAAATTAATATTCCTTATTAAAGATGAGGTCAATGAGGCATATAGAGATTGAATATCTTGTTCAAGATTATACAATGAAAAGATGATAGAACTATAATTGCAGAACTAGAATTCCAATCCATGCACTCTGCTTCCAGAATCCATCACTAAAACCACTCTGCTATACTGCCTCTTAAAGGATGGTAAGTTACCTGCCTAGCAAAAATAAACAGTGATCTTAGGTGTAGTATCCTGTGAAAGTTTCTACGTAAATTAGCCCAAATAGTAGTCTAGCTGATAAAGGCAAATATTTTGCTTGACTTGTTGCACGTTGATTACTAATAGCAGGAGGTTTCAGTTGAAGAGTTGTGCTTCCGTCTTCCTGTTGCTCCTCCTTCTAGATGATCCATCACTGCCCAAACCACATGATTGTCACAAGCTTAATCCACATTTACTGTGCTGCTTAATTACGACAGAATAATAGCTGAAATTAAGCTATTATTTACCTTAATTACCATTTTTTTATTCTGGCTGCTTTTTATGATTATTATCCCTCCTGCCTTCACAGGGAACAAAATATATTTCCATGGTAGATGACCAGCTCCCCAGGATGAAAACTCCAGATGGCAGAGACAGTCAGGCAAGCCTTGCTCTATGGCCAAGACCACTGCAGAGGCTAGAAGTGGGCAGGTCCTCTCAAGGACCCTTGACACCCAGAAAGCATCCTACCAGGAATGACAAACCAAACAGCTACTATTAGGAGACAGGATTCACAGGGTCTTTGCAAGGTAGTTGTACCAAGCACAGTCCCATCTCTTCTGAAGAATGCAGTGATCATCAAGACTGTCATTCATGAACTACTGCTGAAGCCACCTGATAGAGTCACATGGAATAGGTGGGAACAGTATCTGCAGTTTGATTTCCAAAGAAAAAAATCTGAGATTGTGTGGGAGGATATATAGGTTGGTGATTGGAATAATTAGATAGGAAGGGGGTCTTTTATTAATTTCCAACTTGTGGCCCTGATTTCTTGTGTGAGATTCATCCAAGTCTACAAGCTTACTATGCTTCTATTTCTTCATCTGCACTACATGAACAGGTTTTACCTATTTGCTTTGCACGGAGAACAACCCAATACATAGATGAACATTTTGAGAGGGAACAAAATACCCTTTGGATATGGACACAGTACATCTATTCGAAGTCACTATATGAAAAGTGAAAATAATCATTGAAGTTGGAATATTCTCAAGCACAAAATAGAATTCCCTCTTCTTGTACTCAGATTTAAATTGAGTTCCATTCAATAAATGTGCAAGCAAATGTGTTAGGCATTGAAGACTCAGTCACACACATCATGTGTACAATTTCTACTATCTGGCGAGGTGCATGCTCAGAGAGAAAATTTCCACTCGGCACTGGTGGGGTGGTGTTTTCCCTTGGTATGGTTTGGTTTGAGGACAAGAATGCAACACAGGTTTATTTGAACGGATAGTTACAAAGAGCTGGACTTCCCCTTCTTTAATTATAACCCATACTTTGCTTCCATTTATATCAGTATAAATATAAGATCCAGTCCCTCTGACTCTCACATATGCACTAGAGACAGCCGTGGGAGGCAGAAACCAGACTGAACAATTGGCCTGAAATCAAAACGTGAAGCGGAAAAAAACAACTTGCTTATATCTCTATCTTTTAAATTTAACTTTTTAATTCAGTCAATGTCATCTCTTATTCACATAGATTCCAGGGACGGTCTTGCTCCTCTCGTCATCGACCTTCCAGGAGTACAATAGCTATAAATAAGTCGCCGTGAAATAAAAGCAAAACATGTGAGTCACTGCGGCCATTGTTTCCTAGGAGTACACGGGAATTAGTGTGAGATGATGGGGATGAATAACTATGGTGATGATGTGAAGGGGGAGGGAAGAAATGAAATTTCTGTTCAAAGAAACCTTGTTCCCGTAAGTTCCAAGTACACCTCCAACTGTGTAACAGCATTTGCTTTTTTAGTTTATATGTACCCATGGGCTTCATTGGACTTAAGCTCAAAGGACCAAACTCTGACAAGCATTTTTGTATCTGTGACTGGGAAGCCACACAAAGTCATAGTCATGCAACATGAATTCTCATAGCTGCCTCTTCAGGGGAGCTCAGGAACTTTGTCATTTACATCATCTCTCTTTTCTTTTCAGAGAAAAGAGTGATTCATTTTCATCTTTCAAGCCTCAGCCCTAAGCCTTTACGTCTTTTTAAAAAACTCCCTAGAACACTTTAGCTAAAATATGTCAAACTGTATAATTCAGATATAAAAGGTTCATTTGACTGTATCTGTTAGGAAATTAAGTGCCTCATAATGGAGAGTAGATTCAACCAAGGGAGAATCTCTACTCTACACCTTCAAACTCTCTCTCAAAAACCATCCAAGTCTGTATGAATGGTTAAAGAGATGGTGGCGCAGCCATTCAATTAAATCTTCTGTAGCTAGGAACATTAATTCACAAAAATAAATTCATGACTTGGGAAATGATTACAATAAAATATTAAATAAAAAACAGGATTCGAAGCTGAAAGTTTAAAATGATGTCAATTATTAACTGTACATGCATAGGGGGAAAAATGGGGCCGCATTACTTTGCCAGCATTTAAATTTAACTTTTTTAATGCAGCATTTAAATTTAACCTGTCACAGCAGGGACCACAGAACCACTTAATCAACAAAAGTTTATTTTCTTACAGTTTTGGAGGCTAGAAGTCCAAGATCAAACTGTAGGCAAGGTTGGTCCCCTCAGAGGGCTGTGAGGGAAGAATCTGTTCCAGCCCAACTTGGCGGCTTTATACGGCCATCTTGTCCCTCTGTCTCAAATTACCATCCTTCTCTATGCTTGTACATCCAAATTTTCTCTTGTTATAAGGACAACAGTCATCTTGGATTAAGGTCTGATTTTGAGTTACCTTACCCCTTTAAAGAACCTATCTTCATATATGGTTATGTATTCTGAGGTACTAGAGGTTAGGACTTCAACACAAATTTTTTGGGGGGGCCACAAGACTTGTCCATAACAAGAGCTCAGTATACAAGAGTGTTTTAGTGGTAGGATGAGGAATGATTTTCATTTTTCTCTTCAGTAGTTTTATGAGTGTTTCAAATATTCTACAATAAGATGCGTTATTTTCATATTTAGAGAAAATGAATTATCTTTGAAACACGTTTTTAGGATTCTTGAGATTTTCCATCAAAGCCACATTCTTAGTAATGAGTTAACTGCCAGGCATGTGTTAGGGAAGGACCCACTCCTCACTCTGGAACCCATGACCCTCTGTGAACTCTTGGCTTGCATTCCAGAAGGCCAGGGGCCCTGCCTTTTTCTATGAATTCCCACTGGAGGAGTCAGAAGGGCAAAACCATCCTCCAAAATCAGGTCAACCCCTCTTAACCACCACCCATACACATACCTTTCACCCAAGTTCCCTGGGCAGATATGAATTCAGAACAGAGGTCACCAGTTTCCTGGAGGATTAGGACACCGTGTTCTAATTATGTCCACATAAATGCTGCTGTTGGCCAAAAACTATTCTTTCAAACGCCTGCTTAAAATATATATTTAAGTCACAAGTCAAAGGTCTGAGGCCTTGGTGATTGTGCTTTTTGGACTGATTTTGATCCACCTAATGTCCTTGGGAATGGTGGAATCCCAGTGGCTCCTGAAGGGAGAGGGAGCAGGAAAGAAGCAGGAAACTCACCTGACCCTGTGGCAACACCTGCCCTGTAACAGCAATAGAATATAAACATCAGTACTTTCCACACCCAGGAATGTGGCTAACCACTCCTCAAATACTATCTCTTTAATCCTCAGGACAACATGAAGGTGATTCTATTTTTTAGAAATGAGGAAATAGAGAAGATGCATAGCTAATAAGTGGCCCAGCCAGGATTGGTGCCCAGAGCCGCAGTTCATAAGCTCCCAGGACTGTAAGTCCACAAAGGCAGGAGGGCCATGTCTGTTCTACCACATCCCTAGTGAGGTCCACACTAAGTACTTGTTGAGTAATAAGAGAACGAGATCAAATTAGCTTTTTGCTGAGAGCCCATAGCACCAGGTAAAGACTTGTCAAGCATTATCCCTAATCCTTGCATTAACTTTGTAAAATTAATAGTATTGTCTTACTCCATCCAGGCTACTATAGGAAAGTCCTATCAACTTGGTAGCTTATAAACAACAGAAATTTATTTCTCACACTTCTGGAGACTGGGAAGTCCAAGATTAAAGTGCCAGTAGTATTCAGTATCTGGTGAGGGCCTGTCTCATGGTTCATAAATGGTACATTCTTGCTATGTCCTCACATGGTGGAAGAACAAACCAGCTTGCTGGGGCCTCTTTTATAAAGGCTGTAATCCCATTCAGGACAGTTCTCCTTCATGCCCTAATCACCTCCCAGTGGCCCTACCTCCTAAGACCATCACCTTGGGGCTAAGGATTTTAACGTATCAATTTCGGAGAGACACAAACATACGGACCACAGCAATTATTGTCCCCATTTTATAGTTGAGATAACTGAGGTTTAAAGAAATGAAACATATGTAAGGTTCTCAGGACTGGAAAATATAGAGCAGTATAAGATTTTCTGCCCTCATAGAATTCATGATCAAATTGAGGATAATACTCATCTGTCTCTCTCTCTCTCTGTCTGTCTACCTGGACAGTTTATGCTAAGACCCAAATAAGGAAAATAGGCAATGTGCTCCAGAAGCTCAGCACACATGTGGATGTCACTGGGTTTGTTTTTGTTTTCGTGAAGTCCACATCCTCAGCAGACTGAGTTATCACAAAGCATTCCCTCAAGTGAAAAAGCCCAGTGCGTGTGAGCACAGAATCTGGAAATCACATGGCCATACCCACTGTGGTTGGCTGGGTGGAGGGAGAAGTGGGGATGAAGGGTGTTCACCAGCCACAAGAAGATCCCGGCAGCCTAAAGCAGGGGGCCAAGTCAATGTAGAAAGGCCCCAGGCAGCCTCTCACCCTAGACAATGTCCCTCCCAAAAACCCTGACATTCTCCAGCTCATCACACTGGACCAACCTTCTTCAAACACCTCCTTTACCATGCAAATTCCCAGCTAGACAGGGGTGCCACATTACAGTTCTGGGAGATGATAAAGATCAGCTGCAAAACCTGGAAGGCTGGAAATGAATCCATTCAACAAATGTTTATTTATTTAACTAAATATTAAAGACATGACAGAAGAACAAGGGTGAACAGGGCAAGAACTTTCCGGGGCGGGCGGGGTGGGGGGCACTTCCATTACAGCAGAGGAGGCAGACAAGTGGGTTGAGATACGAAAAAGTGCAAAGTTCATTCTGTGGAAAGTGCTGAGAAGGAAGGAAATAGGAAGAAGGAAAGAAAAAGAAAGTGGGGCAGAGACTGCCAGAGAGCTTAGCAGCTCTCGGAGGAGGTGACAGGGAAGCTAAGAACCGAGGGAAGAGAACCTGGGTGGAGGTAACAAATGTTTCGGCCACAGACAGCAGCAGGTACACAGACCAGGAGTGGGAAAGAGCATGGAGCATCTAGGCCAAGGTGGCCAGAGCCTGGAGGGCTGATGGTAGAATGGAAAGGTCAGAGGCTGCTGAGAGAGGTCACCTGGCCTCTGGGAGAGTCTGGCTTTAAATTTTTTTTTCTTTAAAGGCAAGGTCTTACTGTGTTACCCAGACTGGCCCTGAACTCCTAGGCTCAAGCAGTCTTCCTGCCTGGCCTTCCAAATTGCTGGGACCACCACACCCAGCACTGGCTTTTAACCAGAGAACAAGACAAGCCCCAGTGCACACTTTAAAAAGACCCTCTGGCTGTCCTGTGTAGACAGACTCCTAGAGAGTAATGATACTAGGTTAGAGATGGGGGCTGGGCTCGAGTAGGGGAGTGGACAGACATGGACTTAAAATGTATTCTTTTTTGTCATTACTTTCAATGGCAAAAATCTGCAATTACTTATGCACCAATATAATACTTTGGAGACAGAATTGACTGGGCAATAGAAGAACTCAGTGGCAATGGTGGAAAATGGAGATGGCTCAGTTACTAGGCCAGCCTCAGTTGCGTTGTTGCTTTTAATTATCGCTTCCAAAGATGTACTGGAGAAGACGTACTGGAGGAAGCCCTCATATGTGCTCTGCTTGCCACACCCACACAAATAAACAAATTCCTTTGACAACCTACCACTTGGTGCCACCAAGAAATTCTTGAAAATTCTTCATTTCTTGTAGGAATCTGACCCCATAGTGCAGGGAATGTCTCTGTTTCCATCTGAATAGGGTTTCTGGGCTTAAGAGCACTTCCCACTCCCTTCTTAGCATCTGCACGGTTCTTCTGGTTGGTCCTTCTTGAAGTGTATGATGATTTTGTTACAGAAAGCTAAAGAGGATATGTGGAATAAGACAATAACAAAACTAAGCTGAACAGTTAACGGCGGTGAGTATCTGGATCCAATCACTGAGTTACCTAGTCAACACTTCTTACACCAGAACACTGCGGAGAGTTCGTTTTTAAAGAGGCCTGATTTGTAACTTTTAACCAGAAAACAGATTTCCTGTTGAGCAAAACCTGCCTTTCTGAAAAGTTACTCTCAAGAAATTTTAAAGTTGTAGACGATAAAGTGTACAATACAGAAACTATAATGGACTAAGCCCAGTAAAACGTCACAGTTAAATCTGTATTGGTGATTCCGCTTAACGGCTCTCATTTTTTTTTTTAAGTGAGAACTGTCACGAAGAATAGCACTGTGTTTTAATTACTCTCCACAACATCCCCACAGAAAGGATTACAGAGAAGCTCCCCTGGGCCGCATGTGGACTCACACAGGTGTGGTGTCTAGCTTCCAGGATGAGCAATGCCCACGTACATTCAAAGACTGTGAAGCCATGATTAGCACTTAAGAGCTGAAAGCGAGGGAAGATGTTCTCTTTCCGGGTCCACAAGGGGCGGAGTTTTAAGGGCAAGAACTTCCCAGCGCCATGGCCCCCTCAATCCCTCATCTCTCTCCATCCAGGAGATTTAATGGTCTCTGTTTCAGTTTTCGCAGGCGTGGGAAGAATCAAAAAGTCAATCACTCTAGCAGAAGTTCTAAGGAACTCCTTTCATTGGCCAGAGGTCTTGGAGAAGGTGGGGTTCCTCCCAGGTTAAAACTCCGCTTCTTCCACACCCCTTTGGACTCTCTGTTTGGCTCCCCTTCCATGAACACTCCCTTCGTGGAAGCCATCTTTCTCCTGGATTTTTCCCTCTGGAGTCCCCTTCCACACTTTCTTGTGGAAGCCCGTCTTCCCCTCCTAAACTCCATCTCTCTATTCCCTTCCACTCAGTGTGGAAGCTGCTTTCCTCTCCTGGATTCCATCTGTCTGGATTCTCTCACTCAGCATGAGAGTTAGCTGTTACTTTCTCTCTCTCTACCGGAATAAATCACTTTCTACAAACACTTCTGAGTACAGCATTTACTTTTACTGCACACTGGGCCATGGTCTCCTACCCCATTCTTCAGGAGTGATAGACCAAGAACCTGGAGAAATGTCCTCTTAGGGGAACTGAAGGCTAGAACCCCAAATTACAAAAGACCTAAAGACATTCAGTAACAAGAACCACATCAGTTCTATAGTTTGCTAGATTTTTAATGGCAGGTTCAACTGATTAAAATTGAAAATTGTTAGAGGATTAAAAAAGAAAAATTAAAACATAGGAAATTGTAGTATTAGACAAAGAAGGAATAAATGCAGACAAAAATAATTGTATGCCACAAAGGTATTCAGGAAGCAGAATTAGGCCAGGTGCGGTTGGCTCACACCTGTAATCCTGGTACTTTGGGAGGCTGAAGCAGGCAGATCACTTAAGGTCAGGAGTTCTAGACCAGCGTGACCAACATGGTGTAACCCTGTCTCTACTAAAAATACAGAAATTAACCAAGTGTGGTGGCACATGACTGTAGTCCCAGGTACATGGAGGCTGAGGCAGGAGAACTGCTTGAACCCAAAAGGCAGAGGTTGCAGTGAACCGCAAGCACCACTGCACTCCAGCCTGGGTGACAGAGCAAGACTCCACCTCAGAAAAAATAAAAAAAAGAAGCAGAAGTAACAGGGAAGTAGAGAAAAGGAGAAGGAAGGGGAAGAGGAAAGATGGAGCAGAGAAGAGGACTTGGGGAGCGGTGAAGGGACAGAAGTGAGTAGGAAGAAAAGAGGGAAGAGGTAGAACTTACCACAGAATAAGGAAGGCCATTTCCAAAGGAAAAAATGTATCCATAGGGCAGATAACAGACTAAAACTATTAGAAACAATAACATGGTTTTATGGTCACTGCCCCTTCTGCTGGATTAAAAAACAACTGGATTCAAAATCCCAGTTCTGGCGTTAACCTGAGTTGCTATATCAACTGTGTGTCCAACCTCCTTTCATTGCAAATGAAAATCTTCACTCTAAAATGTGAAGATTCTAAAACAGGTATTTTCAAACTTGATCCTTCTGTGATGTAAAAAAGAGGCAGAACAGCACTGAGATGAAGACCTCAGGAGCTGAGGGGAGGCTCCTTCAATCTCTTCTCCACATGTGCCTTTTAAAAAGGCACTTAACATGTTTGTGCCTCAGTATCCTTGTCTACAAAAGAAGGCGATAAGAATATCTATGTCAGAGGATTCTAGTAAAGATTGACAATATAAGCCGTGTGTGCTATTATTATTATTATTATTATTATTATTATTATTATTATTTTGAGACCCAGTTTCACTGTTGTTATCCAGGCAGGAGTGCAATGGTGCGACCTCGGCTCACCGCAACCTCCGCCTCCTGGATTCAAGCAATTCTCCTGCCTCAGCCTCCCGAGTAGCTGGGATTACAGGCATGCGCCACCATGTCCAGCTAATTTTTATATTTTTAGTAGAGACGGGGTTTCACCACATTGACCAGGATGGTCTCGATCTCTTGACCTCGTGATCCACCCGTCTCAGCCTCCCAAAGTGCTGGGATTACAGGCGTGAGCCACTGCGCCCGGTCCCATGTGTGCTATTATTCGCAGAGATCTTTTATCCCACTTTCCAAGAGTCTTTATAGGCTAATCCATATGGGGAACTGTGGGTTTAACCATGTTTTACACCTGAATTTTGGTGTATGCTATTGTCAGCCATTTTATTGTCACACTAATTGGTGTGTGTTCTTTCCACATCTATGCATCACTGAGTCACATTGAGGCATATGCTTTTCCTTCTTTACAGAATCCCAGGTCAATTTTCTTTCCCAGTTGAACACATGGTGGCTCCAACTCTGGAAGGGAACCAGAGAATGAGGTCTGCTTTCCATGCTGATAAAAGCCACCTGAAGACTGAGGGTCCTTTCTTGGTTTCCACAACATCAAGCTTCTTGCCTCCTAGATTGGACTGTCCATTTTACAACTCCTTCCACATCACGGTGTTCTCTCCACCCTTATCCCCACCACCACGCCGTGTCTACTCAAAAAGTTGTATGGTGCTCTTCACTGAAACTCAAGCCATACAAACTAGCCCTGCTTCTCCGTGTTTGTCCATGCTATTTTTTTTTTTTCACCATAAAAAATACAGTATTTAGCTTGGTAACTTCATGAAATGGGAATGAGAAAGTTCTGTGTTTTAGTAGGGTTGAATCAAGTGGCTAGCTAGGGAGAAAAAGAAGCTATAAAAAGAAGATAGTTTAGCATTAAATAAGTCAAAGCTATTTCTCTGAATGTATTTTGATGAAAAGATAAATTTTTCTAAGCAACCTCACTAATTTCCCATTCACTGACTTTCCTTACAAAGCCTAAGGGATTTCCATTTGCAGAAAGATACCAAACCTCTATGAAGGAATAAGTGCCCAGAGGCAAGTTTACTTGCATGTGTTTTCTCTAAAGCTTTACAAAAGCAGGTGATCTAAGGCCAGGACTTGAAATATCGGCACAGCCTACTTCATTCTTTTATATCTTCATTTTCCTCTTTGTAAGATCTTAGGTAAAGATATTACAGTGCTTGAGCTCTAGGTTCTCACTGTATGTATTCAAGTTCTTGCCTTACTACCTCTGTTCAGGGAGGGTTTCCTAACTCTATCTCCTTGCCTCAGTTTCTCTCTCCCACCCTTTAATCGACTGTGGCATGTTGGTGAAGACCTCAGGATCAAGAACCTAGCAGCCTGGGTGAAATCACAGCTTGGCCACGGATGTGCAATCTTGAGCAATTTACCCAAGTTCCCTGTGGCCTGTCCCTCTTCTGAAAAGTAGAGGTGATAACAGTACCACCTCATAGATTGATTATTAATGTTATGTGAAATGAAGAAGTAAGCACCTCTGACAATGCCTGTCACACACAGGTGTTGAAGCCAGTAGTAGCCACGGGAGGTTGTACTAATGGTATTCAGCTATATACCCAGGGCCCCAGAAATACAGCAGCCTTACTGCAGCCCTAGCCTTCTGGCATATGAGATCCTGGATCCCCAGGGCCATCCAGCAGGGACAGGAGGAATCCTCAGCCTGCAGATGCAGCTCTCGGAGTCACTGATTCAGCCATTAATCAGCCTCTGACACTTTTGCTTTAGTGCAGTGCTAAACCAAATCAGCCTCAGATGTAGTACTAAGCCACATCAGCCTCAGATGTAGTACTAAGCCACATCAGTCTCAGATGTAGTACTAAGCCACATCAGTCTCAGATGTAGTACTAAGCCACATCAGCCTCAGATGTAGTACTAAGCCACATCAGTCTCAGATAGTACTAAGCCACATCAGCCTCAGTTTAGGGCAGTGCTAAACCAAATCAGCCTCAGATGTAGTACTAAGCCACATCAGTCTCAGATGTAGTACTAAGCCACATCAGCCTCAGATGTAGTACTAAGCCACATCAGTCTCAGATGTAGTACTAAGCCACATCAGCCTCAGATGTAGTACTAAGCCACATCAGTCTCAGATAGTACTAAGCCACATCAGCCTCAGTTTAGGGCAGTGCTAAACCAAATCAGCCTCAGATGTAGTACTAAGCCACATCAGTCTCAGATGTAGTACTAAGCCACATCAGCCTCAGATAGTACTAAGCCACATCAGCCTCAGTTTAGGGCAGTGCTAAACCAAATCAGCCTCAGATGTAGTACTAAGCCACATCAGTCTCAGATAGTACTAAGCCACATCAGCCTCAGTTTAGGGCAGTGCTAAACCAAATCAGCCTCAGATGTAGTACTAAGCCACATCAGTCTCAGATGTAGTACTAAGCCACATCAGCCTCAGATGTAGTACTAAGCCACATCAGTCTCAGATGTAGTACTAAGCCACATCAGCCTCAGATGTAGTACTAAGCCACATCAGTCTCAGATGTAGTACTAAGCCACATCAGCCTCAGATGTAGTACTAAGCCACATCAGTCTCAGATAGTACTAAGCCACATCAGCCTCAGTTTAGGGCAGTGCTAAACCAAATCAGCCTCAGATGCCTTAGGTCTAGTGCAGCTCAGTTCCAGACCTGGCGAACTGAGCTCCAAGCCTGCTGAACCCAACCTTTATCTCTTTCATGTCCCCCGAGTCTATGTGGCACTCATGGCCACACAGTCTCCTGGCTGGATTCTCTCCCTGAACCACAGACTGTTCAATCAGGCCCTGATAGCCACAGCCCTTACCAGTACTAGCTAGGGTTTGCTGACTCCAGGTCCTGCTGCAGCTCCCTCCACCTCCTGCCCCACAACCTCACAGTTGTCTGCAGCTACCCCTTTCATTCTTATCCTAGTTGTTGTAGCATGAAGGGCCTCTACTCCCATGTAGGGCAAAGTCTTCTCACTGTGCTCTGGGCTTTGGACCTCTTACTTCCTCTGGGACTTCATTTCATAAACCATCCTGTCTCTGGTTAACCTCTGGCTCCCCTGTGGCTTTGCTCATCTCTCTCTCTCAACTTCCAGAGGAAAAAGTCAACTCACACTTTTTGTTCTCCTCATTCATGCACTTGCATTTTCCTTTATTTTTTTAATTAATGAATTTTTTTTTTTTTTTTTTTTTGATATGGAGTTTCGCTCTTGTTATCCAGGCTGGAGTGCAATGGCGCAATCTCGGCTCACCGCAACCTCCGCCTTCTGGGTTCAGGCAATTCTCCTGCCTCAGCCTCCCGAGTTGCTGGGACAACAGGCAAGCACCACCATGCCCAGCTAATTTTTTGTATTTTTAGTAGAGACGGGCTTTCACCATGTTGACCAGGATGGTCTCGATCTCTGGACCTCGTGATCCACCCGCCTCGGCCTCCCAAAGTGCTGGGTCCTTTCTTTCTTTCAAATAGGGTAGCCTACATTTGGAGCATAACCCATTTATGCCTAGTGTTCCATTATTGGAATGCTAAGCTTGTAGGAGTTATTTATATCCTACTGCTCAAGGTCATCACCAAGGTCTGATTTTTCACACACACACACACACACACACACACACACACTTGCAATCTCTGGCATAAATGGGTTAATGTTCCACTATTCAGTCTTGCACGTAAGTGCATTATGGTTTCTGCTCTCTCCACATCAATGAGACTGCTATGTTAGAATTCCTGACAATGCAAAGCAAAAAGGAGGATTTGAGCTCAGTCCTAGATACTACCAATTGGTCTAGAGTAGGGTAGGGTATTCTGGGAGACAAGGACTTTTACATACAGACTCATGCTTCACTCCTCATCAAAATCTTTCAGCCTGGGATAACATTAAGAGAATACCTAATGTAGATGACAGGTTGATGGGTCCAGCAAACCACCATGGCATGTGTATACCTATATAACAAACCTGCACATTCTGCACATGTATCCCAGAACTTGAAGTATAATTTTTAAAAAGATCTTTCAGCCAGAGCCACATGGGTCAGTAGGTTCTACATCTCACTCTTACACAATCATGATATTCCACACCCTGACACATCTTCATTTTCCTCTTACGTCATCCTCTTTTTGACTTCATGATCTCCCTGAACACCTGAACACCCAGGTAAATGCCATTAACACCACTCATGCAATTGGGTGAAGCCTCAGTTTTGTCTCCTTAACCATCTCTCAGCAATGCCTTTTTGACCTCCAGAACAAAACTTTACTTTGTTAGGACATCTAGGTATAAAGGCCCAATGAGTCATTGGAAATGTTCATCTGTAACTCATAAGAGAAGGAAAATAATTGGTAATCCTATGCAAAAAAGTGAAATGTGCTCTCTTCATGCCTTTTCTCCCCTCACTCTTTCATCTTTGTTGTGGTCCTCATTCTTCCTCTCTAACTTTTACGTAACTTTAAAAGGTGCTTTACTTAGGGATCTATTACAAATTATTCTGCTGAATCATGATAAAGTAGACTTTACTTTGGGGATGGCTCCAAGTAAATCCTCAAGGCTGCAGCTTTCCACAAGGGAGGGCTCACAAAAGTCCAAGTCCCCATAGCATAAAAGCTTTCAGAGCAAAAATAATTTAAAACAGGAGTTGTCCACACTGCAACTTTTTAAACAGAGCTTTTCATGCTGAAATTAGCACAAAGTTTACTTAGTATCCTGATTGCTGCATAAAGAACTATTGAGGAAACATGAAGGGCAGCTGGAAAAACACAGGAAAGTGGGAGGCAGGCATGGTGCCAGGCGCTGGGGCAGCCTCTCCATCTAAGCTTTCTAACAGTGCAGACACCCTGTAGGTGACCCATATAAGGACAGAAGACCCCAGGACACCAGGACAGTGGGCACCATACCAAGAGCCAGGATAACAGTGGGGTGCAAACACACATTCAGGAAGCTAAGGCTAGAACAACTACAAAAGACAGAGCCAGGCTTGGTGAGCTCCAAGAAACACTAAGGTAGAGCTGGGAATCTGTAGTTAAGCCAGCATAGGGTCAACTTTATAGTTTTGTTGTGAAGGTTACATGAAATGAAAAAGTAAGCAATGCTGACAGTGCCTGGTACTCACAGTCTAAGTCCCCACAGCATGAATGGGAAGGGCCCTTGATGATCACCCAAACAAATATGGTGCCCTTCTCTCCCCTACCTTTCTTCTGAACAGTTCTTTCTAAAGCCCTTAAGCAGGGCAGCAGATAAAAGTAGGCATCTGTGTAGGGTTGGAATGAGAGGAGAGCTCAGGTGGACCAGAACAGAGGACCATAGCATGAGCAGAGTGAAGACATCTGCATAGGCGTGACACATGGTTCAGGGTAACAGATCCCAGGACTCAACAAGGTGAGAAAGGTGTCCATGTCAACGAGGAAGAGGTACAGTGCTGGGTTTCTGAGCCTGAGCAAACTAAGGTGGACAGCCCAGAGGAAGGCAGGCTGGCTGGAGAATCAAAGCCCTGTGGCTTGGCATGGAGGTCAGAGCCCAAGCAGGGTGAGGAGGGCATCCATATGAGGCAAGGGGGGTGGGGCAGGGAGTAGCCAGCACAGAATGTGGGAGCTGAATTTTGGTGAGAAGAGAGCAGGAAGTGGTAGCAGTAATGGAGATGGGATATTGATCATAAACAGGGAGACTGATCAAACACTAAGGAGCATGGGAGCCAGTTACATCATTGTCAGAGAAGATATTTCAGAACTGTAAAAAGGAAGAAAACCAGAATGAATACTATGATGTTGACCTGGAAGTGAAGGTACAGTAGTCATCTCTTATCCACAGAGAACATGTTCCAAGACCTCCAGTGGATGCCTGAGACCATGGATAATACCAAATTCTATATGTGCTATGGTTTTGGATCTGATAACCAGGAAGAGATGAACAGGCAAATGGCTTAGGCAGTGTGGATACTGGACAAAGGTATGAGCAGGATGGTGCAAGATCTCACACTACTCAGACTGGCACACAATTTAAAACTTATGAATTATGTATTTCTGAAATTTTTTATTCAAAAATTTTTTATTCAAAAATTTCAGACCACATTTGGCCACAGGTAAACTGAAAACAGAAAATAAAACCACAGATGAGGGAGAACTACAACATTAGCATAAACCCATAATTTTCCATACATGTATATTAATATATAGACATACTAATAACTGTAGATTCAAGTGGGGATTGAGGCTTACGTGCACATATGCACGTATACACACATATTCCCTACCTCTGTCCATTGAGAGGGCTTGGAACAGCAGCATCTGATAGCAATGAGCACATGCTGTGACCAGATCTTTGCTTCAAAATGTCACTCTTCAGAGGAGGGGAGAAAAAGGTTCCCTGAATAAATAACCATAGGGCTGGGACAGTACAAAATGACCCTAGAACATCTTATTTTCCCAGAAAGCAAGAACATGCTCAAAGAATGCAGGACGAGGCAAAAGACACAGAAGCCAGATCGAAGGGGCTCCCACTGGCCAAACTGAGATAACTGAGCAGCATAACAAATAGTGATATTATGTATTAATAATAACATACATAATAATACTAACTAACATATATTAAATAATGATGTTACATTAGTATGGACATAAGTACAAGTCCATACCAATACAAACAGATGAAGAAATAAATTGCAAGTCTGATGAGGAACAGAGTGCTCACCTAGTTTTAAAGTATTTTCCCTCAAATACTTATTAGAAAGAGAAAGAAGACTAACTTTACAGTAGAGAAGCCTAGTAGATATACCTTAATCAAGTCATCAAAATGAGTGTCAGAAATGAGACGAACCAAAAGTATGTGACGCTTGATAGGACACAATAAGAAAATACAGAGTCACTTCTGGCTATTTCTGCCAAGGTGCTGTCTTAGGCTGTGTTGCTAGAAAGGAATACCTGAGGTTTGGTACTGTATAAAGAAAATGGGTTTATGTGGCTCATGATTCTTAAGAAGCATGGTGGTAACACATAGTTCTGATGAGGGTCTCAGGAAGCTTCCACTCATGGTAAAAAGCCAAGTGGGCTGGTATCACATGGTGGGAGAGGAAGCAAGAGAGAGAGAGAACGAACGCAAAAGAGGGAGCAGAGGAGGTGCCAGGCTCTTTTTAACAACCAGGTCCCACAGGCACTCACTCCTGGGAGTGAGAACTCACTCGCTCACACGAAAATGGCAGCTCCACACCCATTAAGGATCCACTCCAATGATCCAAACGCCTTCATCCAGGGCCCACCTCCAACACTGGGGATCAAATTTCAACATGAGATTTTGAGGAGACAAATATCCAAACTATATCATGTGCATAATCTGAATCCAATCATAAGCTAAGATCAGACAAACCCAATTGAGGGACATTCTACAAAATAACTGGTCTATAATCTTCAAAACTGTCAAAGTCATAAGAGCTAAAGAAAGGTTGAGGAATTATTCTAGAATGAAGAAACTGGCGACGTAATTAAATGCAACATACGAATATGGATCACTTTTGCTACAAATAACATTATTAAAACAGCAAAACCTGAACGGAGTATGCGGGTTAGATGGTAGGAGGGTTGGATGAACCAATACTAAAGTTCTGATTTTGATGCTGGCCTGTTGTTTTGCAGATTGTCCGTTTGCATGAAACACATGCTCAATTATTCAGAGAAGATGGAGGCAGGGGGTAGGCAACTTACTCCCAAATTGTTTTATAAACAAAAATTAAGTTATTGGTCTGAATTTGCAAACTTTTCAGTAAGTCTGAAATTGTCTCAAAACAAAACAAAAAAATATTTTAAAATCACATATAAGAGGGTATTCCTTAAGCCTGGCTTCTTTCAGTGAAAATTTTGAAATAATTTTAAACACAATTTAAGTAAATTAAACATCCTTCCACCCGCACAGGCAATCACAGACTAAAGTTAAGCAAAAAAAAAAAAAAAAAAAAAAAAATCCAGATACAGAACAATACATACTTTATGAGTACAGTTAAATAAAATTTAAAAATAGGTAAATCCAATCCTTGGTGTTAGAAAGTCAAAACAGTGTTTATACTAGAGTAGGGATGGTGCTGGGAAGAATTTATAACACCATTATGTTACCACTGCCATTTTAAATTTTATATACATTCAATCATTCAATATTAACTCTTACATCTGGCTTTCTTTGCTTAGCATTATGTTAGTGAGATCTGTCCATGTTTTCACATGTTGCCGTAACTCACTCATTTTCAGTGCTGTGGAGTATTCCATTGGGTGAATATATGAAAACGTACATATCATCTTAGAGATGATGCCTGATTTTTCCGGCAGTGGTAATTATTAATAATCCTGCTATCAGCACATATGTGTGCAGTTTTGCATCACAGGGTATGTGCAAATGTAGCTGATAACGCCAAACACTTGCCCAAGTCGCTGGCCCGATTTAAATTCCCACAGTGCAAAAAAGTTTCTAATTTTAATAAACACTTTTATTCTCAGTGTCATGTATTATTTCCAATACTTACCAGATATCTCAATGTTTGATTAACCGAATTCCTCTGTCTCTAACCAGCCACCTAAACATTAGGCTTTCACAGTGATTCACTCCTTCCCTCTATTCCTCCATCCTCAAAATAAAACCAAACATTTGAAATGCTGTAATAGCCCCCAAAGCCAGTAATAGAATTGAGTTTTGAAACTTCCATTTTACTCATTGTTCTACGTCAAGCTCAAATGCCCATCTTCTAGAAAGATGGCCCTGATTGCTGTCCCAGAGCTCATGTTCTCCATCCTCTGAGAAGGGCAATATAAGCAACACAAAATTCAACAGTGTATCATGGGAAGGCTTCAACGGCAAAGCTAGAGATCAGGATGGGGGTGGGGATAGGTACATCTTATATTTCTTTGTGTCCTCAATAGTAGTCAACAACATGTAGAACATGCAATGGGTACCCAATAAATACATGTTAATAAATTCCTGAAGCTTTGTTCTGATTAAAGAAATGTTGGTCCCCTGAGGTTTGAAGGCTTTTCAATACAGCCATGAAGCAATGAGTCTAAAAAGGTAAAACTGCACACCAGTTAGCTCATTTGATGACCAAAGGCCATGTTCTTGGGCTTCACCAAGCTGTAGCAATATTGCTCCTTCCTTCTGATGTACCAGATGAACAAGAGGAGCTTCTCTTGGCCACCAATACCTCCTTTCTTGCTTCTCTTCCCATCTGCTACTTATCCAGGCAATATATTAGCTGCCTCTGATCAAGTTCCAGAAAGGACAAATAAACAACTTTGTGGGGGTTCTGTCCTACAGTAGAACTCCAAGGTTGGCCTGTAGGAAGAACTGAGAGTGAAGCTCTAATTCAGCACAAAGGCCCTGAGAGAAGGAAAACCTTAAGTGGAAGCTTTCTTAAAAGCGCTATCTTAGAGCTGTGTAGATCTATCTCAGAGATATGTGGATCTTCACATATACATGCACCAGCGTTTTCTACCTGTGTCCAGACTCAAGGGCAGCACCTTCATGCAAGCCTGGCCAGACCACATGTTCACTGCCCACAGGACAGTGTTAAAAAAATAGGAAGTTTCAAGGACTGGATCAAATGCAGAATGATTATACCCAAATGATCAAGTACAGGATAACTCACTGCCAAGGAAAATAAAAGTAGCAGTAAGGTAGGCAGAGGCAGCCTTGGAGAGGCTCAGGTGAAGCTGTTATCAGAAAACAGGCCATGTTGAATGGGTAGGCACAGCACCTGTAAGCTCAATGAGCTAGAAAACCATATTCATCAAAGATCTGTCAGAGGGAGAAATTGTGTTTCCAAGGATATCCTCTCCCTTCCATAAACAGTGAAGCAACGGCCAGGCACAGTGGGTCATGCCTATAATCCTAGCATTTTGAGAGGCCAAGATGAGTGGATCACTTGAGGTCAGGAGTTTGAGACCATCCTGGCCAACATAGTGAAACCCTGTCTCTACTAAAAATACAAAAGGTAGCTGGGCATAGTGGTGCATGCCTGTAGTTCCAGCTACTCAGGAGGCTGAAGCAGGAGAATCGCTTGAACCCAGGAGACAGAGGTTGCAATGAGCCAAGATCACGCCATTGCACTGCAGCCTGGGCGACAGAGCGAGACTCCATCTCCCCCCACCAAAAAAAAAAAAGAAAGTGAAGCAAGGAAATGCCTGAATACCTGGAGTTTCCCAGACCACCACCAGCCGCCTTGGAGTGGCTCAGCTCAGCCAGAATTCAGAACCTGAAGTGCCAGTTGTCACCCAACAGGAAGTCAACACAAGGGCAGAGGATAGACAAGCAATGTAGTGTGGTGAAAGATGGAGGGATGTCAGAAGCCTCTATGAAAGTGAATATGAAATGCTGAAGACAAGAACCCTGAGAAGTCAAATTTGTGTTTTCCTCATTGGTATTCATTGCAAAAACTGGACTTTAGAGCGTCCTGCCTTTTACACAGGTTACTTGAGGTTGTCAGAACTGTTGAGATGTATTCTGAATCAGTTGCCCCAATGACATCCTAGGGAAAATGCAAGCAGGCTTCTATTCTCAGTAGAAGTATTTTCAGTGTCTATCACCTAGGGTGATTGCAAATGTTAGTACTGAAAAACAAAACTGGGAGGGTAGGCCTTGGAGAAGCAGAAGAGAAAATGTGAATCTAGAATGCAGATTATTAGCTTACATCATCCATGTCCACAGCACAGAAAATGTTACAGTGTCAATATCTACCCTGGATGACCTGGCTAGGACATCAGTTCTCACTTTCACATTTTCTGACTTGACAGTTTTTCAGATTTGAAGGTCAAAGAGAGGTTTCTACCCAGCCACCAATAAAACAAACAACAACATACCTATTTTTGCACACATCAGCCCATGAGGTAATATGCTTTGGTCAGAGTTCCTGAATTCTATAAGATCTTAGAAATTAATCAGCCTTCATTTCCCAGAAAAAGAAGCTGGAATCTTGAGTGTTAAGAAACTTCTCTTAAAGCTTCTGGCTAGATGAGAGCATTCAAACATAAACTTCAGGTCTCCCAATTCCATTCATGCTTGTGAATGACAAAATACTTTTCTGAAGTCATAAGCCTAAATCACAGTGGACTAAGCTAGAAATAAAAGGAAAGAAGAGCCTGTTTGTCAAATTTGAATCTTTTTATCAAAACAGTTAAATTAACTAATTGAATTTAAAGGATTTTCTAGTAAAAGAGAGAATCCTTTCCAGAGGAGGGATGTAAAGCACTCACCAATCCATCTCAAATCCTTCTCTGGTCACTGCCAAAGCAACTGTTATCACAGTCTCCCACATAGAAAAGAGTATCTGCTCAGAAGGGAAACTGGATTGCTGCCCAGTCCCCCACAACATCCAACCTCCAATTTCAGAGGTGCCTTCTGCTGCAATGCAATTTCAAATAAATGATGAAAAAAGTTGCAGAGATGCTTTTACATCTTTTTCAGTAACCCTAGCTGATTTCATTCATTTATTTTGCACCATAGGTTCAGGTAAAACCCCTTTCTGTAGACTTATTCTGCATTAACTACTCCTGGTACATGCACACACATGCTCATGTGCACATATGCACGTGCAAGCACACACACACCATAGCCTACTTATCTAACTGCAGTCAACTCTCATTTGTCCGGAAGCTCTGCCATGAGTGGCACATTCCTCGTATTCTTTCCTTATAGAGCTCTGTAGAGGTTGGAAAAGGTAAGAAACCACGGACTATCCCTAAGCTTTATATTAGCTAACAGCTTATCCTCTTGTGTTGCTTCTGCAAATGTGCTACAACAAAACCAAATTGCAAAAATAGCTAAAACAAAGGAAGACCAAGGAAGAGAAAGAAAAGCCAAAGAAAATTCCCAGAAAACTCATGAACAGAGAAATAAAGGTCCTTAGAGATGAGCTGAGAATACTGAAGGATCAGAAAGAGGAAGCATCAGTTGTAAGTTTTTTAAAAAGTTCTTAAAAAAGGTTTTCTAGAAGGAAGAAAGGCTACTTGGAAGAAAGATAGCAATATCTGATGACCCACTAAGAGACTGAAAGTTGTGCATTTTAAAATTAAGTGACTCACTTCTTACAGCCAAAGCAGAAATCAAATGGGGAAAAAACAATCTAGAGAAAAATCTGCCGTTAACAGGGTGCAGGGGGTGAGTGGATGGAGGATGGTAAAGAAAGGAGGAAGAATCAGTGACACCAAATGGGGCTGTTTAGTATGAAATTCATAATCTGAGAAATCTGTTTCTGAAAATAGTTTATTGTCCTGCCAGCCAATTTAATTGTAGAACTATGAAGGAATGTCTACATGGAAATGTGCAGTCTGCAAGTTAGAGAAACGGTCTGGTAGGAAGCACTAGCATATGAAATTCACTCTGTTTAAACAAATGTCCGAAATCTCTCAAGGAGGGAAATAAGCAAATCCAACAACATACACCATTGGGAAAAGAGCTAAGAAGGTCATTTGTATGTGTTTGTTGAGAGGAAGATTCTCAGTATTTGACTATTTGAAAGGTTTTAAAAGTAAATAACAGGTATCATCAATAAAAAGGCAAAAAGATAGGATGGCTGTGGGTTAACAGTTTGTGAAGACACACAGAAAGAAACACTTGGATACCTTTTCTAAATCCCCATTCATTTAGTCAGGGATATAAAACTTAATAGAGGCCAAGTGGCCACAGCCCCTCAGGAGGACAGGCCATGCCTCCTGCCCCTACCCTTGCCGTCCCCAGGGTACACTGCTGTCAGCAGCCCTGTCTGCATGGGCACTGTTCTCCTGGAGCCCATCAGGGAGCCTAATTCTTGTTTTGCCATTGCCCTGTTATACACAGATTTGAATCACCACCTAGGAAAACTCCCCACTTACAATCTCTGAAGAGAACATTTATAACATCAAGGTCTCCTCACTCAACCTCAACTTAGAATCAACAAGGGCCATCCCCTTCAGATGGTAATGAAAGCATCAACAATGCTAGCTGTCATTGTCTGTCCCAGCCCTTTCATGTCCCAGAAAGCCTGTCTTTTTTCAACAACTTGGATGAAAACACCAAAACAAGAGATTATTGCTTGGCACACTCATCAGGTAGATAAGAATTAAAGAACATGAGAAGAACCAGCAGCTGTTCTGGTAAGAGCTCTCCATGCCAAAGACAGAGATTTGAACATAATGCAACACAGCAGAGGACAGGGGAGCAGAAAAGGATGACAATGAATGGGTACATTTGGCCAAATGACCCATCTCATTTTGGCTTCCAATTTCCCATGTATCTTCTCAGTCTTTTTCTGAAGCACATTATCTAAGATTCCTCGTCCACCCCTTCACCCAACAACAGTGATTAGAGCAGCATCATTCCCTGCTACTGTTTTAAGCATCATTAAGCTTGCAGGCAAACAATTTGCCACAAGGATATAAGGCATAAAAGGGTGAACTCAAATAGAATTAGTGTCTGTGTTTCATGGGTCAATGCTTCACAAATTTTAATGCACATACAAATCACCTGAAGATCTTGTAAAAATTTAGGTCTGATTCAGCAGATTGGGGTAGGATCTGAGAATGTGCATTTCTAACAAGCCCTCAGGTGACGCCCATCCTGCTGATCCCTGTGCTCCAAGGATCTGGTTCACCCAAAGTAACAGACCTAAAGAGGCAAAGTCTTGTCTAAGGTCACACAGTGCATAGTAGAGCTAGGATTTGAGCTCAGCTCCTCTGACTCCCAAATTCAGTGAAATTGCCCCATCTGAAAAATATCTCAAGCCTCCACATTGGTTGTGTGGTTAAAAATAAATCAGTTATGTCATACTCAAAGATCACCTCCAACGACCAAGTAAAACAATTTTTCAGTTACAGAATGTAAAACCCAGGCCTCTTATTTTCCCATTTTTCAAAGGGGACATTTCCAAAAGGAATTACATCTCTTTAATATTTAAGCTCCTTAGACCTGTGATTCATGTTGAGTCAAAAAGAACAGAAATATTAATCCATGAATATCTGCAGGGAGGCTCTGGACACCTAATCTTCAGTTTATGTAATGAAAACAGAGATGAGATTCAAAGTAAAGTCTCCAGAAGAGACATACACCAGAAGGGAGTAATATCTCTGGGCTGCATTTGTGTAGACCCTTAAGACAAGTCACTAATAGAGCCTCTGGCCTCTCTCCCTGGTAAGAGCAGAGGATCATTTTCCATTCCTTCTCCTGTACCATCCCTAGACTATAGGAAAGTCTGCTGATTCAAGACTCAGCAGAAAGAAGAAAACAATGCTGCTTCTTAAAATACAGCTTCTTCAATTCTCTCCCTCCCATCTCCAACTCGTCATGATGGGAACTCACAAAATAAACCTGATGAACTGAAAAGTAACCAGAAAGACAAAAAGGGAGGGAGGGGAAAAAACCACTCCTATTTATGAGGCTGCAGCACAAAGCACTGATAGTGACAGGAGGAATTTCCGCCAGCCGGAGGCCCCATTCCAAAGTCTCATGTCTGAGTAAGCATGGGTCTTATCAGGTGACCCCCAAAGGTCAGAGGTCAGAGAATTCCTCATCCTAGGGGGCAGAGTAGGGGATAAGCAGAGCATTTATTTCCCTTCCCCTGGTGAGTGACCGCAAACCCTGACACACAGGCACCCTGCAACTCAAATCAGTGATTTCTGCCAGTGAGCCACAAAGTTCCTGATCAGGAAACAAGGCAAGAAGGCTCACTGGGCAAGTTTTCCCACATAGCTCTGCCAGTAGATTTCATTCCTCAGCTACATCACCCCAGGCTTCAGCCAACATTCAAGAACAAGAGGGCAGAAACGGTCACATTCTTTGATTGCATGGAAAGGGAACCAGCAGAATTTTCCATCTGGGCCAAGAACTGAACTGCACTTGAGGGAATAACATGGTATGAAGCATGTCTCCTCTCTCAAAAGAGGCATCATCAGATGGCACAGATTTTTTAATGTCACTAATCTTCATTTGTAGCATTCATACAGCAAAACAGAGAGAATGCTTAATCCTTGCATTCCTAGAAATTAGAACCTAAGGAAGTTTAACAAATTCAAATTATTGTAACAGCATATCCTAGCACAAATTGATATCTTGCTGGTTAGATGCTGGAAAGCTATTCCAAAGCTCCACCGTGTCCTACATGTTAAAGGAAGGAAGACTACATTTCTTTTTGAAGCAGACATTCTATTTGTTCTGGTGATGGAAATAAAAATTATCTTCATCTCAATGTAAAAGGTGGTTAAACAGGGAAACAATAGTCATGTTTGCCTTTGAACATGAACATGACTGCTGGGTTTATATTTCAGCAGAAATGTGTCACTGCAGTTTTGCATATTTGCATGAGAGAAATGCAGTCTTTATATAATTGTGTCTTTTGTTGCTGTTGCTGTTGTTGTTTGAGACAGGGTCTTCCTCTACTGACCTGGCTAGAGTACAGTGGCATGATCACAGTTCACTGCAGGCTTGCATCCTCAACCACTCAGGCTCAAGCAATTCTCCTACCTCAGCCTCCCAAGTAGTTGGGACTACAGGCAAGCACCATCACACTCTGCTAATATCTTTTTCATTTTTTGTAGAGATAGTGTCTCCCTCTGTTACCTAGGCTTGTCTCCAACTCCTGAGTTCAAACAATCCTCCTGCCTCAGCCTCTCAAAGTACTGGGATTACCAGCATGAGCCACTGCACCAGGCATAATTGTGTCTTCTTGAGAAGGCCTCCCCACTTGTATTCTGGCACAAACAGTTCTTGACTAGAGATAGAAGCAAAACCCTAATGATTTCAAGAAATGGACTCAGACTTGTTCTTCACCTTGAATCAAAGGAGAGATTGGAAAGGGAATCGGTCAGAACCTACTGTAGCTCAGTGGAACAGGATCTGTTGATTAATACCTACACACCCCTCCCCAAATGTCCCTGCACTGCTGTTTGAGATTGAATAACTCAGGCTTTGGGAAACACACAGTGATGGACTATTGTTTCCTGGGTGATTGTCATCTGGGAACACAAAGCTGGGCCAAATCCTATGGGTAGGGGGCTACATGGCTCCTATAGTCACACACATTTGTGCAAATTGCAGGAAGGCATGCAAGAAGGCATTTCATAAGGTGAAATTATAAAAGGTAGTCCCTCCAGAAAAAGCAGCAGCTGGGTGGGATAATTGGAGCCTGTAATCCCAGACATTTGGGAAGCTGTGGTGGGAGGACCACTTGAGCCCAAGAATTCAAGTCCAAACTGGGCAACATAGTGAAACCCCCACCTCTAAATTTTAAAGGATTTCTCAAAAAAAAAAAGCATACAAACGGCCAATAGGTATATGAAAAGGTGCAAAACTTCACTAAGTATCAGGGAAATGCATAGCAAAACCACTAGATATAGCCCTGCACCTGTCAGAATGGCTATTATAAAAAAAAGACCAGGGATAATAAGTGTTTGCAATGATGTGAAGAAAAGAAAACCCTTGTATCCTGCTGGTGGGAATGTGCATTGGCACAGCCATTACAGAAAACAGCATGAAAGTTCCTCAAAAACTAAAAGTAAATTACCATGTGATTCCGATTCAGCAATTCCACTTTTCAGCATATATCCAAAGGAACGGAAATCACTATCTTCAAGAGATAGCTGCACTCCCATGTTTACTGCAGCACTACCCACAAAAGCCAAGATATGGAAACAGCCTAAATGTCCACTGACAGAAATGGATAAAGAAATCTGATACATGTACACGTGTGTGTGTGTGTGTGTGATAAAATATTATAAAGCCTTTAAAAAGAAGGAAAACCTGTCATTTGTGACAACATGGGTGAACCTGAAGAATGCCATGTTAAGTGAAGAAAGGCAGATGCAGAAAGACAAATATTGCATGATCTCACTTATATGGGAATGTAAAATAGTCAAATTCATAAAGGCAGAGAGTAGAATGGTGGTTGCCGGAGGCTTGGGGAAGTGGGAAATGGGGAGATGTTGCACATAGGGTACACAGTTTCAGTTATGTAAGATGTTTAATATCTGGAGATCTAATGTAAAACAATACGACCGTTGTTAACAGTACTCAAGTGTATACTTTTGCTAAGAGGGTAGATTTTAAGTGCTCTCATCACAAAAAAAAAAAAGAAAGAAAATGGTAAGTATAGGAGGTGATGAATATGCTGATGATTCACTTGATTGTGGTGATTATTTCATATATATGTATATCAAATCATCAAGTTGTACATCTTAAATATATGCAATTTTTGTTTGTCAATTATATCTCAATAAAGCTAGAAAAAGAAAAAAAATAGAAGCTTCAAGGCAAAGAGAACTTGATCAGTTCAGTTATGAATTGAAACCTCTCTTATGTTCCCTCAGAAACACACAGAAAAATTGGAATTATATTTACTTCTGCTTCTTAATGACTAAGATGTTAGAGCAAAGAAAATTGCCAGAGGCAGAGATAGACATTATACAATGATGACCATGTCACTCCACCCAGAAGACCTAAATGTATAGCAATCCTAAATGTATATGCACCAAACAACAGAGGTGCAAAATATGTGAAGATAATCTGATAGAACTGAAAGGATAGACAAATTCACAATTATAGTTGGAGATTTCAATACCTCTTTCTCTCAAAAAATGATGGAACAACTAGACAGAAAATCAGCAAGGGCAAAGTAAAGGAATTCAACAAAACTATCAGCCAACAGTATCTAATTTAACATTTATGAAACACTCTCTCCAACAACAGCAAGGCACGCATTCTTTTCAAGATAGAACTATAAAATAAATTTCAAGAAATTTAAAAGAATTAAAATCATGCAAACTGTGTCCTCTGACTACAATGGAATTAAACTAGAATTCAATAACAAAGATAATAAGAAAACCTCCCATCACTTGCAAAGTAGACACTTCTGAATAATCCATGAGTAAAAGAAAAAGTCTCAAGCAAATTAAAAACTTCATTGAACTGGATGAAAATCAAAATGCAACACATCAAAACTGTAGGACACAGAAAAAGCAATGCTGAGAGGAGGAGCTGAAATACAAAATGCTTACATTAGAAAAGATCAAGTCCAGGTGTTGTGGTTCATGCCCATAATCCAGCACTTTGAAAGGCCAAGGCAGGCAGATTGCTTGAGCCCAGGAACTCAAGACCAGCCTAGGCAACATAGTGAGACCTAATCTCTACAAAAGATTTTTTAAATTAGCCAGGTGTGGTGGTGCATACCAGTATTCTCAGCTACTTGGGAGGCTGAGGAGGGAAGACTGCTTGAGCCCGGGAGGCTGAGGCTGCAGTAGGCCATGATTACACAACTGCACTCCAACCTGAGTCACAGAGTGAGACACCGTCTCAAAAAAAAAAAAAAAAAATGCCAACCAAAAACAAAAGTTGGGACCTGGGCAAGATAGCTCCAGTCTGCAGGTCCCAGCAAGATCAATACAAAAGGCAGGTAATTTCTGCATTTCCAACTGAGGTACCTAGCTCATCTCATGGGGACTGGTTAGACAGTGGGTGCAGCCCACAGAGGTTGAATAGAAGGAGGGTGAGGTGTTATCTCACCCAGGAAGCACAAGGGGTCAGAGAACTCCCTCCCCTAGCCAAGGGAAGCTGTGAGGGACAGTGCCATGAGGAATCGTGCATTCTGGCACAAATACTATGCTTTTCCCACAACTTCACAACCCGCAGACTAGGAGATTTCCTTGGGTACATATACCAGCAGCACCCTGGGTTTCAAGCACAAAACCTGGTGGTCATTTGGGCAGACACTGAGCTAGCTGCAGGAGTTTTATTTTTATACCACAGTGGCACATGGAACACCAGCAAGACAAAACCACTCACTCCCCTGTAAAGGAGGCTGAAGCCAAGGAGGCAAGTGGTCTTGCTCAGTGGTTCTCACCCCCATAGAGCCCAGCAAGCTAAGATTCACTGGCTTGAATTTCTTGCCATCAGCACAGCAGTCTGAAGTCAACCTGGGATGTTCAAGCTTGGTTGGGGGAGGAGCATCCACCATTACTAAAGCTTGAATAGGCAGTTTTTCCCCAACAGTGTAAACAAAGCCATAGGGAAGTTCAAACTGGGTGGAGCCCATCACAGCTCAGCAAAGCCAATGTAGCCAGACGGCCTCTCTAGATGCCTCCTCTCTGGGCAGGGCATCTCTGAAAAAGAGGCAGCAGCCCCAGTCAGGGGCTTATAGATAAAACTCCCATAACCTTGGCACAGAGCACCTGAGGGAAATGGTGGCTATGGGCACAGCTTCAGCAGACTTAATCATTTCTGCCTGCTGGCTGTGAGGAGAGCAGCAGATCTCCCAGAAGAGCATTCAAGCTCTGATAAGGGACAAACTGCCTCCTCAAGTGGGTCCCTGACCCCCATGCCTCCTGACTGGAAGACACCTCCAAGCAGGGATCAATAGACACCTCATACAGGAGAGCTCCAGCTGGCATCCAGTGGGTACCCTCTGGGACAAAGCTTCCAGAGGAAGGAACAGGCAGCAATCTTTGCTGTTCTGCAGTCTCCGCTGGTGCTACCCAGGCAAACAGAGTCTGGAGTGGACCTCCAGCAAAGTCCAGCAGACCTGCAGCAGAGGGACCTGACTGTTAGAAAGAAAACTGACAAATAGAAAGGAATGGCATCAACATCAACAAAAGGGATGTCCACACAAAAACCCCATCTGAAGGTCACCAGCATCAAAGACTAAAGGTAGATAAATCCACAAAGATGAGGAAAAATCAGCACAAAAAGCTGAAAATTCCAAAAACCAGAATGTCTCTTTGCCTCCAAAGGATCACAACTCCTCACCAGCAAGGGAACAAAACTGGATGGAGAATTAGTTTGACAAATTGACAAAAGTAGGTTTCAGAAGGTGGATAATAACAAACTCCTCCAAGCTAAAGGAGCATATTCTAATCCAATGCAAGGAAGCTAAGAACCTTGAAAAAAGGTTAGATGAATTGCTAACTAGAATAACCAGTTTAGAGAAGAACATAAATGACCTGATGGAGCTGAAAAACACAGCACAAGAACTTTGTGAAGCATACACAATATCAATAGCTGAATCGATCAAGCAGAAGAAAGGATATCAAAGATTGAAGATCAACTTCATGAAATAAAGCATGAAGAAAATATTAGAGAAAAAATAATGAAAAGGAACAAACAAAGCCTCCAATAAATGTGGGACTATGTGAAAAGACCAAACCTATGTTTGATTAGCATACCTGAAAGTGATGGAGAGAATGGAACCAAGCTGGAAAAAACACTTCAGGATTATTATCCAGGAGAATGTTCCCAACCTAGCAAGACAGGCCAACATCCAAATTCAGGAAACAGTGAACACCACAAAGATTCTCCTCGAGAAGAGCAACACCAAGACACATAATCGTGAGATTCGCCAAGGTTGAAATGAAGGAAAAAATGTTAAGGGCAGCTAGAGAGAAAGGTCAGTTAACCCACAAAGAGAAGCCCATCAGACTAACAGCAAATCTCTCTGCAGGAACCCTACAAGCCAGAGTTGAGTGGGGGTCAATATTCAACATTATTAAAGAAAAGAATTTTCAAATCAGAATATCATATCCAGCCAAACTAAGCTTCATAAGTGAAGGAGAAATAAAATCCTTTACAGACAAGGAAATGCTGAGAGATTTTGTCACCACCAGGCCTGCCATACAAGATCTCCTGATGGAAGCAATAAATATGGAAAAGAAAAACTGGTACCAGCCATGGCAAAAACATACCAAACTGTAAAGACCATCTATGCTTTGAAGAAACTACATCAATTAACAGGAAAAATAAACAGGATAATGACAGGATCAAATAATAAACATCATAATAACAGGATCAAATTCACACATAACAATGTTAACCTTAAGTTGAAATGGGCTAAATGCCTCAACTGAAAAACACAGACTGGCAACTTGGGAAAAAATCAAGACCCATTGATGTTCTATATTCAGGAGACCCATCTCTCATGCAAAGATACACATAGGCTCGAAATAAAGGGATGGAGGAATATTTACCAAGCAAATAGAAAGAAAAAAAAGGTAGGGGTTGCAATTCCAGTCTCTGATAAAACAGACTTCAAACTAACAAAAATCAAAAAAGACAAAGGGCATTACATAATGGTAAAAAGATCAATGCAAAAAGAAGAGCTAACTATTATAAATATATATGCACCCAATAGGAGCACCCATATTCATAAATCACTCAGATTCATAAAGTTCTCAGAAACCTACAAAGAGACTTAAACTTCCATATAAAAATAGAGAAAGACTTTAACATCTCACTGTCAATATGAGACAGATCAACAAGACAGAAAATTAACAAGGATATTCAGGACTCGAACTCATCTCTGGACCAAGCAGACCTAACATACATCTACAGAATTCTCTAACCCAAATCAACAGAATAAACATTCCTCTCAGCACCACATGGTACTTTTTCTAAAATTGACCACATAATTGGAAGTAAAACACTCCTCAGCAAATGCAAAAGAATGGAAATCATAACAAACAGTCTCTCAGACCACAGTGCAATCAAATTAGAACTCGGGATTAAGAAACTCACTCAAAACCTCACAACTACATGGAAACTGAACAACTTGTTCCTGAATGACTACTAAGTAAATAACAAAATTAAGGCAGAAAGAAATAAGTTCTTTGAAACCAATGAGAACAAAGAAACAATGTACCAGAATCTCTGGGACACAGCTAAAGCAGTAGTTAGAGGAAAATTTATAGCCCAAAAGGCCCACAGGAGAAAGCAGAAAAAATATCTAAAATTGACACCGTAATATCACAATTAAAAGAACCAGAGAAGTAAGAGCAAACAAATTCTAAAGCTAGCAGAATATAAGAAATAACTAAAATCAGAGCAGAACTGAAGGATATAGAGACATGAAAAACCCTTCAAAAAATCAACCAATCCAGGAACTAATTTTTTGAAAATATTAACAAAATAGACTGCTAGCCAGACTAATAAAGAAGACAAAAGAGAAGAATCAAGTTGACACCATAAAAAATGATAAAGGTGATATCACCACTGATCCCACAGAAATACAAACTACCATCAGAGAATACTTTAAACACCTCTATGCAAATAAACTAGAAAATCTAGAACAAATGGATAAATTCCTGGACACATACACCCTCCTGAGACTAAACAAGGAAGAAGTCAAATCCCTAATAGACCAATAACAAGTTCTAAAATTGAGGCAGTAATTAATAGCCTACTAACCAAGCCCAGGAACAGACAAATTCACAGCTGAATTCTACCAAAGGTACAAAGATGAGCTAGTACCATTTCTTCTGAAACTATTCCTAGCAATAAAAAAGAGGGACTCCTCCCTAACTCATTTTATGAGGCCAGCATTATCCTGATACCAAAACCTGGCTGAAAAACAACAAAAAAGAAAATTTCAAGCCAATATCCCTGATGAAAATTGATGTGAAAATCCTCAATAAAATATGGTGAATCAAATCCAGAAGTACATCAAAAAGCTTATCCACCACTATCAAGTTGGCTTCATCCCTGGAATGCAAGGCTGGTTCAACATGTGCAAATCAATAAATGTAATCCATATAAACAGAATCACTGATAAAACCACATGATTATCTCAATAGATGCAGAAAAAGCCTTCAATAAAATTCAATGTTGCCTCATGCTAAAAACTCTCAATAAACTAAGTATTGATGGAACATATCTCAAAATTATAAGAGCTATTTATGAGAAACCCACTGCCAATATCATACTGAATGGGCAAAAGCTGGAAGTATTATCTTTGAAAACCGGCACAAGACAAGGACTCCCTCTCTCACCATTCCTATTAAACATATTATTGGAAGTTCCAGCCAGGGCAATCAGGCAAGAGAAAGAAATAAAGGGTTTTCAAACAGGAAGAGAGGAAGTCTTGTAAATTTGTCTTGGCTATGAGGGATCCTTTTGGTTCCATATGAAATTTAAAGTAGTTTTTTCTAATTCTGTGAAGAAAGTCAATGGTGATGAGGATAGCATTGAGTCTATAAATTACTTTGGGCAGTATGGCCATTTTTACAATATTGATTTTTCCTATCCATGAACATGGAATTTTTTATTATTTTTTTGTGTGTCTTCTTTTATTTCTTTGAGCAGTGGTTTGTAGTTCTCCTTGAAGAGGTTCTTCACATCTCTTGTAGCCAAGACAATCCTAAGCAAAAAAAAAAAAAAAAAAGGTGGAAGCATCACACTACCTGACTTCAAATTATACTACAAGGCTACAGTAACCAAAACAGCATGGTACTGGTACCAAAACAGATGTATAGACCAATGAACAAAACAGAGGCCTCAGAAGTAATGCCACACCCTAAAATCATCTGATCTATGACAAACCTGACAAAAATAAGCAATGGAGAAAAGATTTCCTATTTAATTATTGGTGTTGGGAAAACTGTCTAGCCATATGCAGAAAACTGAAACTGGACTCCTTCCTTACACCTTATACAAAAATTAACTCAAGATGGATTAAAGACTGAAACTTAAGACCCAAAACTATAAAAACCCTGGAAGAAAATGTAGGCAATACCAGTCAGGACATAGGCATGGGCAAAGACTTCATGACTAAAACATCGAAAGCAAGGGCAACAGAAGCCAAAATTGACAAATGGGATCTAATTAAACTAATGAGTTTCTGCACAGCAAAAGAAACTATAATCAGAGTGAATGGGAGAAAAATTTTGCAATCTATTCATCTGACAAAAAACTACTATCTAGAATCTACAAGGAACTAAAGCAAATTCACAAGAAAAAAACAATCCCATCAAAAAGTGGGCCAAGGATACAAACAGACACTTCTCAAAATAAGACATTTATGTGGCCAGCAAACATATGAAATAATACTCATCATCTTTGGTCATTAGAGAAATGCAAATCAAAACTACAATGAGATGCCATCTCATGCTAGTTAAAATGGTGATCATTAAAAAGTTAGGAAACAACAGATGCTGGAGAGGATGTGGAGAAATAGGAATGCTTTTACACTGTTGCTGGGAGTGTAAATTATTCCAAACATTGTGGAAGACAGTGTGGCGATTCCTCAAGGATCTAGAACCAGAAATACCATTTGACCCAGCAATCTCATTACTGGATATATGCCCAAAGGAACATAAATAATTCTGCTATAAAGACACATGCACATGTATGTCTAATGCAGCACTATGCACAATAGCAAAGACTTGGAACCAACCCAAATTCCCATTAATAATAGACTGGATAAAGAAACTGTAGCATGTACACACCGTGGAATACTATGCAGCCATAAAACAGGATGAGTTTATGTCCTTTGCAGGGACATGAATGATGCTGCAAACCATCATTCTTAGCAAACTAGCACAGGAACAGAAAATCAAACACTGCACGTTCTCACTCATAAGTGAGAGTTGAAGAATGAGAACACATGGACACAGGGAGAAAAACATCACACACTGGGGCCTGTCAGGGGGTGGGGGGCTATGGGAGGAATAGTGTTAGGAGAAATACCTAATGCAGATGATGGGTTGATGGGTGCAGCAAACCACCATGACACCTGTATACCTATGTTACAAACCTGCACATTCTGTACATGTATCCCAGAACTTAAAGTATAATAATAATATTAAAAAGGTCACAGCCAGATGAATTCACAGCTTAATTCTATAAGACATTCAAAGAAAAATCAGTACTAATCCTACTGAAAGTATTCCAAAGATTGAGAAAAGGAAATTTTCCCTAAATCACTCTATGAAGCTAGTATCACACTAATATCAAAACCAAGAAAGGGCATAACAAAAAAAGACAACTACAAACCCATATTTCTGATGAACACAGATGCAGAAATCTTCAACAACAACAAAATACTAGCAAACTAAATCCAATAGCACATCAGAGAGATAATACACCATGATCAAGTGGGTTTCATCCCAGGGATGCAGGGATGGCTTAATGTATGCAAGTCACTAAATCACATAAGTATTTCCACCAGCTTATACACTGCTGGTGGAAATGTAGAATTAAAAACAAGTCTGTATGATCATGTTGATAGATACAGAAAAAGCATTTGATAAAATCTAGCATTCCTTTATGATAAAAATCCTCAACAAACTAGGCATAGAATGGACATACCTCAAAATAATAAAAGCCATATATTACAAATCCACAGCCAATATCATACTAAATGGGGGACACTGAAAGCATTCTCTCTGAAAAGTGGGACAAGACAAGGATGCTCACTTTCACCACTTCCACGCAACATATTACTGGAAGTCCTAGACAACGCAATCAGGCAGGAGAAAGAAATGGATATCCAAATTGGAAAAGAGAAAGTCAAACTATTGTTGTTCACTGATAATATAATAGTATACCTAGAAAACCCTAAAGACTCCTAGATTTGATGAATGAATTCAGTAAAGTTCAGGTTATAAAATCAGTGGACAAATATCAGTAGCATTGCTATACACCAACAACGACCAAGCTGAGAATCAAATCAATAACTCAATCCCTTTAACAATCACTGAAAAATCAAAATACCTAGAAATATACATAATGAAGGAGATAAAAGATCTCTACAAGGAGAACTATAAAACAAAAGAAACCATAGATGACACAAACAACTGGAAACATCCCATGCTCGTGGATTAGAAGGATCAATATCATGAAAGTGACCATACTGCAAAAGTAATCTATAGATTCAATGCAATTTCTATCAAAATGCCAACATCAATTTTCACAGAATTAGAAAACAATTTGAAAATTCATATGGAACAAAAGAATGACCCTGAATATCCAAAGCAATCCTAGGCAAAAAGAACAAATCTGGAGGCATCACATTACCTCACTTCAAGTTATACTACAAGGCTACAGTGACCAAAAGAACTTGGTACTGGTATATAACAATAGATACACAGACCAATGGAACAGAAGAGAGAACCCAGAAATGAACCCAAATACTTACAGCCAACTGATTTTGACAAAGCATACAAAAATATAAATTGGGGAAAGGACACCCTATTTAATAAATGGTGCTGGGAAGACTGAATAGTCACATGTAGAAGAATGAAACTAGATCCCTATCTCTCACCTTATACAAAAATCAACTCAAAATGGATCAAAGACTTAAATTTAAGACCTGAAACCATGAAAGTCATAGAAGAAAACCTAGGAAAAACTCTTCTGTACATTGCCCTATGCAAAAAATTTATGACTAGGACCCTAAAAGCAAATGCAACAAAACAAAAAATAAATCAATCGGATCTAATTCAACTAAAAGGCTTCTGCACAGCAAAATAAATAATTGTCAGACTGAATAGACAACTCACAGAATGAGAGATAATATTTGCTAACTATACATCCAAAGAAGGACTAATATCCAGAATCTACAAGGAACTCAAACAAAGCAGCAGAAAAAAAAAGATAATCCCATTCAAATGTGGGCAAATGAAATGAATACATTTCTCAAAAGAAGATAAACAAATGGCTAATAAACATATGAACAAATGCTCAACATCACCATTATCAGAGAAATGAAAATTCAGACTACAATGAGATACTACTTTACCCCTGCAAAAGTGGCCATTATTAAAAAGTCAAATAAAAAATAGATGTTGGCATAGATGTGGTGAAAGGTGTGGTAAAAGGCAATGCTTAGACACTGCTGGTGGAAATGCAGATTAGTAAAACCTCTACGGAAAACAGTATGGAGATTTCCTAAAGAACTACAGGTAGATCTACCATTTGATGCAGAAATCCCACTACTGGATATCTAATCAAAGGAAAAGAAGTCATTATATAAAAAAAAGACAACCACATATATGTGTTTGTTGTAGCACAATCCACAATTGCAAAGACATGGAACCAACCTAAGTGCCCACTGACCAACAAATGGATAAAGAAAATGTGGTATATAAACACCATGAAATACTACCCAGCCATAAAAAAAAAAGAAAAAAATACTATCTTTTGTAGAAATGTGGGTGGAGCTAAAGGCCATTATTCTAAGTGAAACAACTCAGGAATGGAAAACGAAATACTACATGTTCTCACTTATAAGTAAAAGCTAAGCTATGGATAAGCAAAGGCATATAAAGTTGTATAATGGACTTTGGGCACTTAGAAGTGGGAGATTGGGAAGGAGATGTGATTAAAAATAAACACATATTGGGTACACTACATTGTATCTAAAATCTCAGACTTCAACACTATACAATTCATCCATGTAACCAAAATCTACTTGTACCCCAAAAGCTATTGAAATAAAAAATATATACATATAAACATATATATATAAACAATTAGTTTTTAAACAATAAAAATTATGCAATGTTGGATGTACTGTTATATATATGTCCAAAAGTTAAAATTAACTGTGATGTACAAATCTTCTAGATTCTTACAGAATGTTTTATTTGCTCGTTTTGTCAATTATACTAAGTGAAATGTAATATGAAGTTTGATATGGTTTGGATTTGTGTCCCTGCCCAAATCTCATGTCAAATTGTAACCTCCAATGTTTGAGGAGGGGCCTGATGGAAGGTGATTGGATCATGGAGAAAAATTTGCTCCTTGCTGGTCTCATGATAGGAAGTGAGTTCTCATGATATTTGGTTATTTAAAAGCATGTAGCATCTCCCCCTTCATTGTTTGTGGGCCTCCACCTAGACTTCAGAGGATATATAAAAATGCCTGAATGTCCACGCAGAAGTCTGCTGCAGGGGTAGAGCCCTCATGGAGACCCTCTGCTAGGGCACTGCAGAGGGAAAAATGTGTGCTTGGAACCCCTACATAGTGTCCCCACCAGCACACTAACTAGAGGAGCTGTGAGAAAAAGAACACCATCTTCCAAACCCCAGAATGGTAGCGCCATTGCCAGCTTGAATCATGCACCAGAAAAAGCCATAGGCACTCAATGTCAGCTTGTGAAAGTGCCCTGGGGGCTGTGCCCTGCAGAGTCACAAAGGCAGAGATTCCCAAGGCCTTGAGAACCCACCCCTTGCATCAGTGTGGCCTGGACATAACACACGAAGTCAAAGAAGATTATTTTGGAGCTTTAAGATTTAATGACTGCCCAAATGGATTTTGGACTTGCATGGGGCCTGTAGTCCCTTTGCTTTGATTGATTTCTTACTTCTGGAATATATTTATTTACCCAGTCTCTGTACCCCTGTATCTTGGATATAACTAACTTGTGTTTGATTTCACAGACATGTAGGCAGAAGGGACATGCTTTGTCTCAGATGAGACTTTGGACCGTGAACTTTTGAGTTAATGCCGAAATGAGTTAAGACTTGGAAAACTGTTGAGAAGGGATGATTGTATTTTGCAATGTGAGAATGATGTGAGATTTGGGAGGGGCCAGGAGTAAGATGCTATGGTTTGGATTTGTGTCTCTGTACAAATCCCATGGAAAACTGTAACCCCCAGTATTGGTGAAGGAGACTGATAGGAGGTGATTAACTAATGGGGCAGATTTCCCTGTTGCTGTTCTTGTGATAGTGAGTTCTCATGAAATCTGTTGTTTAAAAGTGTGTAGTGCCTACCCCTTCCTTCACTCTCTCTTCCTCCTTCTCTGGCTATGTAAGATGTGGCTCCTTCCTCTTTGCCTTCTGCCATGATTGTAAGTTTTCTGAGGTCTCCCCAACCATACTTCTTGTACAGCCTGTTGAACTATGAGCCAGTTAAACTTCTTTTCGTTATAAATCATGCAGTCTCAAGTAGTTCTTTATAGCAATGTGACAACAAACTAATACCAATTTTAAAGTAAAATTTCTCCCCCCAAAAAAGAGATAAGATAAACAAATCTATACATAAATTTAACAGCTTAGATAAAATAAATGAATTTCTCAGTAAACACAAAGTACTCAACCAAAATGAAATAGAATGTTTTAGTAGCCCTATAATGATTAAGCATATAAAATTCATAATTTTTAGAAAAACTCCCAAAAAATAAGTATCCAGGCCCAGGTAACTTTAATATAAATTCTACCAAACATTTAAAGATAACTAATATAGATTCTATGCAATCTCTTCCAGAAAACAGAATTTAAGAAAACACTATCCAACTCATTTTATAAAGTTAATATTACCCTGATTCCAAAATCAGACACAAACAGTACTGAAAAGAAAGTAAAACTACAAAAGAATATCCTTCATAAATATACATGTCAAAGTCGTTTTTTAAAATATTAGCAAATATAATTTAGTAATATATAAAAAGAATTGTACACCACGAGCAAGGGGGATTCATTCCAGAGATACAAGGCTGTTTCAATATTTGAAAAATGAGCCAATGCCACCTTAGGTAACTTGGAAAGAAAAGAGCAAATTAAATTCAACAAGAAGAAAATAAATAGTAAAAGTTAGATCAGAAATAAATGAAATTGAACATAGAAAAAAACAATAACATTGAAAGCTGGTTATTTTAAAAGATCAATAAAATCAGCAAGCCTTAAACTAGGCTAACAAAGAAAAAAAATAAAGTACACAAATTACTAATATCAGAAATGAAAGATGGGACATCACTATCGATTTCATAGACATTAAATATTACCCACTCTCAGGTAGTTCTTTATACCAATGTGGGAATGAACATTTTTTGCATATTCATTATATGAGAAATAATCTAGAATAAAGAATAAAGGAATATTGTGAACAACTATATGCCCCAACATTTGGTAACCTAGATGTAACAATTCCTTGAATGACACAATCTTTCAAAATTCAGACAATAAAAAATAAGCAATGTAAATATGTCTGTATCTATTTAAAAAATTGAATCAATAATTAATAACCCTCCAAAAGAAAAAGCATCAGACCCTGATGGGTTCACTGGTAAACCCATCTATCAAACCTTTAAAGAAGAAATTATGCCAATTCCTCAATTCCCTGAAATATCTCCCAGAAAATAAAAGCAGAGGGAATTCTTCCTAGCTTATTCCATGAGGTCGGCATCACCCTAACAACAAAAGCAAAGTAATAGCAAGAACAAAAACTACCGACTAATTTATCTGGCAAATGTAGATGCAAAACTCCTCAACAAAATATTAGCAAATTGAACTCAAATATGTATAAGAAGACATTTTTCCTGCTTCTTGTGTCCCAGCCACTCCACCTCCAGCCATGGCTAAAATGAACCCAGAAACATTTCAGGCAGGATGCACAATATGATATAATCAAACAGGAGTTATCCCATATATTCAAGGCTAGTTTAACATTCGAAAATTGATTAATGTAATCAATGACATTGACAGACTAAAGAAAAAAATTACATGATCATACAAATAGATGGAGAAAAAAATACTTGAAAAAAAAATCCAACACCCATTTATGATAAAATATCTCAGTAAAATAGAAATAGAGACAAACTTCTTCAATTTAATAAAGAATATTTTTAATACAGTAAAACATGAAAAGGAAATAAAAGATATACTAATTGCAAAGGAAGAAATAATGTTGCCTTTGTTCACAGATGACATGAATGCTGTGTAGATTTTTTTAAAAGAACTCCTGAAACTAACAAACAATATAATTATAGCAAGTGATTGTATCTAGCCTTGCATGACACAAGGTTAATAAAGTGAATTGTATTCCTACATACCAGCAATAAACAAGAAGTATTTTAAATTAAACATTTAGGTATACATCTAACAAAATATGTACAAGATCTATATGACAAAAAATACAAAATTCTGATAAAGAAAATAAAAAAGAAATAAGTAAATGTACAGATATTCCATGTTCATGAATAGGAAGACTCGATAGTATCAAAATGTTAGTTCTTTCCAACTTAATGTTGAGACTCAATGCAATTCCAATCAAAATCCTGTTATTTACTTTATGGATATCTACAAAATCATTCTAAAATTTATATGGAGAGGCAAAACACACAGAATAGCCAATACAATATGGAAAGAGAAGAGAACTGACACTATCCAACTTCAAGTTTAACATTAAAGGTATAATAATCAAGACCACATGCTATTAATGAAAGAAGAGAAAAACAGATAATCAAGTAGAATAGAGAGACCATAAATAGACCAACATAAATATAATCAACTTACCTTTGACAAAGGAGCAAAAGCAATGCAGTAAAAAACAGACTTTTCAACAAATGGTGCTGAACAAATAAACGTTCACATGCAAAAATAATCTAGACACCCTTTGGGAAAACTAACTAAATAAATCTTACATTTGTCAAGAAAATTAACTCAAAATGGATGATAGCTTAAGTGTAGAACATAAAACTATAAAACTTTTAGAGATAATATAGAAGAAAAATCTAGATAACCTTGTTTTTGTCAATGACTCTTTAGATATAACATCAAAGGCACTACCCATAAAATAAATAATTGATAAGCTGGACTTTACTAAACTTAAAAATGTCTGCTCTGTGAAAAACACTATCTAGAGAATGAAAAGACAAGTCATATACTGGGAGAAAATATTTGCAAAGACATCCGATAAATCAACTGCTGTCAAAATATACAAAGAACTCTTAATACTCAACAATAAGAAAATTAACAACCTGATTAAAAAATAGAACAAAGACCAAAACAAGAACCTCACTAAAGAAGATATGCAGATGACAAGTATATCATGACACTCCACATCATATGCATTTCCATGGTGAAGAAAATACAAATTAAAACAAAAGGAGATACTACCACACATCTATCAGAATGGTCAAAATCCAGAACACTGACAATACCAAATACTGAAAAAGATAGGGAGCAATAGGAACCATCCTTCATTGCTGGTAAGAATGCAAAATAGTGCAGCCACTTTGGAAGACAATCAGTTGCTTCTTACAACACTAAACATACTCTTACCCTATAATTCAGCAGTAACACATTTTGGTATTTACCTAAATGAGTTTGAAAACTCTTGTTCACACAGAAACCTACACAAGGATGTTTATAGCAGCTTTATCATAACTGCCAAAACTTAAAAGCAATAAAAACGTCTTTCAGTAGGTGAATGGATACATAAACTGTAAATCCAGATAATAAAATATTATTCAGCACTAAAAAGAAATGAGCTATCACGCCCATAAAAAAGAGAGGGCCAGGTATGGTGGCTCACACCTGTAATTCCAACATTTTTGGAGGCTGAGGAGGGCAGATAACGAGGTTAGAAGACCTAGACCTCACTGGTCTACATGGTGAAACCTCATCTCTACTAAAAATACAAAAATTAGCTCGGTGCTGTGGTGCATGCCTGTAATTCCAGCTACTCAGGAGGCTGAAGCAGGAGAATTGCTTGAACCCAGGATTGATGGTTGCAGTGAGTCGAGGTTGTGCCACTGCACTCCAACCTGGCAACAGAGCAAGACTCCATCTTAAAAACAAAAACGAAAATGAGGGAAACTTAAATGCATATTACTAAGTGAAAAAGGCCAATCTGAAAAGGCTACATATTGTATGCTTACAATTATATGACATTCTAGAAAATGCAAAACTAAAAAGATCCATGGTTTCCAGAAGTAGGAGAGTGGAGAAATGAATAAGGTGGAGCACAGAAAATTTTCAGGGCAATGAAAATACTGTATATAATAATAAAATGGTGGGTATATGTCATCATAAATTGGTTGAAACTTATACAATGTACAACTCCAAGAGTGAACTCTAAAGTTAACAATAAAGGTTAGGTGATAATGATGTGTCAACATATGATCATCAATTGTAACAAATGTACTACTCTGGTGGGAGATGCTGATAATGGGAGAAGCTACGTATATGTGGGGGCAGGGAGATTTATGAGATATCTCCTTTATCTTCTTCTCAGTTTTGATATAAATCTAAATCTAATACTGGATAGATAGATAGATAGATAGATAGATAGATAGATAATACTTTAAGTTCTGGGGTATATGTGCAGATCTTGCAGAATTGTTACATACGTACACACATGCCATGGTGGTTTGCTGCCTCCATCCCCTCATCACCTACATTAGGTATTTCACCCAATGTTATCCCTCCCCAATCTCCCCATCCCATGCTATTCCTCCCCTAGTCCCCAACTCCCCAACAGACCCCAGAATGTGACGGTCTCCTCCCTTAGTCCATGTGTTCTCATTGTTCAACACCCATCTATGTGTAAGAACATGCAGTGTTTGGTTTTCTGTTCTTGTGTCAGCTTGCTGAGAATGATGGTTTCCAGATTCATCCATGTCCTTGAAAATGACATGAACTCATCCTTTTTTATGGCTGCATAGCATTCCATGGTGTATATGTGCCACATTTTCTTTACCCAGTCTATCAGTGATGGCCTTTGGATTGTTCCAGGTCTTTGATGTGTCTGTATAATAGAATGATTTATAATCCTTTCAGTATATACCCAGTAATGGAATTGCTGGGTCAAATGTTATTTCTGGTGCTATATCCTTGAGGAATCACCACACTGTCTTCCACAATGGTTGAACTAGTTTATACTCCCACCAACAGGTTAAAAACATTCCTATTTCTAATACTGCTCTCAAAAAATAAAGACTTAAAAGAATGAATCAGTGTAGTCCATCATAGCAATAGGCTAAAGAAAAGTACATGATCATATCAATCAATGCAGAAAAATCATCAATACCCATACATATTCAATACCCATACATATATTTAAATTGACAAAATTCAATACCCATACATATATTTTTTAAAAAGCTCTCAAAAACTTTGTTGACTTGATAGAAATCATCTATAAAAACAAAACAAAGCAAAACAGATAGTTAATATTATACCCAATGATAAAAGTCTGTATGCCTTCTCCTTAAGACTGGGAACAAAGCAAGAGATGTTGCTCTCCCCTTTCTTATTCAATATACTGCACAAAATTCTAGCCAATGCAATAAAGCAAGAAAAGAAAATTAAAGAGAAATATGGCTTCAGAGGGGACTCAAGATGGCGCTGTGAGAACAACCCAGGATTGGAGCCCGCGTTGAATTCGCAAACGGTGAGTCAGTGCTGCATTTCCAGACTGATCTTTGTTGCCCACAGAATGGGAAAACTCCCAAGTATAAAAAGACATGGGACGCCAGGCAGTAGGTCTGCCTGGCTAAGCAGGCAGCCGGGGCGGCGGCGGCCGGCCCTACCCAGCAATCCCCACAGGGCGCGCTTGTCCAGGTGCCTTGTTGAACCGGCAACCTGAGACTTGAGAGGGCTGGACTTGAGACTGAACGAGACTTGCACAGTAGCCCAGCCCAGGGGATTGCAGGGACAGATCGTTTGGGATACCCAGTGGGACGAACAAAACCGTGATTTCAAACTATCCCGGGCAGATGGTCCGAGACGCTCTGTGGGGGAGGGGCGTCCACCACTACGGAGGCAACCTGCCCCAACTGATATACACGCCCACTGCTGAGGCAGCCAGCCATTGCCGAGGCAACCCGCCCCAACTGAGATACACGCCCACTGCTGACGCAGCCAGCCGTTGCCGAGGCAACCCGTCCCTACTGAGATACACGCCCACTGCTGACGCAGCCTGCCGTTGCTGAGGCAACACGCTACAACGAAGAGACTCCACCGCAGGGCGTGGTGGAGACCACAGCAGAGCCGGCAGGAACAGCACGAATCATACAACAGCTGGGCGGAGCCTCGGCAGCCAAACAGTGGCTAGTCTGCCTTTGAGCTGGGCAGGACACCTGATCCGACATCCAAAAATAAAGCCCAAACCCCTCAACACAGAGCATTTGAGAAAAAAAAAAGGGTTGTTTAATGAGCTGTGTTGCAGCAGAATCAAACATAGCAGCCTAACAGCCCTGAATGAACAACAGAGTGCACAGCTCAGCAATTAAACCCCTATAAAGTACAAACTGTCTCCTCAAGCAGCTCCCTGACCCCTCTATATCCAAAAGACTGTCATTAGGCAGGCATCATCCTGGGACAAAGAGAGCAGAAAAAGAAACTGGTAGCATCCCTCGCTGTGCCACGGCTACTAGAGGTGCACCCCAGACAAGCAGGGTCTGGAGCGGACCTCAACAGTCGTACAGCGAAGGGGCTAGACTGGTAGAAGGAAAACCAAGCAACAGAAATACTTCATCATCAACATTCTGGGTGTCCACTCAGAGACCCAAACGAAAAGTCAGCAACTACGCAGACGACCAGCAGACAAATCCACAAAGATGGGAAGAAACCAGCGCAAAAAGGAGGAAAACACCCGAAACCAGAACACATCGCCTCCTAGAAAGGACCAAGACTCCTCACCAGCAAGGGAACAAAGCTGGACGGAGAATGACTGTGACGAAATGACGGAATTAGACTTCAGAAGATGGATAATGAGAAACTTTTGTGAGCTAAAAGATCATGTATTAAATCAATGCAAAGAAACTAAGAACCTTGAAAAAAGATTTGAAAAAAGATTCGAGGAAATGATAACAAGAATGGATACCTTAGAGAGGAATATGAATGAATTAAAGGAGCTGAAAAACACAATACGAGAACTTCGCGAAGCAAACGCAAGTTTCAATAGCCGAATTGACCAAGCAGAAGAAAGAATATCTGAAGTCGAAGACCAACTCAATGAAATAAAACGAGAAACCAAGATCAGAGAAAAAAGCGCAAAAAGGAATGAACAAAGTCTCCAAGAAATGTGGGACTATGTGAAAAGACCTAACCTACGTTTGATAGGTGTACCAGAAGGGGACGAAGAGAATGAATCCCAACTGGAAAATACTCTTCAGGACATCATCCAGGAAAATTTCCCCCACCTAGCAAGACAAGCCAACACTCAATTGCAGGAAATACAGAGAACACCACAAAGATATTCCGCAAGAAGAGCAACCCCAAGGCACATAATCGTCAGATTCAACAGGGTTGAAATAAAGGAGAGAATACTAAGGGCAGCCAGAGAGAAAGGTCGGGTCACCCACAAAGGGAAGCCCATCAGACTCACAGCAGATCTCTCGGCAGAAACACTACAAGCCAGAAGAGAGTGGGGGCCAATATTCAACATTCTTAAAGAAAAGAACTTTCAACCCAGAATTTCATATCCAGCAAAACTGAGCTTCAGAAGTGAAGGAAGAATAAAATCCTTTGCGAACAAGCAAGTACTCAGAGATTTTGTCACCACCAGGCCTGCTTTACAAGAGCTCCTAAAAGAGGCACTACACATAGAAAGGATCAATCAGTACCAGCCATTCCAAAATCACACGGAATGCTAAAGAGCTTCAACATAATGAAGAATCTACAACAACTAACAGGCAAAACAGCCACTTAGAATCAAAATGGCAATATCAAATTCACACATAACAATATTAACCCTAAATGTAAATGGACTAAATGCACCAATCAAAAGACACAGACTGGCAAATTGGATAAAAATCCAAAACCCATCAGTGTGCTGTATCCAGGAAACCCATCTCACATGCAAGGATACACAAAGGCTCAAAATAAAGGGATGGAGGAAGATTTACCAAGCTAATGGAAAGCAAAAAAAAGCAGGAGTTGCAATTCTCATCTCTGATAAAATAGACTTTAAAGCAACAAAGATCAAAAGAGACAAAGAAGGCCATTACATAATGGTAAAAGGATCGATACAACAAGAAGAGCTAACGATCCTAAACATATATGGACCCAACACAGGAGCACCCAGATACATAAGGCAAGTTCTTAATGACTTACAGAAGGACTTAGACTCCCACACAATAATAGTGGGAGACTTTAACACTCCACTGTCAATACTAGACAGATCAACCAGACAGAAAATCAACAAGGATACCCAGGGCTTGAACTCAGACCTGGAGCAAGCAAACCTGGTGGACATTTACAGAACTCTCCACCCCAAATCCACAGAATACACATTCTTCTCAGCACCACATCACACCTACTCTAAAATTGACCACATAATTGGAAGTAAAGCACTGCTCAACAAATGCAAAACAACTGAAATCATAACAAACAGCCTCTCAGACCATAGTGCAATCAAGTTAGAACTCAGAAGTCAGAAACCAACCCAGAACCGCACAGCTTCATGGAAACTGAACAACTGGCTCTTGAATGTTGACTGGGTAAACAACGAAATGAAGGCAGAAATAAAGAAGTTCTTCGAAACCAACGAGAATGAAGACACAACGTGCCAGAACCTCTGGGACACATTTAAAGCAGTCTCTAGAGGAAAGTATATAGCAATAAGTGCCCATATGAGGAGAATGGAGAGATCCAAAATTGACACCCTATCGGCAAAATTGAAAGAGCTAGAGGAGCAAGATCAAAAAAACTCAAAACACAGCAGAAGACAAGAAATTACTAAGATCAGAGCTGAGCTGAAGGAGATTGAGACACGAAAAACCCTTCAAAAAATCAATAAATCCAAGAGCTGGTTTTTTGAAAAGATCAACAAAATAGACAGACCACTAGCCAGATTGATTAAAAAGAAAAGAGAGAACAACCAAATAGATGCAATAAAAAATGATAAAGGGGAAATCACCACAGATTCCACAGAAATTCAAACCATCATCAGAGAATATTACAAACAACTCTATGCACATAAACTAGTAAACCTGGAAGAAATGGATAAATTCCTGGACTCCTGTGTCCTCCCAAGCCTAAACCAGGAGGAAGCTGAAACTATGAATAGACCAATAACAAGGTCTGAAGTTGAGGCAGCAATTAAGAGCCTACCTCACAAAAAAAGCCCAGGTCCAGATGGGTTCACAGCCGAATTCTACCAGACACACAAGGAGGAGCTGGTACCATTCCTTCTAAAACTATTTCAAACAATCCAAAAAGAGGGAATCCTTCCCAAATCATTTTATGAGACCAACATCATCCTGATACCAAAACCCGGCAGAGACCCAACGAGAAAAGAAAACTTCAGGCCAATATCCATGATGAACATAGATGCAAAAATCTTCAATAAAATATTGGCAAGCCGATTGCAAGAGCAAATCAAAAAACTTATTCATCATGATCAAGTAGGATTCATCCCGGGGATGTAAGGCTGGTTCAACATACGCAAGTCTATCAACGTAATTCACCACATAAACAGAACCAAAAACAAAAACCACATGATTATCTCAATTGACGCAGAGAAGGCATTTGACAAAATTCAACAGCCCTTTATGCTAAAAACCCTCAATAAACTCGGTATCGATGGAACGTATCTCAAAGTAATAAAAGCTATTTATGACAAACCAACAGCCAATATCATACTGAATGGGAAAAAACTGGAAGCATTCCCTTTGAAATCCGGTACTAGACAAGGATGCCCTCTCTCACCACTCCTATTCAATATAGTACTGGAAGTTCTAGCCAGAGCAATCAGGCAAGAAAAAGAAATAAAGGGAATTCAAATAGGAAAGGTGGAAGCCAAATTGTCTCTATTTGCAGACGACATGATAGTATACCTAGAAGACCCCATCGCCTCAGCCCAAAAACTCCTGAAACTGATAAACAACTTCAGCAAAGTCTCAGGATGTAAAATCAATGTGCAAAAATCACAAGCATTCGTCTACACCAATAACAGACTTAAAGAAAGCCAAATCAAGAACGAACTGCCATTCGCAATTGCTACAAAAAGAATAAAATACCTTGGAATACAACTCACAAGGAACATAAGGGACCTCTTCAAGGAGAACTACAAACCACTGCTCAACGAAATCAGAGAGGACACAAACAGATGGAGAAACATTCCATGTTCATGGTTAGGAAGAATTAATATCGTGAAAATGGCTATACTGCCCAAAGTAATTTACAGAGTCAATGCTATCCCCATCAAGCTACCATTGACTTTCTTCACAGAACTGGAAAAAACCACCATGAACTTCATATGGAACCAAAAGAGAGCCCGCATAGCCAAGTCAATTCTAAGCAAAAAGAATACAGCAGGGGGCATCACACTACCAGATTTCAAACTATACTACAAGGCTACAGTAATCAAAACAGCATGGTACTGGTACCAAAACAGAGATATAGACCAATGGAACAAAACAGAGGCACCGGAGGCAACACAACATACATACAACTATACAATCTTTGATAAACCTGACAAAAACAAGCAATGGGGCAAGGATTCCATGTTTAACAAATGGTGTTGGGAAAACTGGCTAGCCATGTGCAGAAAGCAGAAACTGGACCCCTTCCTGACACCTTACACTAAAATTAACTCCAGATGGATTAAAGACTTAAACATAAGACCTGGCACCATAAAAACCCTAGAAGGAAATCTAGGCAAAACTATCCAGGACATAGGAGTAGGCAAGGACTTCATGAACAAAACACCAAGAGCATTGGCAACAAAAGCCAAAATAGACAAATGGGACCTAATGAAACTCCACAGCTTCTGCACGGCAAAAGAAACAGTCACTAGAGTGGATCGGCAACCAACAGAATGGGAAAAAATTTTCGCAGTCTACCCATCTGACAAAGGGCTGATATCCAGAATTTACAAACAACTCAAGCAGATTTACAGGAAAAAAACAAACAAGCCCATTCAAAAGTGGGCAAAGGATATGAACAGATACTTTACGAAAGAAGACATATATGAGGCCAACAATCATATGAAAAAATGCTCATCGTCACTGGTCATCAGAGAGATGCAAATCAAAACCACATTGAGATACCATCTCACACCAGTTAGAATGGCGATCATTAAAAAATCTGGAGACAACAGATGCTGGAGAGGATGTGGAGAAAAAGGAACACTTTTACACTGTTGGTGGGAGTGTAAATTAGTTCAACCTTTGTGGAAGACAGTGTGGCGATTCCTCAAGGCCTTAGAAATAGAAATTCCATTTGACCCAGCAATCCCATTACTGGGTATATATCCAAAAGACTATAAATCGTTCTACTATAAGGACACATGTACACGAATGTTCATTGCAGCACTGTTTACAATAGCAAAGACCTGGAATCAACCCAAATGCCCATTGATAATAGACTGGATTGGAAAAATGTGGCACATATACACCATGGAATATTATGCAGCAATCAGAAATGATGAGTTCGTGTCGTTTGTAGGGACATGGATGAATCTGGAAAACATCATCCTCAGCAAACTGACACAAGAACAGAAAATGAAACACCGCATATTCTCACTCATAGGTGGGTGATGAAAAATGAGAACACATGGACACAGAAAGGGGAGTACTAAACACTGGGGTCTATTGGGGGGAAAAGGGGAGGGCCAGTGGGAGGGGGAGGTGGGGAGGGATAGCCTGGGGAGAAATGCCAAATGTGGGTGAAGGGGAGAAGGAAAGCAAAGCACACTGCCATGTGTGTACCTACGCAACTGTCTTGCATGCTCTGCTCATGTACCCCAAAACCTATAATCCAATAAAAAATAAAAAATAAAAAAATAAAAAAGAAAATTAAAATGCATAGGATGAAAAATAAATAAATAAAACTGCTCCACTGGCAAATGACATTATTGTATAAATAAAAAATCCCAAGGAATCTTCTAATAAAACCATCTTAGAGCTAATAAGAGAGTTTAGGAAGTTCACAGGATACAGAGTAAACATACAAAAATTAATTATATGTTTATGTACTTGAAATAAGCATATGAATACTAAAATTAAAATTATAAGGACTTAGAAAATGAGTTATTTAGGTATAAATCTAACAAAACACATACAGAGCTAGAATTTTGAAAACTACACAACACTGATGGAAAAAAATCAAAGATCTAAATAAATCAACACACATACCATGTTCATGGATTGCAAGACTTGACATAGCAAAGACATCAATTCTTCCCAAACTAATGTTCAGATTTAATACAATTCCTATCAAAATCCCAGCAAGATTTTTTAGACAAGATTATTATAAAATTTATATGGAAGGACAGAAAAACTAGAATTACTAGAACAATTTTGAAAAAGTAGACTAAAATGGAATCAGTCTACCTGATTTCAAGACCAATTATATAGCTACAGTTATGAAGACTATGTGCTATTGATGAAACAGAACCTAAGACTCAGAAATGACTCAAAAAAATACATCTCCAGCTAATTTTTTACAAAAAATGCAAAAGCAATTTAATGAAAGAAAAACAGCATTTCAACAAATGGTGCTAGAACAAACAGACATCCAAACAACAAAGCAAAAAAGGAAGAAAGAAAAGGAGGGAGGAGGGGAGGAAGGAGAGCCTCTAAGTCTCATACCTCGCAAAAATTAATTCAAAATGGGTTATGGACTTAAATGTAAAATATAAATAGGAGGTGATGGCAGCAGGAAAGAAATGAGTATAGCTATAAAAGGATGATATGAGGGATTCTCGTGATAAATACGTGTGTCATCTTGACCATGTCAATGTTAAAATCCTGGCTATGATATTGTAAGATAATTTTGTAAGATGTTGCCATCAGAGGAAACTGGGTAGAAGGTACATACTAAAACCTCTTTGAATTAGTTCTTACAACTTTATATGAATCTACAGCATTTCAAAATAAAAAGTCTAACATAAAAATAACAAATAATTCAAAAGTTTAATCCATATTCGAGTTTAAAGCAAGAATGGAAATCTCAATGCACCCAAAGGGAAACTTAAGGCCATAGAGTGGATGGAAGTTAAAGCTGGATGGCTCTTGAGAGATCCATGACCAGCTATTCAGATTAAGAGTTAGAATTTACGCCCGCCGTGCGGAGGGCTGCTCAACCTGCCCTGGCCGTCAGGCCCGCCACAGTGGGGGTCTCGGAAAAATTAAAATAAAAAATAAATAAATAAAAAGAATTAGAATTTAATTTCCCAGCAGGGGCTAGAATTAGGGCTAGAGTTTTTGACAAGCCAAGAACTGTATTCACTTTAGTAAAGCCTGAGCTAAGAAATGCTATGAACAGGAATTAAATAATGTATTGTAAACAGAAATTAAAACTATTACCTTAATGATCCAGGTGTGCAGTCCAGAAGATAAGTGCTTAGCAGAAGTCAAATGCCCCATGAAAAATCAGAACCCCAATCCTATCTTATGCATGAGGGTAGAGTCTCACATTTTGCACTATCCTTCCAGTGCAGAAATCTAAACCGAAATACTAACAACAAATGCACTTGGAACCAATCCCCTGTAGTGCCCCAGCAACAGCAAAACCAAAATCACCCCCACTGAAATTCTCATTCCTGAGGATAAATTCAGAGTCTAACTGATTAAAGAACACAGTTCCTCCATCAAAAAGCTGAGAATGGAGCAAATCAACCTAAACTGTTAAACAAATTCATATCATAGACAACTCCAAGAGAATACAGCCTCCAACATCTCATTCGAATGACCACATCCAAAACAAAGAAAGCCAGGCTTGCACCCCAGGAATAACAGGCAGATGTCCTCGTCCACATGAAAGTGTTTCCTTCCTAAGAAAGACTTCTCAAGTACTACTTCTGCCCCTACAAGTGAAGAAGTGATTAGAACCAACAGATCCTAGGCCTGCCATCCTGTGAATTTGAATGTAGGGTCAGCCCTGGGTGAAAGAGAGAACAAATACACTAGATGTCAGACCCTACACATGTGGTCAGAAGTCAGACATAGTCCAACCAGTATCCTTTCGACTAGGACCACTCTAGGTAGACACTGGCAAATTTTGGCACACAAGCAAATGAACTTGAATCCAGTCAAGTAGTGCGAACACAGAAAGGAAAGAAACTCATTTGGCTTTGGTGCCTTTTTGAAATAATCATCCATTAAACATCCAATTGTATGTAAAAATTTCCAAGGTAATCCTGCCAATGGCGTGTTTCTTCTAGAAAAATCATTCACTGATTTGGATATGAAAATTTTCCATCATCTTAACTACGACTTTGTGCTCCTGAACTTTGTGTGAATCTGATATCTGAATCTGAAAATGCCTATATGATAGTACTCTTGTTCCTTGGGGCCATTTGAAATTGAAAGGGTTCTTCTAGTATTCTTCCCAAGCCTGGGATAATGCTAAACCATACGCAATTTTTCTTAGAAAGCACAAGATGAAAGTAGGGAGCAATTTAGAGCACTGGTTGCACCCCTGGTTGCTCATTAGAATCACCTGGGGAGATCTGCTACTTTAGAGCAATATTGACCAAATACCACCTGTTAACACTCATTTATGCTAAGCAACATTGACTGCACTTTAGAATCTCCTGGGGAGCTTTACAAAATGCTGATGTCTGGAATCTACTCTCAGACCAATTAAATCAGAACATCTAGGCTGTGCGGTTGGGACATGGGTCCGTTTTAAAAGCTAGACAGCTAATCTTAACGTTGAGCAAGGGTTAAGAATGACTACTCTAGTCCAGGGCTTCTCAAACTTCAGTGGGCATCAGAATCTCCTGGAGAGCTTATTAAAACAAAGGTTTCAGACAGGCAAATCTATAGACTGAATGTGGATTAATGGTTCCCTAGGACTGGAGGAATGGGAAAATGGGTATGTAACTGCTAAGGGATATAGGTTTACTTTGTGGGCTAATGAAAACATTCTAAAATTTATGATGATGGTTGCACAATTCTGAATATGTTTAAGGCCATTGAGCTGTAAACTTTAAGTGGATTAATTGTATGTATGTGAATTATATCTCAGTAAAGCAGCTAAACACACACACACAGATATTTGCCCATCCCCAGAAATTCTAATGCACTAGGTCTGAAGTGGAGCCCATGGGTTTGTCTTTGTTATGAACTCCCATTAAATGTGATGTTGAATTCTGTGAGTCTGCAGGCCATACTGCTCCATCCCATGAAAAGGTGCTCGTGCTTAATGAGCATGATAATGTTTCATCATCAAGGGCTCTTTCTTCAGTTTTGGCCACAAAGGATCAGGTGCCATGATGCTTCCAAAGTTGTCTCGCAGAAATGAGAGCCAAGACTGCAAAGCCGGGATGTGATGTGAGTCCACAGCAAGCCTAGAGGTTGACAGCTGGGAAATGTTCTGCATGCAGCTCAGTGAAGCCCCTTGTAAAGCCCGGAGATAAGAGGAAAAGGAAAATAGAAAACCACTCACCATTCTTGATTTTATGCTATGATCTAATTAGGAGGAAATGATAAATACCTAACATGAAAATCCAAATTTACAGAAAGAGGCAAAGCAAGACTTTCTCTTTATTGTAAAATGCAATTCATTCCCAGAGGTTCTTTGGAAAACTTAAACTGCTATATAATGTTTTATATGAATTTTCTCACAGTATTCTAGCAAAACCAAACTCTACAGATACAAGATAAAAAGAGCCCTAAATTACAAAGTACAGAAATTCTTAGCAAAATGGTGGTAACAATAGGAAAATTTGGAACAAGTACCTTTTGTAAGAATGCCAATGCCACTAGAAAGTTTGCCTAACAAACCATCCCTGGCAGAGGTGCCAAGGCCGAAAACATGGACTCCTCCATAACCACCTTCAGGACTCTGGGATCCCTTCCCCTGCAGTCACTTACTCCCTAAACACACACCTCAAAAACTCAGCAGAATTCCTGAGCATTGTTTGCCCTGCAGTTGGTGGGGCTGTCACTGTTTCTGCATTTTGAGATATAGCATATAATAGTAGAAAGACTTGAACCCAAGGTAACTTGCACAGTGAATTTATTCAACGTCTCCAAGCTGCCTCATCTGCTAAAACAAGGCAAAGAGGACAATGTACACAAACCACACAGTAAACCACATATTCCAGTATCTGGCATATTTGAATAATAAAATACGGTAACAGAAGCCAACATTCATTATTTACTATTTATTAAACACTCTTCACAATACCCTATCAAAAGTGTCAGCAAACTTTTCCTGAAAGACCAGATAGCAAATATCGTGTGGTTCCTTGGCCATACAGTACCTATCCCAACTACTCTGCTCTGTTGTTGCAGGTCGGAAATAGCCATAGACAATCTGTAAACACATAGAATATCTGCCTTTCAATAAAACTTTATTTATAAAAACAAGAGGCAGGCCAGATTTGGCCTATGGCTCATAGCTTGCCAAACCTTGCTCCATGAGGTAAATAATATTATTATCTCCATTTTACAAATGAGAAAACAGAGGCACAAAGGGATCAACTGACCGCCCAAGCCTTCCTCATGTAGTCTGATTATGAAGCACACAGAGTCAACTATTCCATGGCAGCAGCTGCTATCACCGTAACATTCTCACTCAGTGCAAATCTAAGTTCTGCTCATTCAAAATATGCTGCCCAGCCAGTCAGTCAACAATACCCTGAGGGCTGCCTCAGAGGCTGAAGTCCAAACTCAGATCTTTCCTTTTCTTCCCCCTCCAACCCCGTCCTGATGTTCCTGGTTGGAGTTCTGACTGCCTCCTCTGAACCCTTAGTGCCCTTATTCTTTGTACCTCTCAAGTTGATCTCTTTTATTTATTAAACACTTTCTTATCAACCCCTCTGGAGGCCAGGATCATCACATCACAGGGGCTTAACTCCCATATGTCAGTGCATCTGTGAATCTGTTGGTAGTAGGTCTACCGGCTGAGGCTCTAGGGGCCAGGGCAGAGGAAGGAAAGGCCAGTGCCCACACTCACCAGTCCATGGCAGGCACTGAAAGCTGCCGTCCCAACTCTGGTGCCCTGCTGCAGAACCGTGCCACTGAGATGGCAGAGGGGGGCGGAGGAAGCCATCATCTTAACATTGGAGAGGTTCCCATATCTTTTCTCCATGATGTAGCTATTGGAAAGAAATCTTCGATTGACTGTCAAGTTAAAAAATAGGTCCTTCTCCTCATGAGTAATTCTGTAGTACACCCAGTCCTCTGAGCCATCCAAATCTCTCTTCCTCCTGCTGCTCGTGATGAGATGGTGCAAGCCATAGGACAGAAAATGCCCACTGGCATCTACTCGAACTGGGCCCACCACATGGTATTCTGGCAGGCTCTTGATAAAATGCTCTGAAAGAAAAGGAGAAATGGAAGAACAGTGAGAGACATCTGTAGTAAGGCAAACCCACTTTCGTTTGGAACTTAGCTGCTAGCTTTTTAATTACAAAGTCCCACTGTTGACTTGAAGTTTAGCGATCCCTTCATCATACAAATACTGTTAACATTAAATTCCCAGAACAACTCGGATTTGCCTGGTGCCCCTCCTCAGTGACATATCGGGTGTTTTATCAGAGACAAATTAAGATGGGAATTAATCCGTGAGGGATACTGTTAGAAAAGGAGCAACCTCTGAATGAGGAACAAGAATCTTTCAAGTCTAGAGTTCAGTAAGACAAATCACAGAGCTTCGCTGTTGATTACAAGGCACTTCAACACATCGGGAGCTTCCTGTTAGGTCAGATTAGAGGGAAAACAACAGAAAAACATGGCAAACTCATCATATACATGCTCACACCAATTAGAGCATAAGAGTGTTCCATAATGTAACAAAGAATGTGTAAAAGAAGAGGGTTTTTAAAAAAAGGTTTACAAAATGCATATGATAAGGGGATATATCAGGATCTGAGGCATTGGCTCAAAATATAAAAACTGCCACTTTAAACATGCAAGACAGGAACGCTTGATCCAACACAAGAACACATACACATCTGGACCTACTCAAATTTATCTCTCTACCACTACCTCCTCATTTTGTTCTTTTAGAATAACAGAGAATCTACCCAGCAGGGAGTTTATCATCACTCTGGATTACAGACTTCTTAAAGAAAACCATTAACCATTTAGTAAGATAAACTATACTTTTGCTAAAAAAAAAAAAAACCTTCTACTTGTCACCTCAGTTGTAATTTTGCACTTTGTAACTTGCTTTACTTTGCTCATGTAGCTTCTCCAACTAGAATGTCCTTTGCATTCTATCAAAATCCTGTTTAAGCATTCACATCTCCACTCAAATCCTCCCTCTTCATTCTCCTAGTGTCCCTGGCTAAACTTCTCTCTCCTTTCCCTGAACCCTCATGCCCTTACTTTCTGTACCTCCCAGAATGGCTTTGTCTTATATTGCCTTTTATTATTTATCACCAAATCCTTTGAGGGTCAGAACCTTGTACATCACAGGTGCTCAGTTCTTATATGTTGATATATCAGTAAACACTATGTAGCCAGTTAATTAAAATAACTGAACTTAATGGAATATAAAAGAGCTTTTTCTTTTCCAGACAACTACTTCCAAAATGATTCCAAGGTGGAATCATTCTTCTCTGCCTTGGATGAAATATGGGGCAGAACACAGAGTTTCCACTCTCAGATACTAACAAATGGTCTCCATTTTTAGGTGTAAGAAGTCCGGACGCATTACTTCCAAGTGCAGCAGCTAGGCACAACAGACCACGCGGCAACATGGGCAAATCTTAACAGCAATGCTCCATGAAAAACAATAAATAAAACAAGCTAATGCAGAGCTATTTACACTCCTGGAAAATGCGTACACACTGAAACAATAATACAACATTTTCCAGAACACACAAGAACAAGAAATACATACGGAACCCATTAAATGGTTTTCCATGGGGAAGAACGGGAGTAGGGAGTGGGAACAAAAATGCATAAATACATATAATAAAAAAAGCTTTTTCACAAATTCATGATACGAGTGTGCCATGAACTGAGGTGTATAACTGACTCAGTCCTCTCTCCTGCCCACTTACTCCCCTAAGAAATGTCTGCACCAATTTAGTATTGGAGGACCTTCCAAGTCTAGACCTACCAAAGAGAGAAACTGTGGGTGGGGAGGTGGATGCAGTCAGCTCTTGTAGTATTTCTCTCTGGCTGCTCTTCTCCTCTGCTACTCACAGTGATGCCTCTGGCTCTTCCAGGGCTCAAACAGGGAAGGCAGTTAGGGGCAGAAAATATCTTATTCAGTTGGGTCTAGCAATGGTGTCAACTAGCAATGGTGCCCTGTATGTAGCCAGTGTCCACATGCTGACTGACCTCTTCTATTAAGAGAAGCTCCATAGTCATTAGGAGACCTCTGCCCCCTTCAGGTTCCTCAGTGTGAGCAATTCCTCCTCCAACTGGCCGCCCACTGCTTTCCCATCTTCTACCTCTACTGAAACCATGTTATCCCTGCAGGGCATCCTCCTTGGCATCTTTTCAAGATGATCCACATCTGGTTGCCTCCCATGAGGTCCAAATCTGGCTCACAAGAGGAACCACATCCCTGATCTTCCCTCAACCCCCACCCCACATCATGAAAATCAGGCCACTCCTGACCATGCTCTTGGTCAGTCCTGTCACTAAATATCCTTCCAGCCAGTCTTTTGCCTATCAGTATTTTAAGGCTAAAATTTTAAGGCTAAAATGTTAGATGACACAAGTCCACATCAAGCCCTCTGAGACCTCTAACCATCCCTTCACGTGTCTTGAGTTGGGGCACAGTAGAGGGAATGAATGTCCTGGCACTCTCATCTCTCCTGAAGAAATTCTGTCTCTGAAATCTCTCCACAGGCCTTTAAGCCTCTCCTCTTGAGCATCCTAGGAGAGTGAAGGAATTAGCATCACATCAACACCCTGCACATCCCACACACAGTCTGAAAATTCTCTTTAAATATGTATGAAAATGTATTCTTTTTTTTCTTCTCAGACTTAAGATTTTGGCAGAAACTGAGACAAAGAAAGAGTCTCAGTTTAATACCCTGGTACACGTGCAAGTCTTTGCATCTTCGTCAAAACAGAAAAATAAGCATCTTTTCTAGCAGATTACTTTTTCAAAAAGCCAGATTGATTGATTTAAGGGGAGCACAAATGAAAAGGACCACATTTTTAAAAATGAATTCTGAATAAAATGTTACATTTTTCCAAGTCAAATGAGCATATAACCTATTGAACAACTCTGAAGAGTTGAAAATACCTTATTTGTTATACCCAGAAAACTACTATAATAAAATTTAGGTTGTCATGAAATAAACTAACAAGTATGATTCTCAATCTGACATTATTAAAAAAAAAAATACTCTAAATTTTTATGTAAGTTGATATATCAAAATAATTGTGGCAATTCTGCAGAAGTATGATCTTTTCTATAATTGCAACTGTGACATATATTAATATATATGCATATGAACAAAGCCTTTGAAATAATAGGTAAGAGTGAAATGTTTATGATGATGAGATTTGGGGTGTGGTTTTTCCTTTTGAAATTTGTTTCAGGAAAAGCAAAAAGTTCCTGTGTTGTTTTTCCCAATTAAAGATAAATAGGTGAGAAGGACTGAATGAGATATTGCTGTGCTGGCTTGTAGGAGAACTATATAAAATATCCAGTATACAAGGTAAGTAAGGCATGCCAGTGCCCCATGACACAAGGCAGCCTGACACTTGTCGCTCCTGACGCCCTGCTGGCTGTGCCCATTACAGCTGGCTGCATCCTGAGGGAAGAATTCACCTTGGAAGAGGCATCCCTTGACTGAGACCACTGGACATAGGGAGGGAATGGCTAGAGTAGAGCTCAAGGTCTTCTCAGGCAATAGGAAAGCAAAATGAGTTTGGAGTGACAGATCCACAGGAGTGTTATCAGGAGGTAAGGGTGTGAGAAAAAGCAGGCCAGGGTGGAAGCAGCTTTGAATGGCAGGCTAGTATTCTGCCATCCAGGCCATCCAGTGGATAGAAGCAATAATCCCAGATCTGAGTTAAAAGAACTACAATGGGAAGAGCATGGAGGAAGCAAACTTAATTGAGGAGTTATGTCAAGGTATCCAGAAAACATATTTTTCCATACGGTTTCCAACTTAAAATATCCCTTATAAAAACCACTTCTGAAGATACATCTCAGAATCTTAAATCTCAAGAATCAAATTTAAACATGATTCTTGAAAGTATAGAATTAAAGACTAAAGCTTGTCAAAGCCCTAGCACCTATTGCTCAAAAAATAAAAGAGCAAACAAATTTATAAATTTTGACCCAGTTGCTTTTGATCTAATGGATTTTTAAGAGAGCCAATCTAAATTGGCTGTAGAATAATATGATGGTAATAATTACAGTGTTTCATAAGCACTTATTATGAGTCAGGTACCCTAAGTCTTTCCTCATTCGGTACTCATAGCAGCCCTGCGACAGAGATTCAGTTGGCATCCCCGTTTCAGAGGTAAGGAAACTTGAATGTAGGAAGTCACTACGCCACATTATACAACATTCCTTGGATTGAAACGCTGTGCCTCCTATTTCAAAACCATGCTCTAACCACCACACTTGATTAGTAAATAAAGAAAAGCAAGTGCTCTTGGCAGAGAGCATAGCAAGGTTAGAGCTAATAACACTGCTCCTAGGGACCGTGATCTGACCGGACAAGAAGTGCTTCACCTCTTTACACCTCAATATGCTTAGCAATCAATGGACGTAGTAATTGCCTCTTTTTCAGGCAAAGTAATGGGGAATAAGATCAGTTTTCCCTCCTAATCTGATTGCACAGGAGGCAGCTAAGTCATGGCAGCCCACAGATGTGGATGGAAATCGGAAGTCACTTACAATGTGTGGTTTGTGTTGGTGACCCAAGCTCAGCTACCTCATCTATACAAAGGGCATAATAATAATAACATCTACCTCCCTGGTAGCCGAGTTTCCACCCTTAAAACCAACAATGCTAGTGTTTAGCTAATGAATGTTATTTGTCAAGTACAATTTTAAATCTATTAATATGTTGGAGCCTCACTCCCAGCCTAGGAGTTAGATGCTTTTTAATGGAACGCTTCACAGATGGGCATGTCATCCTTGAACAGGGGCCACGCTAATCTCTGTATTGCTCCGATGGTAGCATATGTGCTCACAAAGCGAACATTAATTGTATTTATTCTTTATATTTGTTTCTGTCTTAGAGAGAATTGAATGTCTAACACGCATTTCTAAAAATAGTTATGAAATTCTGTAATAGAGGTTTATTATTTTCATAGTTATCTTCCATGTAAGATAACTGTAACCTTGCAACACTTTTTATTACAGAAATTTACACATGTTGAAAGGTTGTTGAAATGTTGTGAAGAACTGTGTTGGTCTCCTCAAAATTGTGAAGTATGCCACAGAAGGATGGATTTGCTCACCAACTCTATTATAACTAATCCACTAACTATATAGTTTTTTTTTTTGTTTTTTTTTTTTGAGACGGAGTTTCGTTACCCAGGCTGGAGTGCAATGGCACGATCTCGGCTCACCGCAACCTCCGCCCCCTGGGTTCAGGCAATTCTCCTGCCTCAGCCTCCTGAGTAGCAGGGATTACAGGCACACGCCACTGTGCCCAGCTAATTTTTTGTAATTTTAAGTAGAGACGGGGTTTCACCATGTTAACCAGGTTGGTCTCGATCTGCCGACCTCGTGATCCACCCGCCTCGGCCTCCCAAAGTGCTGGGATTACAGGCTTGAGCCACCGCGCCCGGCCTTAACTATATAGTTTATTATAACCAACACAAAATATCAAATCTGTGGACTCTTTTTTTATATTAATAGCTAAAATCATTTCCTCCTTGCAGAATTTCTTTTGGCAAATAGAATACATAAATAATTAAAACACTTATCTGAAAACACTGCAACGTTCCCTCTGTTTCTTGCACAAGACTGGAGTTCATCTCTAATATGGAATAAAGTGCCTGTCCTGTTGATTTCACAGAGATGTCAGGAGCAAAAGAGGTCACGGAACAGACTAGTGCTTTGTAAACAGCATAGGGGCAAACAAACCAAAGGGGATATGATTGGCTGTAGAAAAGAGGGAGTATGTTGAGTGCAAGCTTAATATTTCCCGTTGTTCTGATACTTGGTTGTGAACCAAGAAATCCTGAGTAAGTCACAGCATATTCTTACATCACAACTGAGCAATGTAGAAAGAATACTGAACAGAGTTAATCAAATAGCCTGTTTCTATGTTTCTAGTCCAAGAAAGGACTATATTTATCTCCATACTCCTTCCAACGACTAAAACCCTGACTTAGCCCAACTCTTAGAACTAGAAGGAACCTAAAAGGTTATTTAGTGTCTGAGTCTGTCTCCAACCAGGGAACCCTGTGCAATTCCCTTTATCCTCCTGGTGAAGGAGCATTTAGTAGGTGCTCAATCATGTATGTTCATTAACTGATGCCCTAGACCTCCCATTCTTATCTATAAAAGTAAAAATGGTGGCCAGGCATGGTGGCTCATTCTTGTAATCCCAGCATTTTGGGAGGTCAAAGTGGGAGGATCCCTCAAGGCCAGGAACGCTCAAGACTGATCGTTCAAGATCAGTCTGGGCAACATAGCTAGACCTCATCACCATAAAAAAACAAATAAAATTTTTCCAAACTAAGAATGAGATGATCTTTGAAATAAGTTGCAAGTTTAACATTCAGGATTTGAGTGCATTCAAAAATGTTATCAAAGTGGACACAGAAGTCTAAGGACATTGGTTATTTGTGAGGCTGTAGGTAGGTCATTTGGAGGGAAAACCCAGGCTATTCTAATCCCAAATAGCCTTAGAATATCCTTCTCTACTAGTTTGCCCTCATCTATCCCTTCCTCCCTCTTTCCCACTCCCATTAATTCTTGCTTAGAAATTTCTCCTTTGCACCAAATGTAAATTATTTGTAAATCCACTAGGGAATTGATTATGGTTGGTGAAATGCTTTTAAAACCTGAAATTACTGGCCTGGTGTGGTGGCTCACACCTGTAATCCTGGCACTTTTGGAGGCTGAGGCAGGCAGATCACCTGAGGTCAGGAGTTCGACACAGCCCGGCCAACATGGTGAAACTCCATCTCTACTAAAAATACAAAAATTAGCTGGACATGGTGGCTCATCTCTGTAATCCCAGCTACTCAGGAGGTTGAGGCAGGAGAGTCACTTGAACCCCAGAGGTAGAGGTTGCAGTGAGCCAAGATGGAGCCACTGCACTCCAGCCTGAGAGACAAAGAACAACACCATCTCAAAAAATATATATATTATTTTTTAAACCTAAATAAATAGATATCACCAATAAGCTTGGAGCACTTTATAGGTTTTTTTGAACATTGGATACTCAGCACATAGCTCTACATAGAGGTGACTAGGGAAAATAATCATATCTCACTTTCCAGAGAGCAAAAACCACGGCCCTGTGGTGTCTGCTTCACACCAAGCTGAATGCCCTTACAAAGAAGATGTGGAGAAAACAGAGCTGAAAACCAACCCAGAAGAGTGTGTGTCTTTGAACCAAATCATCTCCCAATGCCCTGGGAAGTGCTTGCAGGCTTTGTTTGTGCTGCCCCAGAAGAGAGACTTTTCACAAAGGAACTGTTTTGCAAAGAACAACAAGCCCTGCTATTTTAAACTTAGGAGTGGGAGATTGTATCTGGACCGTTTACACAAGTGAGTGCTGGCTGGTTGACATCTAACCCCAGTGCTTGCCGGCTCCAGCTTTCCAAGTAACGCAAAGAGAAGGACTTGCTTCTGATACTTCTTAAGGCCACAGCGGATTAATTCTCCAGCAATGTTTGAATTTTACAACATGGGCAGAAAACCCTCCTTAGAAATCCTAAACAAGGACAGGCTGGTGATGTTGATCATTCAAGTGTCCTTGGGAATTAAAGGGATGTCAGAAAGCCACGGAGGACAGTTCCGGAGACTTCAGCACAGTCAGCAAACACAGGACTGGGTGAATGCCAACCCAGTGCTCTGTGTGCGTGTGTGTGTGTGCGTGTGCATACACGCACATATATCCCTATTATTGCTATAGGACAGTGCTGCATGATTCTAAGAGTCAGGCTACCTGGGCTCAAAACCCTGCTCCATATTAGCTGGGTTCATAAGCTCTCCCAGCTGCAGCTTCCTCATCTGTATAGCAGGGACAGCAACACTGGTACCTGCACCCTGGAAGGCTATTGCCAGTGGTCAGATGAGCTGACACAGATTGCCATGCGGGCCATTGCTGCTGCTAGGACTGTTTACCCCCAGAGGTACAATGAACCTCTTACCAAACCGGAAGGTGTCTCTGACCCTTCCAGGTCCAAGAAACTGCTGAGTGTTAGGCTTAAACGAATAAAAACAACAACAAATTGTCCACCAGAACGCTTCCAATGCTTTTTACAATAACACGAGTTCAGAAATCACAAAGAGAGGCAGCCAGCTGTGGTCAGCGAGGCAGGACAGGAAAAAGTGAGCCCTTCCCGAGGTATATTACCCCCAAAAGGACTGTTCTTTTAAAAACACAACCCTAAATCTTTCCAGGAAACCAAAACACAGCCAAGCCTGCTCGGTAGGGGGGCAGAATCACATTTCCCCTTTCCTGACCAGACGTTTAAAACGAACTATAAACACTGCAGTGACTGCCAGTAGCCAGTTGGCACTTTAAAAAAAAAAAAAAAAAAAGTAATTTTCTATGTTCAGAGTCTGAAAAATAGGGAATCGAAACAATACAGCATTCAAAGCGGAGACAAAAGAGAAAAAGTGACCAGCTAGCTCTTGGGTCTTTCAAAGGCCGCAGTGTCATCCCTGTAGAGGAGCGAGGTACTCACCTTTCTGTAAGAGTGAAGGACTCATCGCCTTACGCACTGAATTCTGAGAAAGCCTAGGTTCCTGAGCTCCCAGCCCAGATTTTTTTTATAACGCAGCCAAATGGCTTTGCAGAGTTCAGTTCTGCCGGGTGGGGGAAGGGAAAAGGGAGCAGCAAAGTTCCTGCATGTCTTACCACCACCGTTTTAAAAGGATATTAAGAAAAGCCACTAACCTTGCCTCCTGTCCGGGAAGCTAAACGGGCCTGGCTGAGGCTGTCTCCCATGGCAAAGCGCCCCAAAGTTGAGGAGCTGAGCCACCATGGAAAGGTTTGCAAGCCAGCTCCGCTGAGCACATGGCATGATTCAGTTGTTGGGGAGAAGAAAAGTCAACAAAGTTTTAGCCCTCAGCTCCAGAAATCAAGTGCTCGCCTGTGGCCCAGCAGGAAGATGCAGGGGTGCATGGTCCAGGCGGGAGAAGGCAGCGACTGCAAAGCTGCCCGCGATCTCCCTGTGCTTTTTGCAGCAGAAAGGGGCTAGACACCTTTTTCCCCTCCCTCCTCCTAAAAGGGGGAGTGATTCAGCTAACAGTGTCCGCTTTCCGCGGGGTGTGGAATGGGCCAGAGAGGGAGGGCGCAGCCCACCCCGGTTCCCACCCCGGTCCCCACCCCTCCGCCTCCCGCATGCCCCGGGGCCTCGCAACCCGCTCCGTGCATCGTCCTCCGGGACTCCCACCCCCGCGTTCCTCCGGCCCCGCCCCGAACTCCGGGCCCAGCCAGCCGAGCTGACCGAGCCAGCCAAATAGGGAGCCCCGGAAGAGCCTCCCTGGTCCGCACTCGAGGAAGCTACGAGTGAGAGGCCCCCAGGACAGCCCCCCAGAGTACTGCAACACGAAGAGAACAGAGTTGGGGCAGAGGCGGCCCCACTCCCTCCATCCTTCTGCGCTCAGCGCTGCCCCCACCCCTGCTGTTCTCCTCCAAGTTCCTGAACTTTTCCCAACATCGCTCTATCAAGACTCCTCACCCACTCGGACCGCTCTGGGATTCTCTTCCAATGGAAAAAAACTCTGACAATTTTTGTCTTTGCCAAGTCACACAAAGGGAAATGGGCTGCACTAATCTGCTGCTGAGGCCTCAGCCAAGCCCCCTCATCTCTGCAATGAGGGTGACTGCAGCAAATGCCTGTGGGCCCTCTGAGTCTGCAGGTCTCTGGGCAGCTTTTCTGCTTTTAGAACCCCATCTTTCCTAGCCCACCTCCATTCACTCAAAAGGAAACCAGGAGAGTGGAGGAAGGAAGTCAGCCCGGGAAGGAGTTAAGGTGTCCCCCAGTTTCCCTGAACTGGCTACCCTGGAGGGGGCATCCATTCATTCAGAGGCTCAAGTTCTTACATCTGTGAGAGAAATCTACAAACTAGGGCACTTGCCAGGCATCTTGAGAATTTACTGGGCTAATCCAGCCAAGATTTTTCACCTCTGAGCTGAAACAGACCTCCTTACTCCATCCAGGAAGAATTCAGCCCCAATATTGAATTTTCCCTGGCTGCCAGCCAACCACATGTGTTCATGGAGAGGTCTAGGTTACCAACTCACCCAATCTTGCATAGGGACAGAGTCTCCAAGGCAAACTCAGTGTCCCACATACAAGGTGGTCCTCTCAGATCTGGAACACATGGGCACCAAGACTTTTAGAGGTATATGCTAGTCCTATTATTGCTGTTACAAGTTACCATAAATTCAGTGGCTTGAAACAACTCAGATTTCTTATGTTACAGTTCTGGAAATCAGATATCTGAAACTTGTCTCACTGGGCTAAAATCAACGCATTAGCACATCTGCATTCATTTCTGAAGACTCTAGGGGAGAATCTGTTGTGTTGTCTTTTCCAACTTCTAGAGGCCACCTGAATTCCTCAACTCGTGGCCCTCCTCCCCCATCAAAGCTAGCAATGGCCCTTTGAGTCTTTCTCACATCACATCACTCTCTCTTCTTCCTACCTTTTCCACTTCTAAAGACCTTTGCAATTACATTAGGCTCATCCTGGTTATCCAGGATACTCTTTAATGAGTTGATTAGCAACTTTAGTTCCATCTGCAACCTTAAATTCCCTTTGCATATAACAGAACATGTTTTGTCATCAGAAGCAAGTTAAAGAACTACTCTGAGCCTTTTCTCTGTTACATAAACATTAGGCAGCAGGGTCCCAACTATTCAGATAACACAGGCACGATGACCTGCACTTGCAAGGGCATTGAAGAACCACTTGGACCAGAATTCTTTTAGTTTCTTTTCCTTTCTTCCTCTCCCCTTCTTCTTTGCTTCCCTTCACCCTTTCCTTTTCTCTCTCTCTCTCTCCTCCTTGTACTCTTCCTGTGACTCTTCTTCCACTTTTTTTTTTCCTCCTGCTGCTCCTTTTAATAGCAAGCAAGATCTTGTCCGAGGGCAAAGTCACTCCCAGGCCCTAGAGAAGAGATTTGTCTCTCAGGCAGAAACCTAAAGAGCTCCGGAGAACTGCTGAGTTCACCAATATCAGGGATGATCAGAGACGATGCACTGAACACTCTGGCCTCACGGTTTAGCCTTTTCCACTCTAATAGCATTTCCCTTATTCTTTCTCCCATCTACTCTCAAGAGTATAACCAGGAATATCTGTTACCTAGAAGTCACCCAAGACTGAAATATTACAATTATAAAATCTCACCAATGCTTTGTATTCTGCCAGCCTTTCCAAACCTTTATACCCAGTAGCCTGGATCTTCAGCCTAATAGGAACTTCTAGTACCTTGATCTCCCCATCTTTGGTTTTCTGATAATCAGCATCTCTCTGGGCTCACCACCTTTCTGCCCAGTCATACCCTTTGATCCATCTCCTTAAAACAATACATTCAACATCTCATATCTTGTTCATCAAAATCTAACTTTGTTTTACCCCAGGTGTTGATTTTCTCTGCTCTCTGTTTCCAAGGCTTTTGAAAAAAACTCACATAATTGCATCTAATGGTAAAACTATCAATTCATGTCTCCAACTTTAGCAAGTTCTCAACACAACTTAGCACAAATATACATTCTGCTACTACTCTACAGTTCCTCCTGCTCTTTTCAGAATTTACAAAATCTCTCCAAAGCTTGGAGTTTCCTCACTATAGAGAGAAGACTTAATCCTCCTCAACTTTGCTTCTGCTTAATGGGAAAAGATAACAAATCCCGTTGGTAACCAAGGTTGGTAGCAATAAAAAGCCAACTACCTTTCCTGCCCACTGTAGATAGCAGAACTGTGAATCACTGCATAGTCTCCAAACTATCCCTGAGCTTGTGCAAACATGCTGCCCGTGAGGAAAATCTACAAAACCGTACAAGATTCCAGAGTCGAATGATAGCTAAGAACAGCAACCATTTATTACATGCTGCCTATATATTTGGCTTTGTGCTAAAGACTATATGGGCATTGCTTTACTTAAACTTCACAAAAAACATTATGTGAGTACCATTAGCATCTTCATTTTATAGATGAGGAAATAGACATTGAAAAGTTAAGTAACTTGCCTAGGATTAAGTGGCTATGAAGTAAAATCAGGATGAAACAGTAAAGTTCAGAGAAGTTGAGAGATGTAGCAAAACCACTAACTCAATTCAAATGTAGATATGCTTTACTTACAGTCCCTAGTAATGTCCTCATCCACAAAAAGTGGAGAGGATTAGAATACTGACACACAGACATCATCAGAATGCCTTGGGTGGTAGTTTAGTTCATCATAGTATTTTCCATGTAAAAATGTCATTTGTGACCGAAGATCTAAGATACCTCACAAAGAGCTCCCTCTGTTTCATTAGCAAATAAGGCAGAAAAAATGTTCATACTTTCCTAATAAACCCTTAGGATCACAAGGGATGGCTGAAGTTCAAGGAAAATTAGCTCAATGCATCTTTCAGAGCTGTCATTAGCATTGGAAAGACAAAAATATAAATTGACAGTGGCCAAAAAAACCCTGCCTTGGCCCTAAGAATCACAAATAAATATGCTACAAAAAGAGACTTCATGTCTATTAATTCTGCCTAAATACCACAATCATCATCTCATAACAAAAATTATTGCATCACACCTTATGGTTTTTAAGGTGTTTCCCCTAAGCAGATCAAAGGGCAGAAGAGAGAAACATCTTCATCTGACATTTTCAAGAGTAGTTAGACCTTAACTCCACCTGGAACTCAAAAAGTAGTGACTTCGAAATCATATTTAAATATTGTTGCCACATGTACTATTTTCTTTTAAATTTTTTCTGCAGCCAGACCTCACAAGAATTCACTCGTTTTTTAACTTCATTTCCAACTTTGCAGTAAGTTTGAGATTGTTTCTAAATTTTGTTAAATTATTAAATGTCATAGTCTGTTCTCATTCTTCATAATAATTGAATACTTGGTAGAGATGCTGTAGAATTTTTGGAAATTAGGGAGGCTTATAATGACACATGTATCTATTATATTCTAGAACTTAGCCAATTAAATATCCATGTATAGTAGTTTTTGGTGCAACTGGGCAAAGGTGTCCATGAGGTCAGTTGTGGATCGTGTCATTACCAGATTGGTCTTATGTTGGTTCTGAACCACATGGACACTATTCCCTTTCTTTCATTCAACCTTAAAGATTAAAGCTGAGTTAAAGAATAGTGTGCCCACTTTTTCCCACGGAGAGGAAGAAATTAGGGGTGAAATGTATCAGGGACACTTTCAGTACTACCCATTTAGCCAAAAGAGAATACTCCATTTATTTATTCAACACATATTATTGACTGTCTACTATGTTCAGTCACTGGGAATGGAGCAATGAATGAAATAGAGTCTCTTGCCTCATACATGCATGCAAATGCTCTAGTGCAGATTTGTGGGAGGTCGAGAGATAGAAAATAAACAAATAAGTAAATATAGAATATGTGCTATAGTGATAAAGCAAAGGAAAACAAGAAGCAGGCTAAGGAGGACAAGGAGTGATTGAGAGGGGTAGGTTACAATTTTATTTGAGGAAGGTCAAGAGTGATCTCTCTAATAAGATGATATTAGCATCCGCCTGAAGCAAATAAGAACCTGAGCAAAATAGTTATCCAGGAGAAGACTATTTCAGGCTGGGAAAGCAGCAATAGCAAAGACTGTCAATCAGGAATAAGTACAAATATGCTTGGAGAGCTCAAGAAAAGCAAGGAGTTTGGTCTGGATGGAGTGCGTGGGCAAGTGGAGAATGACGGGAGAAGAGGGGAGATTGTGTGGGTCCTTTGAGACCATACTGACGACTTTGGGGTTACCATAAGCAAATTAAGAAGCATTGGGGATTCTGAATAGAGGAGTAACAAGAACTCCTCTTAGGAGTTAAAAGGATCTCTTTGGGTGCTGGGTTGAGAATGGCTATAGAGAGGTAAAGGCAGATGCACAGAGAACACTGAGGAGATTGATGGATTAGCCCAAGTAAAAGATAGTGGTGGATTAGATCAGGTGGTAGCAAAAGGCAGAGAGAATTAATCAGATTCTGGATTTATTTTAAAGGTGGAAACAACAGGACTTTTTGATTGTTTGGATGTGTGGCAGGAGAGAAAGCAAGAAGTCACAGATGGCTAAAAGGTTTAGCATTGCCGGTAATTAAGATGGGGAAGATGGGAGGTAGAAAATATTTGGTGAGGAAAATCAGAAATTCAGTGTGAGGCATGTTTAGATGTCTCTTAGACATCCAAATGGAAATGTCAAGTAGGTGGTTAGAGATACAAGACTGAGCTTAGATAGAGGTCCAGGTTGGAGGTAACCGTTTGGAAGTCATAGTAGTTATATGCATGAGAGTACCCGCTGAGTGAATTCAGCAGACAAGAAAGTAGACATGGGGACTAAACTCTGAGGTACTGCAATATTTAGAGCTACTGGAAATAAAGAGAAATCAGCAAAGACCAAAGAGCAAGCAATGAGATAAGAAGAGAGTCAAGACAGCATGTTGTCTTTGAAATCAAGTGAGAAAGGAACTGTTATTCTGTAACTCAAACTGGAGTAAGAGCTGGAACGGGGTCCTGGCTCTTCATACTAAGCTGCATGGAAGACACAAATGGAAGAGTGAGACCAAAGACTGAGTATGATCAGTTAAGAAACAATAACTCCACATACCAACAAATGCAGTTCAATCAACGTCCTTGAAATCTGTCCAGATTTGAAATTCCCTCATGAAGAGTGTTGTCAGGAAGAGGTGGGAGTACCAAGGAATGTCCACAGTCCTAGTTTACTCTGCTCTTTATGTTCTCTTAACTCACTGAGTTCAAGCAGATACCTAAGAGAGCTGCAGTGTGCGTCTCCTCCTCAGAGCAGGAGACCAGCTGAGGGTCAGGGAGTTCTACTGTGATCTGAGAGGATCACTGCCTGTTATTTTTCACTGCTCTTTGGTGTCCTTCCGGGATCACTGAGAAAAAGATGTCAGCTGTGCCCTCAAGAAAGTTTGAAGTAAGTAAATGAGATTAGTTCAGGTAGCAGTAAGGATATATAGTCATGCATCACTTGGTGGGGATGCATTATGTGAAATGTGTCCGTAAGTGATTTTCATCATAGACAATGATGAAGTCACCTAAAAACTTAGAGAAACCTAGATGGTATCGTCTACTGCACATCTAGGATACATGATATGACCTATGACTCTTAGTCTACAAACCTGTGTAACATGTTACTGTACTGAATACTATAAGCAAATGTAACACATGCAAACTATTTGTGTATCCAATATCTAAATATAAAGAAAGTACAGTTAAAATACAGTATAAAAGATAGAATGTGGCACACTTTATAGGGCAGCTCCATTATAATTTAATGGGACCACTGTCATATATGCAGTCCATTGTTGACCAAGTTGTGATGCAGTGCATGACTGTATCATACTAGCACCCACTCTTTTTTTCAGCTTCATTGAGGTATAATTTAACATAAGATAAGCTGAATATATTTAAAGTGCACACTTATTTATAAATGTTGAGACAAATACACCTGTCCAATAATCACCACAGTAAATGTTGACATATATATATATACCAGAAACTTTCCACTGCCCCTTTGCAATCGTGTTCTCCATCTCTACTTGCATCACCCCCAACCACAGGCAGCCACTGTTCTGCTGTCTGTTACTGCAGATGAGTTTGTCTTTTCTAGAATTTTGTGTAAATAGTCTACAGCATGCACTCACTTTTGTCTGCTTTCTTAGCTTGGCATACTCACTTGAGAGCCATGGATATTGTGTGCCAATACTTTGGTCCTTTTTATTTCTGAGTTGTATTCTATAGTATAGACATGCCACAATTGGTCTATTCATTCACCTCCTCGTTATATATCTATTGACAATTAGAAAAATTATGGAGGGAAAACATGGTCAAGGATGCCTAGCCTAGAAGTGAGCAGGTGCATGCATACTACTGTTAACGTTAAAGATCTTTCCCTGGAGTTGAAGAAGCAAGGAGGACCATAAATGCTCCAAAAACTGCATTTCAATAGACATGTTTCTCCTCAGCATAAAATGACTTTAGGCCAGATGCAGTGACTCCTGTCTCATTCCAGCACTTTGGGAGGCTGAAGCGGAAGAATCACTTAAGCCCAGGAGTTCAAGACCAGGTTGGGCCTTCTCTACCTGCCCCCCAAAAATGTTAGCTGGGCATGGTAGTACATGCATGTAGTCCCAACTACTCAGAAGGCTGAGGTGGAAGAATTTCTTAAGCCTGGGAGTTAGAAGCTGAAGTGAGCCATGATCGTACCACTACACTCTAGCCTGGGCAATACAGCAAGACCCTGTCTCAAAAAAAAAAGTGACTTTAAAAGATACACATTAACAAAAAATCAGCTTTGAAGTTAACCCTAGATTAAGAAGATTGAAGATTTCCTATGGCTTTGTTGAGTCTCAACACAGCTTGCTCACACTGCTCGAGAGAACTGTAGGTTCTCTCTACAGCCACAAGATGAGCATTTGCAGCACTTTGATTTTTTGGAGCACAGAAATGCAGATTCTGTGCTCTCAGGCATCTCTGCTAATGCCTTTATCCATCTGTGTCATGCTCTCCGAATGGTGCCCACCTTGCTGGGGAGCGGGGGAGAAGCCTCCTTTGTTACTTTATAGCCACTCTGTGTATTATGGATAACACTTAACATACTGTGAGTTACTTGTTTTTCTCTCACCTGAAATCTGCACCAAGTCTCTTGAGAGGCCTCCAAGATCAAAGGGTTGTATTGATTTAGCCACTGCTTCCTAGAGTGAAGCAGTGGCCAGGATCAGATTAAGGTGTTGTGATTCAGCTTTAGAAGGCAAGAGTGGTGATATATCTCTGAATAGCCTGACAGAGTCTTTGAAAGCCAGTGTGAGAAAATCAGGCACACTGGTTATGTTTATCGAATGCACAGGTTACTATATAAGGCAGGAAATAACTCACAGAAAGGAGAGATGCCACCAAGTAGGGAATTAGAAAGCAGGCAACTGAGCTGTGTTTCATGCAGTGAGATTCGAGTTCATTAGATGCTGATGATTGATTTTCCACTTGATTATAAACTGTAGGTACAGAGATTGTTTTATTCATTCCTGCATTTCCCTCAGAGATAAGCCTGGTGAATAAATATTTTATTGGAGGATGGGTGTGTGAGAGGATGGCCTAGTGGGGAACATTCTGACGAATGATCTGGGCTTTGAGGCCCACAGAAATTCCTCTCTATTAAAAAGAGTTGGTTTCCTCACTGAACTTCCACCTGACCTTGGGAAACAGATTCTGGAGTTATTGTTAGTCTATTCTCTGCCTTCAGGAATAAACTGCTTTGCAGATTTTCTGAAAGCAAAAGTAACTATTTAAATCATCAGTCACTTAAGCAAGAAGAAGTTTGTTCATATTGACCTAAGAGCCACTTGTTACAACAGACACCTCCACAGAAGGTGGGGCCTCAGCTGCTGCTCAGGAGCTTTTGTGGACATGCCCTCTCTGTTGTTTCTGCATGTGGTTCTGGCTCCAGCATCTAATCTTGGAGTACAGATGAGAAAAAGAAACCAATGGCTGGTGCTCTGCTGGTGAGGATGTGGTCACTAGGACCCAATCTCATGTACACTGGCAGTTGTTTTAGGGGAAAGAGTACAATATCTATTATTTACTTCAAAATAGTTATTTATCAATTATTCTTGTGTGTTACTTTTACATCCTAGAAAAAAGAGGCCAGATATAATGGCTCCCACCTGTAATCCCAGCACTCTGAGAGGCCAAGGTGGGCAGATCATTGTAGCCCGGAAGTTTGAGAATAGCATGGGCAACATAGTGAAACCCCATCTCTACAAAAAATGCAAAAATTAGCCAGGCGTCGTGGCTCATGCTTGTAGTCCCAGCTACTCGAGGCTGAGATGGGAGGATCACTTGAGCTGGGCGAGGTCAACGCTGCAGTGAGCCATGATCACACCACTGCACTTCATCCTTGGCAACAGAGTGAGAGTCTGTCTCAAAATATATATATAAATAAATATTTTTTAAAAGAATATGGGCTGGGTATGGTGACTCATGCCTGCCAATCCCAACACTTTGGGATTACAGGTAGGAAGATCCCAACACTTTGGTACCAAGGCAGGAGGATTACTCGCACTCAGGATTTCAAGACTACCTTGGACAACATAGTAAGACCTTGTCTCTGCTAAAAAAAATTTTTTTAATTAAAAAAAAGAACTTGAACCCAAAGATTGGTGAAGTAATATGTAATCAAAATTTTATGCTACAAGTTAGCAACTGAAAATACTTCAACTATGTTTATCTCTGATAAGTACCAGATGTTTCTTAACTAGAATGTTTAAGACATCTGGCTTGACCGAGATATTGTAGAGACAATCCCCAAACTTGTGTAAATAGGATGTAAAAAAGGGATTTCTGCTTTTAATCCTGATGGAGTAATAGGGATGCAATTTGCCCTCTCAACTCAAACAATTAAAAGATAATGGGTAAAAAATATAAAACAATGGATTTCAGACATTAGGCAAGAAGCAGCATGGGGCAAGAATTCCTGAGAAAAGGCAAACATGTGATGTGAGACCAACTAGCTTACTTTGTGGAGAGACCTTCCAGGTTGCAGTGCTGGGAGGGAAGGGTAGAATCCCAAATGGCAAAATGGTCTTTCTGAATTGATGAGTTAGCTAAGAACTGGAGGAGGCCAAAGTGGCTAGGAGTTTGCAGTGCAGACTGCAAAAAAGGAAAGACTTTCCCAAAGAAGAGAGCTACATACAGAAAGAGTTACAGAAATGTCTAGAGGATTCCCTTCAAGTCTTTAACTGAGCATTGCCCACCCCCTGCATGTGCAGAAACTACCTCAGGCAGGAGGGAAAAGAGAAAACACTAGAAAGCTTCAGGTGGAATAATGCCAGGGATTAAATAGGCCCAGAAATAATTTGTTGTCCCACCAGCCAAACTGGAAAAAAAGGCTTGTAATATACAAGACATCATAATATTTCCTCAGTAATGAGGCAAAATTAGACCTGGAATAAAAGTTGCTCTGGTGTCACAGTTTACAAAAGCAAATCTTCAAGGGACCAAACTTTATAAGTATTGAAAAGTGACCGAAGTGCAAGAATATTTAAAGAAATGTTTTCAATTTCCAGCATCCAACAAGGTAAATTTTACTGTGTGTCATTCAATAAAACTAATTGCCAGACATAAAAAGCAGAAAAAATACAGTTCAAAATCAGGAGAAAAGCCAATCAATAGAAACAGACCCAGAAATGACACTGATAAGCATTAGTAGATAAAGATATTTTTAGAGTTGTAACAATTATATTCTATAAGTTTAAGAAAGTAGGAGAGCTTGTTGAGGAAAGACATGAGAGATGAAAAAGACCCAATTCAAACTTCTAGGGATGAAGAAAGCAGTATCTGAGATGAAAACTGCACTGCTTAGTATTACACTGGGATTAATAGTTGATTAAACACTGCAGAAGAAAATATTAGTGAATTTGAAGACAAAGAAACTGTCCAAAATGAAATACACAGGGGAAAAAACTGACCAAAAAACTGCATCGAGGAGCTATGGAATAACTCCAAGCAGCCTAATTTGTATGTAATTCATGTCCACCAAAGGGTTAAGGGGGAACAAAGACTATTTGGAGAAATAATGGTCAAAATTTTTCAAAATATGAAGAAGGCTATAAACCCACACATCCAAGAAGTTTGATGAATCTCATGCACAAGAAACAAAACTACCCCAAAGAGCATCAAGATTCAACTGCTCAAAACCAGTGATAAATAGAAAATCTTAAAATCAGCCAGAAAAATACGATATATTGCATGTAGAACCAAAAAAAAAAAAAAAAAAAAAGAATGAAGGAAACTTTTCACTTAAAACATGCAAGCCAGCAAACAGTGGAGCAACAGCTCTGAAGTATTGAAAGAAAAAAAAGAAAGCTAGAATTCTATGATCAGTAGAAAAACCTTTCAGACTTTTTCTCAGATGCACAAAGCTTAAGTAATACAAAAATAGACTTACACAATACGTTGTTGTTTGCACAGAGTCCTGCGTTGTGAACCATCTGTGGGTCTCTCAACTGCAAATACCAGCACCTGTTCCAGTGGAGGCGGCAGGGGAGTGAAATGGACTCTGTGAGGGTCCTTAGTTTTGGTTGTTTAATGCACTATTTTTGTGCCGGTTGCCTCCTGCCAGAAGGTGCTGCTTTCCAGAAGGCATCAGCTGTAGTAGTATGGAGAGGGACCAGTGGTGGGTGGGGCCCTAGAACTCCCAAGAGTGTATGCCCTTTGTCTTCAGTTACCACGGTGAGCAAGGAAGGATAGGTGTGGCCAGGGTTAGGCGTGTCTGAGCTCAGACTCTCCTTGGGCTGGTCTTGGTTCAGCTGCTGTTGGGGATAGGGGTGAGGTTTCCAGATCAATGGAATTATGTTCCTAGGAGGATTATGGCTGTCTCTACTATGTCATCCAGATTGTCAGGGAAGTAGGGGAAAGCCAGCAGTCGCAGGTCTTATCCAGCTCCCATGCAAACCAAAGGGTCTGTCTCACTCCCACCATGCCCCTTCTCCCACCTTCTGCACAAGTCTCTTTCCAGGCAGTGGGTGAGCAGGGCTGAGAACTTACCCCAGGCTCTCCACCTCACAGCTGCAAAAGCTGGTTATGGCTCTCCTTCCTCCTGTGCCTGTGGAGTCTGCACACTGGATTGACACCCTCCCCTAAGATCTGGCCAGGAGGCTTCTCAATCAGTTCAAACTGTCACAAAGATCAGCTGGAGATTCCCTTTTCCCTGTGGCCTTTTCCCAGTGCCTCTGGACGCCCTCCCAAAGGACCCCTGTGAGGCCAGGCAGAAATGGTTTGCTAGGGGACCCAGCAAATTCATAGGACTTTTCCCACTGCTTCCTCTACCCCTGTACTTTGCTGGGCTCTCTCAGTTGACTCAGCTTGAGGTAAGGTTAGAATCTTCTCCCATAATCTAGACCTTCAGTTTCCCCAGTGTGGGTGTGTGTTCAGGGACAGATGATCTCCCTTTCTCACTTCCACAGTTTGGGCACTCACAATATTTGGGGTGTCTCCCAGGTCCTGCAGAAGCAATCCACTTTCTTCAGGGGGTCTGCGGGTTCTCTCGGATTTTCTAATCTATTCCTGAAGTTGTTCTGGAGCAAAAACAATCACGATGGGAGCCTCTACATGCTGCTCTGTCCGAGTCCAGGCTGCAACCTAGTCCTGCCTCCCATCTGCCGTGATCCAGATTTACATATATATTGTTAATTGACTTTAATAAATAGTACCAAGTCAATTCAATGGATGAAATAATCACATCAATAAATGGTGCTGGAACAACTGGGTAATTAAATGAAAAAATTTACCTTGATCTTCAATTTATGCCAAATACAAATATTAATTTAAAAGGGATTATAAGGCTGAGCATGGTGGCTCACGCCTGTAATCCCAGCACTTTGGGAGGATGAGTCAGGCAGATCACCTGAGGTCAGGAGTTCAAGACCAGCCTGGTCAACATGGTGAAACCCCATCTCTACTAAAAATACAAAAATTAGCTGGGCATGGTGACATGTAATCCCAGCTACTTGGGAGGCTAAGGCAGGAGAATCACTTGAACCTGGGAGGCAGAGGTTGCAGTGAGCTGAGATCATGCCACTGCACTAAGCAACAAGAGTGAAACTCCATCTCAAAGAAAAAAAGGCGTGGGGGGGTAGTTATATTTATTTTTCAAGAGAAATTTAAGAGTTAAATATATGCAACAGTAGAAGAAACTTTAACAGAAATTCTTAGTGAACTTGAGTTTGGAAAATATTTTTTAAATATAACCCAAAAGCTTTCATAGTTTCTAAAGATTAGTGGGAAAAATATATATCCTAAGAGCACAGACTAAAAAATAGTCAATTACTTGGACTTCACCAAAATTAAAAACTTTGCTTTTGAAAAGACACTGCTATGAAAATGAAAAGATGAATCAAGGACTAGAAAAAACTGTTTGTAAAACATATATCTGAAAAATTATATAAATCTTGACTGTGTAAAGATCTCTTACTACTAAATGAATAAACACAACCAATAAAAATGGCCAAAATATTTGATGGACACTTCACCACAAAAGATTTGTAGATGCCAAATAAACACATGAAAAGACTGTTAACATCATTAGTCATTAGGGAAAAGTAAATTAAAACCACAATGAGACATTATTATGCAGCAGAAAGGCTAAAACTTAAAAGGCTGACCAAGCCCAGTATTAATATCTTGATATGTAGGAACCAGAACTCTCTGACACTGCTTGTAGGAATGTAATGGTATAACTACTTTTGAAAATAGTTTGACAGTTTCTTAAAAAGTTAAATATACACCTACCATATGACTTAACCATTCTACTCTTTGGTATTTACCCAAGAGAAACGAACACATACATCCACGCAAAGATTTATACACAAATGTATATAACAGTTTCATAGCCAAAATCTGGCAACAATTGAAATCTATCAACAGTTGAAAGAATAAACAAATTGTGATATATCCTTATTGTGGAATAATACTCAATAGTAAAAAGGAGTAAACTACACTCAGTAAATGGGATAAATGGCGAAATAATTATACTCAGTGAAATAAAGCTAGATTTTTTTTTCTAAAGTACAAAACTAGGATACATAGATTCCATTTATATAAAATTCTAAGTAAAGCAAACTATAGTGACTGGCAAATCAGAATGAAAGAGAGACAGATTACAAAGGGGCAAGAAAAAACTCTGGGTATGTTGGAATCAAGTGTTACGCTTTAAGCATGTGCACTTTATTATGTGTGAATTACATTGCAGTTTTAAACATGTTTTTAGAATCTAGAAAGTAGTCCATCTTTGTAAGTGGCAGCATTGCCACCATTGATCGATAGATAGACTTAGGTCAAGTCTGTGATTTTTACTGTTTGACTGAAGCTACGTCACTAGCCATATCTTCCTGATGAAACATTGTCACATTTTTCTGAGGTAAATCCTTGATGCCAGATGCTAGCTAGATTCATCAAGCCTTTGGAAGAATAGTTTTGGTTTGCATTTCCCTAATGATTCATTATACTGAATGTTTTTTCACACACCTGTTGGCCATTTGTATGTCTTCTTTTGAGAAATGTTTATTCAGGTCTCAGTTACCATATGATCCAGCAATCTTATTACTTGGTATATATCCAAAGGAAATGGAATCAGTATGTCAAAGAGATATCTGCACTCCTATGTTTATTGGAGCACTATTCACAATAGCCAAAGTATGGAATCAACCTAAGTGTCTAACAACAAATAAATGGATAAAGAAAATGTGATAGATATACATAATGGAATACTATTTGGCCATAAAAAAGAATGAAATTCTGCCATTTGGTACAACATGGATGAACCTGCAGGATATTATGTTAAATGAAACAAGCCAGGCACAAAAAGACAAATACCATATGGTCTCATTCATATGTGGACTCTAAAAAAGTTGATCTCATAGTAGTAGAGAGTACAATGGTGGTTACCAGAGGCTGGGGTGATTAGTGGGAGGAGGGGATGGGAAATTTTGGTCAGAGGATACATAACTACAGTTAGATAGAAGGAATAAATTTCAAGAGATCTACCATATGGCAAAGTTTTTATACTTAATGATGACATGCTATATTCTTAAAGGAGAGTAGTAATCCCATCACTTTGGGAGGCCAAGGCGGGTGGATCACGAGGTCAAGAGATCGAGACCATTCTGGTCAAAATGGTGAAACCCTGTCTCTACTAAAAATATAAAAAAAAAAAATTAGCTGGGCACGGTGGCATGTGCCTGTAGTCCCAGCTACTCGGGAGGCTGAGGCAGGAGAATTGCCTGAACCCAGGAGGCGGAGGTTGCAGTGAGCCGAGATCACGCCATTGCACTCCAGCCTGGGAAACAAGAGCGAAACTCTGTCTCAAAAAAAAAAAATTCAAAAAAAAAGGAGAGTAGATGTTATATGCTTCTGCCACAAAAATGATCACTATATGAGGTAATACATTTGTTAATTATCTAGATTTAACCATTCTGCAATTTATATATACTTCAAAACATCATATTGTGTACAATAAAAGCAAAAAATGCCGTCAATTTTTAAAACATTTAAAAATAAATGAATAATAAAAAGAATGTAGAAGCTATACAGAAAAGAAAAAGTCAGCCTAAGTTAGTTTGCAATGGTGGAGGTGGGAAGAGCATGGAGGCTGGTATTCAAAAGCATTCCTCAATGACTTTGTAGTGGTTAGACCTATGTGCAGGTGCTACAATTGTGCCTCTGATCATTGTGAACAAGAAAGAAGAGTGGGAATGCCAGCTCTTCGACTGAATATGAGGCCACTGGAAGCATCTAGGATTGGATGTTCCCAGTGCATCTCTGACCGAGTCACACACAGGCCTAGGAGGTAACAGGGAGTTGAAATTCCTTGTGTTATTCTTAAAAAACAACAGAGGATCTAGAACAATGCTTTTTAACCTCAGATGCACATTAGAATAACCTGTGAAATGTTGCAAAATTAACATCTGGATCTTAATCCAGACCTACAAAATCAGAATTCCTAGGGGAAGGAACGCAGAGTTTGGAATGTTTTTAAGCTCCTCAAGAGCTTCTTAGACACCTAAGAAAACAATGCATCAGTGGTTTATTCTGTGGCAGAATAATCAATTGGAAAAATTTTACCCTATTTTGTTTTCTTCTTTCATGGACATTCATAACCTTAGAAGGGAAAAGCAGTCAATCCCCATACTGCTCCCCTCCCCGCAATCCCTTTACATCCTTACATTCTTATTGTCTTTTTGTCTGAACTTTATTTAAGGGAAAGAGTAGCTAATAACTAAGTCACTTCCTTCCTTCCTTCCTTCCTTTCTTCCTTCTCTCCTTCCTTCCTTCCTTCCTTCCTTCCTTCCTTCCTTCCTTCCTTCCTCCCTTCCTTCCTTCCTCCCTTCCTTCCTTCCCATATTCCTTCCTTCTTTCTCAATGTGTTTCAGAATGGGAGTTGGGGAAAGCTACTACCTGGTTTCAGAACAGTGATTCTCAGACTTCAGTATATCAAAACCACCTGTTAGCCTTGTGAAAACCTAGATTGCTAGAGTTTCTGATTCAGTAGATATCAGGTATGGCCCGAGTGTGCATGTCTACAAACCCCCAGGTGATGTTGGTATTGCCTGCTGGGAACACATTTTGACAACCACTGTTTTAGAGAGTTTGCTGTGATTAGGTTGAATTATTTCTCAACAATAGAATGGATGAGTTCAATAATTTAAAAAGGAAGTGTTAAACTCCAAAGGGTCATGAACTTGAGGGACTGGAATAGGAGAGACGTTGGAGATTTAGAAGAGTTCAAAGCTTGCCTCCGTGATTTCCTGAGAAGGCCTGCACAGGTGTTGATACCGAGTGGGCATATCAGGTCATCCCACTGAGACACTCAACAGAGGTGACCTCAGCTAAGCTCAGCATGAAAAAAAAGTGCCAGTGGAGATGCACAATTTGTTAGGCCACTCAGACCTGACATGCAACAACATCAGCAGTGTGCCTGCATGGCACCAGAACCGGGGTCCTCTCTCCCTGACTGCATGGGCCCTACAGTACAGCTGAAGAGGAAGAGGCTACCAGAGCTGATTAGCCTTAATATCTCTCCAACTTAGGGGAGCCTTAACCCAACCTTAATTTAATTTAGAAAAATAATGAAATGTGATTGTGTTGCCCTCTGAACACTGTGGAGTAATCAAGACCTGTTTTAATATCTTCTGCTGAAATAAGGCCCCATGGTTGTTACCCTAATTACAGAGGCCCGCTCAGCTGGGGCAAAGGTCGAGGTAAGGGGAGGTGGGGGAACAGTATTGCTTCCCACACATGGAGAATGGCAATTGCGAGGTTGTGAACAAACAGAACATGGAGAAGACCAGAGAAGCGTTTGAAGCAGAGCTCACAGATTACTGCAAATGCATTCCCTTTGTTAAATCAGGTTAGTAGGAAAGAAATGGAATTAACATCTCATTCATGGGTTCAAGCTGCATATGATTTTCTAGGCATATGTCAGGAGCTGGGGATACAAAGATGGATTAGATATGACCACAGTTCTCAAGAGGTATTCAGTTTAGAGAAGGGTGGTCATGTATTACTGTTTGTCTAAGGCAGTAGTAGCCACTCTAATAAATATTCATGCAAAATTCTATGGCAGCACAGAAAGAGTAATTCATTCTCTCTAAGAAAGATTGAGAAGAAGAGAATCCTTCAAAGAAGAAACAATGTGTAAGTTGAATCTTGGAGAACAATTAGTAGTTTACCAGACAACAGGGACAGAAGAAAAATGTCTGTCTAAGCAAAGAGAGTGATGGGGTAGGCAAAGAAGAGAGGAAGATTGCTTCAAAATGTAGGGATGATTAGTGGTCCGGTGTCAGCACAATTCAGTGTTTGGATATTGCAGTTGGTGGAGTAATGTTGACGAGGATTCAGTGGAAGGTAGGACCATATTGATAAGACCCTGTATTCATATTCAATTGGCGTGAGGGAATTTAACAGTAGAAGTTTTATAAAATGTTTAGATGTCTCCATACTTATAGGTTAACGACTGCCCTGAGAGCACTAAGTAACCCCAGCCCCAGGCTGCTCTCATCCTTTCTTGAGACCCCACCTTTCCTCATCTGTCTACGATCTGGTAACTAGAAGGCTAATACTTGACATCGCAGAAACTCTCCATGTATTTCTCTGCTCCTATCTTTGTAAGTAATTTATCTGTCTTTCTCCAGTATTTTGATTTGGAAGCTTAGATGTTTAACCTGTCATCTTTTAAAAAAATATGTACATACAGCTGTAAACTTCCATCTAATCACTGCTTTAGTTACAACCTCCAAATATTGATGTGTCACATTTTTATTATGATTTAAAATATTTTTAAATTTCCCTTGTTAATTTTTTCACTCCTGGGTTGCTTTACATGTGTGGCTCAATTCTCAAACACTTGGGGGATGTCTAGTTATCATTCTCTCATTGATTTCTAGTTTAATTGCACTGTGCACAAACTATATGCTCAGTATGATTTCAATCCTTTGAAATTTTTCAAAACTTGATTTTGGTCCAGCATGTGGTCTCTTTTGATGAATGTGCTATGTGTACTTTAATAAAATGTGTATTTTCTGTTTGTTGAGAAGAGTGTAGAAGTCACCCTTAGGGTGTGTTCCTTCTGGAATTTCAACCAAAAGCCTGGACGAATTACTTGCACCCTTCCTCATCAGTAGGTTGGAACTTCGATCTCGGTTGCCCCAGCACTGTGTAGTTGTTGAAATATCTGCTTAGATGACTTTCTCTCCAAATCCCGTTTTTCACAGGGTATCACGACATCCTGCCCTGCTGTGATATGCAGGGTTTAAGATGTCCCCAGTGACCCCCACACTCTTGTGTGGCCCCCTCCTGTTTGAGTGTGGACTCAGCTTTAAAAAAGAATATATGACAGAAGTGTTGGTAGTGGCACTGCTGATAGGAGGTTATAAGAAGACTATAGCTTCTATGCTGAGCACTGTCTGTCCATCAGATCACTTACTCTGGTGGAAACCAGTTGCCATGCTGTGAGGCAGCCTGTGGAGAATCCCATGGGGTGAAAGATGGAGACCTGCTGTGTGAATGAGCTCAGAAGTAGTTTCCTCTGCCTACCAGTCAAGCCTGCACATAAAACCATAGCCCAAACTGACAGTTCAGCTGCAACCTCATGAGAGAGAGACATCGAGCTAACGGCATTAGGCTGCATCTGGATTCTTGATTCATAGAAACTGTGCAATAATAAATGTTCATTGTTTTAAGCAATGTTTTACTGTAATTTGTTATTAGGCAAATAATAACTAATAGAAAATATTACCAGTGGAAATGGAGAGAAGTAAATAAATTTAAGAAAAAAGAACTTTTTGAGACCATGCTAGCAGAACCTACTATGTAGGGTTAGATTGGGTATAAAGGAAAATGAGAAATAAAGAATTATTCTTGGGTTCTTAGGTGGCAAAGATAAGGGAATAGTAATGCCACTAAGCAAGATTGAGGCATTTGAAGGAAAATTAGCAACCACGTGGGAATGTCAAGTAGCAATTGAACAGACAACTCTGGAGTTTTGAGGTGAAAAAGACTTCAAGTATAGATTTGGGTTAATAATGGTATCAACTTCACTCGCTGTGATCATTAGGTGAGCTGATACAGGTAAAACCCTTTGCACAGTGTGCACAGTTGGTACTTGTGGTGGGGAGAATTGTGTTCCCAAAAGATATATTCATGTCCTAAGCCCCGATATCTGTAAATGTGACCTTATTTGAAACTAAGGTCTTTGCAGATGTAATTAGTTGAAATAAGGCTATACTGGAATATCATGAGCCTTAATCCAAATGATAGCCTCATAAAAAGAGAAAACAGAGACACAGAGATACACACAGAAATGAGTACGTCATCTGAAGGCAGAGACAGAGATTGGAGTGACGGGATGGTATGATAGTTTGTTTTGTGTTTCCATAAAGGCATACCTGAGGCTGGGTAATTTGTTAAAAAAAAAAGAGATGTATTTGGTTCACACTTCTGCAGACTGTATTAGCATGGCACTAGGATCCGCTTGGCTTCTGGTGAGGCCTCAGGAAGCTTTTACCCATGGCAAAAGAAAGGGAACAGGTATGTCACATGGCAAGAGACAGAGATAGGAGGAGGCACCAGCCTCCTTTTTTTTTTTTTCTGGTTTTTTTTTTTTTTTAATTTTTTATTGGATTATAGGTTTTGGGGTACATGAGCAGAGCATGCAAGACAGTTGCGTAGGTACACACATGGCAGTGTGCTTTGCTTTCCTTCTCCCCTTCACCCACATTTGGCATTTCTCCCCAGGCTATCCCTCCCCACCTCCCCCTCCCACTGGCCCTCCCCTTTTCCCCCCAATAGACCCCAGTGTTTAGTACTCCCCTTTCTGTGTCCATGTGTTCTCATTTTTCATCACCCACCTATGAGTGAGAATATGCAGTGTTTCATTTTCTGTTCTTGTGTCAGTTTGCTGAGGATGATGTTTTCCAGATTCATCCATGTCCCTACAAACGACACGAACTCATCATTTCTGATTGCTGCATAATATTCCATGGTGTATATGTGCCACATTTTTCCAATCCAGTCTATTATCAATGGGCATTTGGGTTGATTCCAGGTCTTTGCTATTGTAAACAGTGCTGCAATGAACATTCGTGTACATGTGTCCTTATAGTAGAACGATTTATAGTCTTTTGGATATATACCCAGTAATGGGATTGCTGGGTCAAATGGAATTTCTATTTCTAAGGCCTTGAGGAATCGCCACACTGTCTTCCACAATGGTTGAACTAATTTACACTCCCACCAACAGTGTAAAAGTGTTCCTTTTTCTCCACATCCTCTCCAGCATCTGTTGTCTCCAGATTTTTTAATGATCGCCATTCTAACTGGCGTGAGATGGTATCTCAATGTGGTTTTGATTTGCATCTCTCTGATGACCAGTGACGATGAGCATTTTTTCATATGATTGTTGGCCTCATATATGTCTTCTTTCGTAAAGTATCTGTTCATATCCTTTGCCCACTTTTGAATGGGCTTGTTTGTTTTTTTCCTGTAAATCTGCTTGAGTTGTTTGTAAATTCTGGATATCAGCCCTTTGTCAGATGGGTAGACTGCGAAAATTTTTTCCCATTCTGTTGGTTGCCGATCCACTCTAGTGACTGTTTCTTTTGCCGTGCAGAAGCTGTGGAGTTTCATTAGGTCCCATTTGTCTATTTTGGCTTTTGTTGCCAATGCTCTTGGTGTTTTGTTCATGAAGTCCTTGCCTACTCCTATGTCCTGGATAGTTTTGCCTAGATTTCCTTCTAGGGTTTTTATGGTGCCAGGTCTTATGTTTAAGTCTTTAATCCATCTGGAGTTAATTTTAGTGTAAGGTGTCAGGAAGGGGTCCAGTTTCTGCTTTCTGCACATGGCTAGCCAGTTTTCCCAACACCATTTGTTAAACATGGAATCCTTGCCCCATTGCTTGTTTTTGTCAGGTTTATCAAAGATTGTATAGTTGTATGTATGTTGTGTTGCCTCCGGTGCCTCTGTTTTGTTCCATTGGTCTATATCTCTGTTTTGGTACCAGTACCATGCTGTTTTGATTACTGTAGCCTTGTAGTATAGTTTGAAATCCGGTAGTGTGATGCCCCCCGCTGTGTTCTTTTTGCTTAGAATTGACTTGGCTATGCGGGCTCTCTTTTGGTTCCATATGAAGTTCATGGTGGTTTTTTCCAGTTCTGTGAAGAAAGTCAGTGGTAGCTTGATGGGGATAGCGTTGATTCTGTAAATTACTTTGGGCAGTATAGCCATTTTCACAATATTAATTCTTCCTAACCATGAACATGGAATGTTTCTCCATCTGTTTGTGTCCTCTCTGATTTCATTGAGCAGTGGTTTGTAGTTCTCCTTGAAGAGGTCCTTTACGTTCCTTGTTAGTTGTATTCCAAGGTATTTTATTCTTTTTGTAGCAATTGTGAATGGCAGTTCGTTCTTGATTTGGCTTTCTTTAAGTCTGTTATTGGTGTAGACAAATGCTTGTGATTTTTGCACATTGATTTTATATCCTGAGACTTTGCTGAAGTTGCTTATCAGTTTCAGGAGTTTTTGGGCTGAGGCGATGGGGTCTTGTAGGTATACTATCATGTTGTCTGCAAATAGAGACAATTTGGCTTCCATCTTTCCTATTTGAATACCCTTTATTTCTTTTTCTTGCCTGATTGCTCTGGCTAGAACTTCCAGTACTATATTGAATAGGAGTGGTGAGAGAGGGCATCCTTGTCTAGTGCCAGATTTCAAAGGGAATGCTTCCAGTTTTTGCCCATTCAGTATGATATTGGCTGTTGGTTTGTCATAAATAGCTTTTATTACTTTGGGATATGTATGTTCCATCGATACCGAGTTTATTGAGGGTTTTTAGCATAAAGGGCTGTTGAATTTTGTCCAATGCCTTCTCTGTGTCAATTGAGATGATCATGTGGTTTTTGTTCTTGGTTCTGTTTATATGATGAATTATGTTTATAGACTTGCGTATGTTGAACCAGCCTTGCATCCCTGGGATGAATCCTACTTGATGGTGATGAATAAGTTTTTTGATTTGCTGTTGCAATCGGCTTGCCAATATTTTATTGAAGATTTTTGCATCTATGTTCATCATGGATATTGGCTGGAAGTTTTCTTTTCTTGTTGGGTCTCTGCTGGGTTTTGGTAACAGGATGATGTTGGTCTCATAAAATGATTTGGGAAGGATTCCCTCTTTTTGGATTATTTGAAATAGTTTTAGAAGGAATGGTACCAGCTCCTCTTTGTGTGTCTGGTAGAATTCGGCTGTGAACCCGTCTGGACCTGGGCTTTTTTTGAGTGGTAGGCTCTTAATTGCTGCCTCGACTTCTGACCTTGTTAGTGGTCTATTCATAGTTTCATCTTTCTCCTGGTTTAGGCTTGGGAGGACACAGGAGTCCAGGAATTTATCCATTTCTTCCAGGTTTACTAGTTTATGTGCATAGAGTTGTTTGTAATATTCTCTGATGATGGTTTGAATTTCTGTGGAGTCTGTGGTGATTTCCCCTTTATCATTTTTTATTGCATCTATTTGGTTGTTATGTCTTTTATTTTTAATCAGTCTGGCTAGTGGTCTGTCTATTTTGTTGATCTTTTCAAAAAAACAGCTCTTGGATTTATTGATTTTTTGAAGGGTTTTTCGTGTCTCAATCTCCTTCAGTTCAGCTCTGATCTTAGTTATTTCTTGTCTTCTGCTGAGTTTTGAGTTTTTTTGATCTTGCTTCTCTAGCTCTTTCAATTTTGCCGATAGGGTGTCAATTTTGGATCTCTCCATTCTCCTCATATGGGCACTTATTGCTATATACTTTCCTCTAGAGACTGCTTTAAATGTGTCCCAGAGATTCTGGCATGTTGTGTCTTTGTTCTCATTGGTTTTGAAGAACTTCTTTATTTCTGCCTTCATTTCATTGTTTACCCAGTCAACATTCAAGAGCCAGTTGTTCAGTTTCCATGAAGCTGTGCGGTTCTGGGTTGGTTTCTGACTTCTGAGTTCTAACTTGATTGCACTATGGTCTGAGAGGCTGTTTGTTATGATTTCAGTTGTTTTGTATTTGCTGAGCAGTGCTTTACTTCCAATTATGTGGTCAATTTTAGAGTAGGTGTGATGTGGTGCTGAGAAGAATGTGTATTCTGTGGATTTGGGGTGGAGAGTTCTGTAAATGTCTATTAGGTTTGCTTGCTCCAGGTCTGAGTTCAAGCCCTGGATTTCCTTGTTGATTTTCTGTCTGGTTGATCTGTCTAATATTGACAGTGGAGTGTTAAAGACTCCCACTATTATTGTGTGGGAGTCTAAGTCTCTTTGTAAATCATTAAGAACTTGCCTTATGTATCTGGGTGCTCCTGTATTGGGTCCATATATGTTTAGGATCGTTAGCTCTTCTTGTTGTATCGATCCTTTTACCATTATGTAATGGCCTTCTTTGTCTCTTTTGATCTTTGTTGCTTTAAAGTCTATTTTATCAGAGATGAGAATTGCAACTCCTGCTTTTTTTTGCTCTCCATTTGCTCGGTAAATCTTCCTTCATCCCTTTATTTTGAGTCTTTGTGTATCCTTGCATGTGAGATGGGTTTCCTGAATACAGCACACTGATGGGTTTTGGATTTTTATCCAATTTGCCAGTCTGTGTCTTTTGATTGGTGCATTTAGTCCATTTATATTTAGGGTTAATATTGTTATGTGTGAATTTGATACTGCCATTTTGATGCTAAGTGGCCGTTTTGCCCGTTAGTTGTTGTAGATTCTTCATTATGTTGATGCTCTTTAGCATTCAGTGTGATTTTGGAATGGCTGGTACTGGTTGTTCCTTTCTATGTGTAGTGCCTCTTTCAGGAGCTCTTGTAAAGCAGGCCTGGTGGTGACAAAATCTCTGAGTACTTGCTTGTTCGCAAAGGAATTTATTTTTCCTTCACTTATGAAGCTCAGTTTGGTTGGATATGAAATTCTGGGTTGAAAATTCTTTTCTTTAAGAATGTTGATTATTGGCCCCCACTCTCTTCTGGCTTGTAGTGTTTCTGCCGAGAGATCTGCTGTGAGTCTGATGGGCTTCCCTTTGTGTGTGACCCGACCTTTCTCTCTGGCTGCCCTTAGTATTTTCTCCTTCATTTCAACCTTGTTGAATCTGACAATTATGTGCCTTGGGGTTGCTCTTCTTGTGGAATATCTTTGTGGTGTTCTCTGTATTTCCTGCATTTGAGTGTTGACCTGTCTTGCTAGGTGGGGGAAATTTTCCTGGATGATGTCCTGAAGAGTATTTTCCAGCTGGGATTCATTCTCTTCGTCCCCTTCTGGTACACCCGTCAAACGTAGGTTAGGTCTTTTCACATAGTCCCACATTTCTTGGAGACTTTGTTCATTCCTTTTTGCGCTTTTTTCTCTGATCTTGGTTTCTCGTTTTGTTTCATTGAGTTGATCTTCGACTTCAGATATTCTTTCTTCTGCTTGGTCAATTCGACTATTGAAACTTGTGCATGCTTTGCGAAGTTCTCGTATTGTGTTTTTCAGCTTCTTTAGTTCATTCATATTCCTCTCTAAGTTATCCATTCTTGTTATCATTTCCTCGAATCTTTTTTCAAATCTTTTTTCAAGGTTCTTAGTTTCTTTGCATTGATTTAGAACATGTTCTTTTAACTCATGGAAGTTTCTCATTATCCATCTTCTGAAGTCTAATTCTGTCATTTCATCACAGTCATTCTCCGTCCAGCTTTGTTCCCTTGCTGGTGAGGAGTTTTGGTCCTTTCTAGGAGGCGAGGTGTTCTGGTTTCGGGTGTTTTCCTCCTTTTTGCGCTGGTTTCTTCCCATCTGTGTGGATTTATCCACTTGTCATCTGCGTAGTTGCTGACTTTTCGATTGGGTCTCTTAGTGGACACCCAGATTGTTGGTGATGAAGTATTTCTGTTACTTGGTTTTCCTTCTACCAGTCTAGCCTCTTCGCTGTATGACTGCTGAGGTCCGCTCCAGGCCCTGCTTGTCTGGGGTACACCTGTAGCAGCTGCAAAACAGTGAGGGATGCTACCAGTTTCTTTTTCTGCTATCTTTGTCCCAGGATGATGCCTGTCAAATGTCAGTCTTTTGGATATAGAGGGGTCAGGGAGCTGCTTGAGGAGACAATCTGTACTTTGTAGGAGCTCAATTGCTGAGCTGTGAGCTCTGTTGTTCATTCAGGGCTGTTAGGCTGCTATGTTTGATTCTGCTGCAACAGAGCTCATTAAAAAACCCCTTTTTTTCTCAAGTGCTCTGTCTTGGGGGGTTGGGGCTTTGTTTTTGTATGTCTGTTGAGGTGTCCTGCCCAGCTAGGAGGCAGTCTAATCACTATTTGACTGCCGAGGCTCTGCCCTGCTGTTGTGAGGCTCGCCCTGTTGCTGCAGGCTCTTGCTGTTCTGCTGCGTTCTCCACCACGGGCTATGCCCTGCAGCGGAGTCTCTTTGTTGTAGCAGGTTGCCTGGGCAACAGCAGGCTGCATTAGCAGTGTGCGTGTATCTCAGTAGGGGCGGGTTGCCTCGGCAACTGCAGGCTGCGTCAGCAGTGGGCGAGTGTCTCAGTCGGGGCGGGTTGCCTCGGTAATGGTGGACGTCCCTCCCCCATGGAGCGCCTCAGGGATGGTCTCCACAGTGAGCGTTTGGAATCGCCGTTTTGTCTGTCCCACTGCGCTATCCCACACGCTGTGTCCCTGCAATCCCCTGGGCTGGCCCACTGCCCAAGTCCCTTTCAGTCTCGAGTTCAGCCCTCTCAAATCTCAGGTTGCCATTTCAACAGGGCACCCGGACAAGTGCGCCCTGTGGGGATCGCTGGGTAGGGCTGGCCGCCGCCACCCCGGCTGCCAACTTCTCCAGGCAGAGCCTCTGCCTGGTGTCCCGTGTCTACTTTATACTTGGGAATTTCCCCGTTCTGTGGGCAACAAAGATCAGTCTGAAAATGCAGCTTTGACTCACCTCTCCACGGATTAACCAAGAGCTTAAATCCTGGGTTGTTGTCACAGTGCCATCTTGAGTTCCTCCCATGTGCCACATTTTCTTTTCTTTTTTTCTTTTTTCTTTTTTTTTGAGATGGAGTTTCGCTCTTGTTACCCAGGCTGGAGTGCAATGACGTGATTTTGGCTCACCACAACCTCTGCCTCCTGGGTTCAGGCAATCCTCCTGCCTCAGCCTCCTGAGTAGCTGGGATTATAGGCACGCGCCACCATGCCATCTAATTTTTTGTATTTTTAGTAGAGACGGTGTTTCACCATGTTGACCAGAATGGTCTCGATCTCTTGACCTTGTGCTCCACCTGCCTCAGTCTCCCAAACATTTTCTTTATTCACTGCTTGATTGATGGGCATTTGGGCTGGTTCCATATTTTTGCAATTGTGAATTGCACTGCTACAAACACACATGCGCAAGTATTTTTTATAGTGTAATGACTTCTTTTCCTCTGGGTAGAAACCCAGTCATGGGATTGCTGGATCAAATGGTCGATCTACTTTTAGTTATTTAAGGAATCTCCACCCTGTTTTCCATAGCGGTTGTACTAGTTTACATTCCCAACAGCCAAAATTACCAACAAATGAAGTCCATGACCAGATAGAATTCAGCTGTGAATCTATCTGGTCATGAACTTCTTTTTGTTGCCAATTTGTTTTACTACCATTTCCGTCTTGCTGCTTGTTATTGGTCTGTTCAGAGTTTCTATTACTTTCTGGTTTACTCTAGAAGGGTTGTATATTTCCAAGAATTTATCCGTCTCCTCTAGGTTATCTAGTTTGTGCACATAAATCTATTCATATTAGCCTTGAATGATCTTTTATATTTCTGTGGTATTGGTTGTAGCGTCTCTGGTTTCATTTCTAATTTAGCTTATTTGGATCTTCTCTCTTCTTTTCATGGTTAATCTTGCTAATGGTCTATTGATTTTGTTTATCTTTTCAAAGAACCAGTTTTTATTCATTTATCTTTTGTATTTTATTTGTTTTAATTGAATTTAGTTCTGCTCTGGTCTTTGATTTTTTTTCTTCTGCTGGGTTTGAGTTTGGTTTGTTCTTGTTTCTCTAGTTCCTTGAGGTGTGACCTTAGATTGTCTGCTTGTGCACTTTCAGACTTTTTGATGTAGGCATTTAAGGCTATGAACTTCCCTCGTATCACATCCCTGATACAGTTCAGCTGTGTCCCCATCCAACTCCCATCTTTAAGTATGACTTCTATAATCCCCACATGTCATGGAAGAGACCTGGTGGGAAGTAACTGAATCATCAAGGTGAGACGGGTTTTCCCATGCTATTCTTGCAGTAATGAATAGGTCTCACAAGATCTGATGGTTCTATAAAGGGCAGTTTCCATGCATACACTCTCTTGCCTGCCACCATGCAAGATGTGACTGCTCCTCCTTCAAGTTTCACCATGATTGTGAGGCCTCCTCAGCCATGTGGAACTGTGAGTCCATTAAATCTCTTTCTCTTCTTGAATTACCCAATCTTGCATATTTCTTTATAACAGTATGAAAACAGACAAATACAGTAGATTGGTACTGCAGAGAGCAGGGTGCTGCTATAAATATAACTGAAAATGTGATATTTGGGCTGGTTCCAAAGTAACTTTGGAACTGGGTAACAAGCAGAGGTTGGAACAGTTCGGGGGCCTCAGAAGAATTTAGGAAAATGTGGGAAAGTTTGAAACTTCCTAGAGGTTCATTGAATGGCTTTGACCAAAATTCTGATAATAATATGGAAGATAAAGTCCAGCCTGAGGTGGTCTGAGATGAAGATGAGAAACTTGTTGAGAACTGGAGGAAGGATGATTCTTGCTATGCTTTAGCAAAGAGACTGGTGATATTTTGCCCCTGCCCTAGAGATCTATGGAACTTTCAACTTGAGAGAGATGACATAGAGTATCTCACAGAAGAAAATTCAAAGCAGCAAAGTGTTCAAGAGGTGACTTGGGTGCTTGTAAAAGTATGGAGTTTTATTCATTCATAAAGATATGGTTTGGCATAGGAACTTATGTGTAAAGGGAGACAGAGCATAGAAGTCTAGAAAATTTGCAGCCTGGGGGAGATCCAAGATGGCTGAATAGGAACAGCTCTGGAGTGCAGTTCCCAGTGAGAACAACACAGAGGGTGAGTAATCACTGCGTTTTCAAATGAGTTTTTACTGCCCGCAGACCAGGAGATTCCTAGGCTGAAAAGTGACTCAAGTTTCCAGACAGCGTTTCAGCCAGCACCATGGGTCTCTGCACAAAAAAATCACACAAATCTGGGCAGCCATTTGAACTGGTGCCTGGAATGCCTGAGATACAGAGCCACCCCTTCAACTGAAGAAAAGGGGGCTGAAACAGGGAGCCAGGCGATCTGGCTCAGCAGGTCCCACCCCAACAAAGACCAGCAATCTGAAATGCTCTGGACTAAGAGTTTCACACCAAGTGCAGCTGGACTCAGGATGGTCCAGCTTGGCGGCAGGGTGGGGAGGGCATGAGCCATTATCAAGTCCACCACTACCAAGTCAGTCCATCATTACTAAGGCAGTCTGCCATTACCAAGGCAGTCCACCATTACCAAGGCAGTTCACTATTACCAAGGCAATCCACCTTTACTGAAGCAGTCTGCCATTGCCAAGGCAGTCCACCATCACTGAGGCAGACTGCCATTACAAAGGCAGTCCACCATTACCAAGACAGTTCACCATTACCAAGGCAATCCACCTTTACTGAAGCAGTCTGCCATTGCCAAGGCAGTCCACCATCACTGAGGCAGACTGCCATTACAAAGGCAGTTCTAACTGTACCTTTGTAAACAAAATTCAAGGAAGTTTACACAGCAGCTGGGCAGAGCCAATGGCAGGTCAGCAACACCTTTTCTGGCAGACTGTGACTAGGCTACCTCCTTGCTGGGCAGAGCATCTCTGAAAAAGGGCAGCAGCATATCAGGAAATTATAAATAAAGCCCCACCTTCCCAGGACAATGCACCTGGGGAAAAAGGCAGTTATAAGTTCCTCTGCAGCAGACTTAAACATACCAGCCCATCAACTCTGAATGGAACAACAGAGCTCCCAGCTCAGCACTTGAGCTCCTATAAGGGACAGACTGTCTCCTTAAGCAGCACCCCAGCCCACACATATCCAAAGAGACATCTCATAAAGGAGAGCTCAGGCTGACATCTGGCAGGTACCCTTTTGGGATGAAGATAACAGAAAAAGAAACTGGCAGCAACCCTTACTGTTCTGCAGCCACCACAGGTAATTCCCAGGAAACCAGGGTCTGGAGTGGACCTCCAGCAGTCCTACATTAGAGGGGCCTGACTGTTAGAGGAAAACTAAAAAACAGAAAGAAATAACTTCAACATCAACAAAAAGGACATCCACTCAGAGACCCCATCCGAAAGTCACCAACTACAAAGACCACAGGTGATAAATCCATGAAGATGGGAAGAAACCAGTGCAAGAATGAGGAAAACACCCAAAACCAGAATGCCTCTCCTCCTCCAAGGCATCACAACTCCTCAACATCAAGGGAATAAAGCTGGATGGAGAATGAGTCTGATGAATTGACAGAAACAGGCTTCAGAAGGTGGGTAATAACAAACTTCTCTGAGCTAAAAGAACAGGTTCTAACCCAATGCAAAGAAACTAAGAACATAGAAAAAAAGGTTTGATGAAATGCTAATGAGAATAAACAGCTCGGAGAAGAATACAAATGACATGATGGAGCTGAAAAACACAAGAACTTTGCAAAGCATACACAAATTTCAATAGCTGAATTGACCAAGCAGAAGAAAGGATATCAGAGATTGAAGATCAACTCAATGAAATAAAATGAGAGGCAAAATAGAGAAAAAAAAGTGAAGAGAAATGAACAAAGCCTCCAAGAAATATGGGATTATGTGAAAAGACCAAATCTACATTTGATACGTGTAACTGAATGTGATGGAGAGAATGAATCCAAGCTGGAAAACACTCTTCAGGCTATTATCCAGGAGAACTTCCCCAACCTAGCAAGGCAGGCCAACATTCAAGTCCAGGAAATACAGAGAACACCACAAAGATATTCCTCAAGAAGAGAAACCCCAAGATTCACCAGGGTTGAAATGAAGGAAAAATGCTAAAGGCAGCCAGAGAGAAAGGTTGGGTTACCCACAAAGGGAAGTCCATCAGACTCACAATGGATCTCTCAGCAGAAACCCTACAAGCCAGAAGGGAGTGGGGGCCAATATTCAACATCCTTAAAAACAACTATCAACCCAGAAGTTCATATCCAGCCAAACTAAGCTTCATAAGCAAAGAAGAAATAAAATCTTTTATAGACAAGCAATTGCTGAGAGATTTTGTCACCACCAGGAGTGCCTTACTAGAGGTCTTGAAAGAAGCAGTAAACATAGAACAGAACAACAGTAGCAGCCACTCCAAAAAACATACCAAATGGAAAAGACCATTGAAACAATGAAGAAACTGCATCAACTCTCCGGCCTAACAAACAGCTAGCATCAAAATGACAGGATTAAATACACACATAACAATATTAACCTTAAATGTAAATTGGCTAAGGCCCCAATCAAAAGACACAGAGTTGCAAATTGAATAAAAACTCAAAACCCATCAGTGTGCTGTATTCAGGAAACCCATCTCATGTGCAAGGACACGCACACATAGGCTCAAAATAAAGGGATGGAGGAAGATTTACCAAGCAAACGGAGAGCAAAAAAACAGCAGGAGTTGCAATCTTAATCTCTGATAAAATAGACTTTAAAGCAACAAAGATCAAAAGAGACAAAGAAGGACATTACATAATGGTAAAATGATCAGTGCAACAAGAAGAGCTAACTATCCTAAATATGTACGCACCCAATGCAGGAGCACCCAGATACATAAAGCAAGTTCTTAATGACCTACAAAGAGACTTAGACACCCACACAATAATAGTACTAGAATTTAACACTCCACTGTCAATATTAGAACAACAAGACAGAAAATTAACAAGGATATTCAGGACTTGAACTCAGATCTGAACCAAGCAAACCTAATAGATATCTACAGAACTCTCCACCCCAAATCCAGAGAATATACATTCTTCTCAGCACTACATTGCACCTCCTTTAAAATTGACCACACAATTGGAAATAAATCACACCTCAGCAAACGCAAAATAATGAAAATCATAACAAACAGTCTCTCAGACCACAGTGCAATCAAATTAGAACTCAGGATTAAGAAACTAACTCAGAACTGCACAACTTCATGGAAACTGAACAACTGGCTCTTGAATGTTGACTGGATAAACAATGAAACGAAGGCAGAAATAAAGATGTTCTTCAAAACCAATGAGAAAGAATATAAACCAGAATCTCTGGGACACATTTAAAGCAGTTTCTAGAGGAAAATTTATAGCAATAAATGCCCACATGAGAGGCAAGGAAAGACCTAAAATCAACACCCTATTATCAAAATTGAAAGAGCTAGAGGAGCAAGATCAAAAAAACTCAAAACCTAGCAGAGGACAAAAAATACCTAAGATCAGAGCAGAACTGAAGGAGATAGAGACATGAAAACCCCTTCAAAAATTAATAAATCCAGAATCTGGTTTTTTGAAAAGATCAACAAAATAGGCTGCTAGCCAGATTAATAAAAAAGAAAAGAGAATAATCAAATACATGCAATTAAAAAACGATAAAGGGGATATCACCACCTATTCCACAGAAATGCAAACTACCATCAGAGATTACTACAAACAGCTCTATGCACATAAACCAGTAAACCTGGGAGAAATTGATAAATTCCAGGACACTTGCACCCTCCCAAGCCTAAACCAAGCAGAAGTTGAAATGCTGAATAGACCAATAACAAGGGCTGAATTGAGGCAGCAATTAATAGCCTATCAACAACAACAGAAAAAGCCCAGATCCAGATGGGTTCACAGCTGAATTCTACCCAATGTACAAAGAGGAGCTGATACCACTGCTTGTGAAACTATTCCAAACAATCCAAAAATCATTTTATGAGACCAACATCATCCTGATACCAAAACCTGGCAGAGACTCGCCAAAAAAAAAGAAAACTTCAGGCCAATATTTTTGATGAAAATAGATGCAAAAATCTTCAATAAAATACTGCAAACTGATTGCAATGGCACATCAAAAAGTTTATTCATCATGATCAAGTAGGCTTCATCCCAGGGATGCAAGGCTGGTTCAACATACTCAAGTCTATAACTGTAACCCACCACGTAAATGGAACCAAAGACAAAAACCATATGATTATCTCAATAGATGCAGAGAAGGTCTTTGACAAAATTCAACAACCCTTTATGATAAAAACTCGCAATAAACTAGGTATCGATGGAATGTATCTCAAAATAATAAAAGCTATTTATGACAAACACACAGCCAATATCATACTGAATGGGAAAAAAATGAAAACATTCCCTTTGAAATCTGGCACTAGACAAGGATACCCTCTCTCACCACTCCTATTCAATATAGTATTGGAAGTTCTAGCCAGAGCAATCAGGCAAGAAAAAGAAATAAAGCGTATTTAGTTAGGAAAGGAGGAAGTCAAATTGTCTCTATTTGCAGACAATATGATTGTATATTTACAAGACCCCACTGTGTCAGCCCAAAATCTCCTGAAACTGATAAGCAACTTCAACAAAGTGTCAGGATACAAAATCAATGTGCAGAAATCATATGCATTCCTATACACTAATAACCAAATAAAAGAGAGCCAAATCAAAAGCAAACTCCCATTTACAATTGCTGCAAAGATAATAAAATACCTAGGAATACAACTAACAAAGGATATAAAGGACCTCTTCAAGGAGAACAGTGAACCACTGCTCAAGGAAATGAGAGAGGATACAAGGCCATGGGAGCTTTCCTTTTGTATCAGTGTGACTTGGAAGTAAGACATGGAGTTAAAGGAGATCATTTTGGAACTTTAAGATTTAATGACTGGTGTGTTAGATTTCAGACTTGCATGGAGCCTGTAGCCCCTATGTTTGGGCCAATTTTTTCCATTTGGAATGGGTATATTTACCTAATGCCTGCACCCCTATTGTATCTAGGAAGTAACTAACTTGTTTTTGATTTTACAAACTCATGGGAAGAAGGGACTTGCCTTGTCTCATTTAAGTATTTGGACTCTGGACTTTTAAGTTAATGCTAAAATGAGTTAAGACTTTGGAGAACTGTTGGGAAGGGATGATTGGTTTTGAAACGTGAGGACATGAGATTTAAAAGGGGACAGGGGTAAACTGATATGGTTTGGCTGTGTCTCCACCCAAATTTCATCTTAAATTGTAGTTTCCATAATTCTCATGTGTTGTGGGAGGGACCCAGCAGGAGGTAATTGAATCATGGTGGCAGGTTTTTCCCATGCTGTTCTCATGATAGTGAATAAGTCTTGTAAGATCTGATGGTTTTATAAAGGGTAATTCCCCTGCATACACTCTCTTGCCTGCCACCATGCAAGACGTGCCTTTGCCTTTTCTTTGCTCCTGCCATGATTGTGAGGCCTCCCCAGCTAGGTGGAACTATGAGTCCATTACTTCTTTTTTTCTTTATAAATTTCCCAGTCTTGGGTATTTCTTCATAATAGTATAAAAATGGGCTAAAACACTGCCTTTGCTGTATCCCAGAGGTTTCGATAAGGTGTGTCAGTATTATTGTTCAGTTCAAAGAATGTTTTAATTTTCATTTTGATTTCCTTGTTGACCCAATGATCATTCAAGAGCAACTTATTTAATTTCCATATATTTGCATGGTCTTGAAGGTTCTGTTTGGAGTCAGTTTTCAATTTTATTCCACTGTTGTCTGAGAGAGTACTTGATGTAATTTCAATTTTCTTAAATTTATTGAGACTTGTTTTGTGGCCTTTCATATGGTCTATCTTGGAGAATGTTCTACAAATATTTGTTAAGTTCATTTATTCTAGGGTATACTTCAAGTCCATTGTTTCTTTATTGACTTTATTTTTATGACTGTCTAGTGCTTTCAGTGGAGTGGTGAGGTCCACCACCATTACTGTGTTGTCTATCTCATTTCTTAGGTCTAGTAGTAATGTTTTATAAATTAGGTATGTATGTATTTAGGATTGTGATATTTTCCTGTTGGACAAGACCTTTTATCGTTATATAATGTCCCTCTTTGTCTTTTTTAACTACTGTTGCTTTAAATTTTGTTTTGTCTGATATAAGAATGACTATTCCTCCTTGCTTTTCATGTCCGCTTGCATGGAATATCTTTTTGCACACCTTTACCTTAGGTTTATGTGAGTCCCTATGTGTTTGGTGAGTCTCTTCAAGACAGCAGATACTTGGTTGATGAATTCTTACCCATCTGTATCTTTTAAGTGGAGCATTTCAGCCATTTATATTCAAAGTTAGTATTGAGATGTGAGGCACTATTTGATTCATTGTGCTAGCTGTTGACTGAATACCTTGGGCTTTCTTATTGTGTTATTGTTTCCTGGGTCCTGTGAGATTTATGCTTTAAAGAGATTTTATTTTGGAGTATTTTAAGGATTTGTTTCAAGATTTAGAGCTCCTTTTAGCAGTTCTTGTAGTTCTGGCTTGGCAATGGCACATTCTCTGAGCATTTGTTTATCTGAAAAAAACTTTATTTCCTTCATTCATGAAGTTTAGTTTTGCTATATACAAAATTCTGAGTTTACAATTGTTTTGTTTAAGGAGGCTAAACATAGGACCCCAATCCCTTCTAGCTTGTAAGGTTCCTGCTAATAAATCTGATGTTAATCTGATAGGTTTTCTTTTATAGGTTACCTAATGCTTTTGCCTCACAAATCCTAAGATTTTTTTTTTCTTCATCTTGACTGTAGATAATTTGATGACTATGTGTCTAGGTGGTGATCTCTGTTGGTGATGAATTTCGTGTGTGTGTGTGTGTGTGTGTGTGTGTGTGTGTGTGTGTGTGTGTGTGTTTAGTTACTTGTATTTGGATGTCTAGATTTTTATCAGAGAATTTTTCTTTGATTATTCCCTCAAATACGTTTTCTAAACTTTTAGAATTCTTTTTTTCCTTGGGAACAGCAATTATTCTTAGGTTTGGTTGTTTAACATAATCCCAAATTTCTTGGAGGCTCCATTCATTTTTTTAAATTCTTTTTTCTTTGTTTTGGTCAAATTGGGTTAATTCGGAAGCCTTGTTTTTGATCTTTGAAGTTCTTTCTTCTGCTTGTTTGATTTTATTGTTGAGACTTTCCAGTGTATTTTGGATTTATCTCAGTGTGTCCTTCATTTCCAGAAGTTGTGATTTTTTTTAATGTATGCTATCTATTTCTCTGGAGACTCTTCCATCCCTATCTTTTAACATTTTTTATTTCTTCAAGTTGATATTCACCTTTCTCTAGTGTCTCCTTGAGTAGTTTAATAATCGCCCTTCTGAATTCTTTTTCTGGCAATTCAGAGATTTCTTCTGGGTTTGGATCCATTGCTGATGAGCTAATGCAACCTTCTGAGGGTGGTAAAGAACCCTGTTTTGTCATGTTACCAGAATTATTTTTCTGGTCCCTTCTCATTTGAGTAGATTATGTCAGAGGGAAGATCTAGGGCTCAAGGGCTGTCATTCAAATTCTTTCCTCCCATGCGATGCTGTCCCTTGATGTGGTGCTCTTCTCATTTTCCTTAAGGATGGGGCTTACTCAGAGCCAAACTACAGTGATTGTTATTTCTCTTCTGGGTCTAGCCACCCAATGGAGCTACTGGCTGAAGATGGATCATATCACAGGACTTTGGAGACAATCCCTAGTACCGGGGAGCCTCACATAGGACGCTCACAGAGTCCTGTAATATGATCCATCTTCAGGTTCCTCAGCTGTCAGACCAGCATCTACTCTGGTAGAGGTAGCAGGAGTGTGAAATAGACTCTGTGAGCATCCCTGGTTATAGTTTTGTTTAGTGTGCTGGTGTAGTGTTGGTTAGCCTCCAGCCAGGAGGTGGCCCTTTCAAGAGAGTACCAGCTGTGGTAGAATAGGGAGAATACAAGCTTTCCCTGGGGTCACCTGGATACCTGGATAAGTATTTGGCTTTCTCAGGCGGTGGGTGGGGCCATAGAGCTCCCAAGAGATTATGTCTTTTGTCTTCGTGTACGGAGTGAGTAGAAAAAGACCATCAGGTTGGGGGAGGTTTAAGTGTGTCTGAGCTCAGAGTCTCCTTGAGCAGGGTTTGCTGCAGCTGCTGAGGTGGACAGGGGTTCTCAGTCCAATGGAGTTATAATCCCAGGGGAATTATAGCTGCCTCTGCTGTGTTATACAGGTCACCAGGGAAGTGGGGTAAAGCCATCAGTGGCAGACCTCAACCAGTTCCCACGCAACTTGAAAGGCCAGTGTCACTCCCACCATGCCCACCCTCAATAGCATTGAGTTAATTTCCAGGCAGCCAGTGAGCAGGGCTGAGATCTTGCCTCAGGCTACAGGCCTCACGGCTGAAAAACCAGGCAGGGCTTTCAGGTTTCATACCTCTCAGCCTGCCACGGCTTCTGTGCTTTGCCTGCATTTCCTCTTCTTCCCCTCCCCAGATTCTGTCCAGGAAACTTCATGTTCAGTTGAAATTGTTCAAAGTTCTACTGAAAGCTTCCTTCTCCCTGTGGTCTATCCCCAATTCCACTGGCAGCCCTCCCCAAGGACTCCTGCAAGACAAAGTCGGAAATGGCTTCCCTGGGGACTGAGAGTGCCCACAGGGCTCTTCCTACTGTTTCTCCTACCCCTATATTTTGCTCAGTTGTCTAAATTAATAGCAGCTTCAGGTGAAGTCAAATGCTTCTGTAATCTAAACCTGCAGGTTTCCCAGTGAGGGTGTGTGTTTGGGGGTGGACATGCCCCCCTCACACTTTGGGCACTCACAGTTTTTCAGTTGTCTCACAGCCTGCAGCAGCAAGCTGCCTCTTTCAACGGGTCTGTGGATTCTCTCAGCTTTCCAGGTATGTTCCTGTGGTAGTTCTTGGAGCAAAAGTTCATGGTGTGAGACTCCATGCACTGCTCTATCTGAGCAGAAGCTGCCAGTTAGTCCTGTCTCCTATCTGCCATTTCCTGTATCAGGACTTTTTTTTTCATATCCCCAGTGATCATTTTCTGAGCTTCATCCATAGGACTGTGAAAAGTCCATCCCTACCACTTGCCAAGAAGCAAGGCAAAGAACCCACGAAGAATGCTTATGTGTTCTGCAAGTCTACGTAGGTGGTGGTCACTTGCCCTTATACCAACCACATAAGGTTTGAATGGATGACCTTAGGCTGCCTAAAAACTTACTGTCATATAACTCTCTTTTTGCTATTTTTCTCTCCTAGAAACAATCCACCATAGGCATGGATTCAAATAGCTTCTTTTAATCCCCGAAACACAGTTAAATTCAGGCAGTAGTGTTTAATAAAAACTTAACACCCAGAGAAGTGACGCAGAGGGCTGCTTCTCCTGTCTTGGCTAGCCTTTAGGCTCACAACTAGAGGATCTTTGCCCAACTTCTGATAATAATTCTGTTCTGCAAATAAAATTCAGATCAGGACTTCTCTCCGTCCCCACAATTACCACCAAGCTGCCTGCCACTCCCTCCCACCTAGACTGCTTCAGGAGCATTTTTCTTTTTTCTTTTTTTATTTTTTTTTAACTTTTTTTAAAGAATTTTTTTATTGCATTTTAGGTTTTGGGGTACATGTGCAGAACATGCAAGATAGTTGCATAGGTACACACATGGCAGTGTGTTTTGCTGCCTTCCTCCCCTTCACCCACCCACATTTGGCATTTCTCCCCAGGCTATCCCTCCCCAGCTCCCCTCCCCACTATCCCTCCCCTACTCCCCCCAATAGACCCCAGTGTGTAGTACTCCCTTCCCTGTGTCCATGTGTTCTCATTTTTCATCACCCGCATATGAGTGAGAATATGCGGTATTTCATTTTCTGTTCTTGTGTCAGTTTGCTGAGAATGATGTTCTCCAGATTCATCCATGTTCCTACAAAGAACACGAACTCATCATTTTTGATTGCTGCATAATATTCCATGGTGTATATGTGCCACATTTTCCCAGTCCAGTCTGTCATCACTGGGCATTTGGGTTGGTTCCAGGTCTTTGCTATTGTAAACAGTGCTCCAATGAACATTCATGTGCATATGTCCTTATAGTAAAATGATTTATAGTCCTTTGGATATATACCCAGTAATGGGATTGCTGGGTCAAATGGAATTTCTATTTCTACGTCCTTGAGGAATCACCACACTGTCTTCCACAATGGTTGAACTAATTTACACTCCCACCAACAGTGTAAAAGTGTTCCTATTTCTCCACATCCTCTCCAGCATCTGCTGTCTCCAGATTTTTTAATGATTGCCATTCTAACTGGCATGAGGTGATATCTCAATGTGGTTTTGATTTGCATCTCTCTAATGACCAGTGATGATGAGCATTTTTTCATATGTTTGTTGGCCTCATGTATGTCTTCTTTTGTAAAGTGTCTGTTCATATCCTTTGCCCAATTTTGAATGGGCTTGTTTGTTTTTTTCCTGTAAATCTGGTTGAGTTCTTTGTAAATTCTGGATATCAGCCCTTTGTGAGATGGGTAAACTGCAAAGATTTTTTCCCATTCTGTTGGTTGCCAATTCACACTAGAGACTGTTTCTTTTGCTGTGCAGAAGCTGTGGAGTTTCATTAGGTCCCATTTGTCTATTTTGGCTTTTGTTGCCAATGCTTTTGGTGTTTTGTTCATGAAGTCCTTGCCTACTCCTATGTCCTGGATGGTTTTGCCTAGATTTCCTTCTAGGGTTTTTATGGTGCCGGGTCTTATGTTTAAGTCTTTAATCCATCTGGAGTTAATTTTAGTGTAAGGTGTCAGGAAGGGGTCCAGTTTCTGCTTTCTGCACATGGCTAGCCAGTTTTCCCAACACCATTTACTAAACAGGGAATCCTTTCCCCATTGCTTGTTTTTGTCAGATTTATCAAAGATTGTATGGTTGTAGATATGTTGTGTTGCCTCCGATGCCTCTGTTCTGTTCCATTGGTCTGTAACTCTATTTTGGTACAAGTACCATGCTGTTTTGATTACTGTAGCCTTTGATTACTGTACCAGTTTGAAGTCTGGTTGTGTGATGCCTCCCGCTGTGTTCTTTTTGCTTAGAATTGACTTGGCTATGCGGGCTCTCTTTTGGTTCCATATGAAGTTAACGGTGGTTTTTTCCAGTTCTGTGAAGAAAGTCAATGGTAGCTTGATGGGGATAGCATTGAGTCTGTAAATTACTTTGGGCAGTATAGCCATTTTCATGATATTGATTCTTCCTACCCATGAACATGGAATGTTTCTCCATCTGTTTGTGTCCTATCTTATTTCATTGAGCAGTGGTTTGTAGTTCTCCTTGAAGAGGTCCTTTACGTTCCTTGTTAGTTGTATTCCTAGGTATGTTATTCTTTTTGTAGCAATTGTGAATGGCAGTTTGTTCTTGATTTGGCTCTCTTTAAGTCTGTTATTGGTGTATAGGAATGCTTGTGATTTTTGCACATTGGTTTTATATCCTGAGACTTTGCTGAAGTTGCTTATCAGTTTCAGGAGTTTTTGGGCTGAGGCGATGGGGTCTTCTAGGTATACTATCATGTCGTCTGCAAATAGAGACAATTTGGCTTCCTCCTTTCCTATTTGATTACCCTTTATTTCTTTTTCTTGCCTGATTGCTCTGGCTAGAACTTCCAGTACTATATTGAATAGGAGTGGTGAGAGAGGGCATCCTTGTCTAGTGCCGGATTTTAAAGGGAATACTTCCAGTTTTTGCCCATTCAGTATGATAGTGGCTGTTGGTTTGTCATAAATAGCTTTTATTACTTTGAGATACATTCCATTGATACCGAGTTTATTGAGGGTTTTTAGCATAAAGGGCTGTTGAATTTTGTCAAAGACCTTCTCTGCATCAATTGAGAAAATCATGTGGTTTTTGTTTTTGGTTCTGTTTATGTGGTAAATCACATTTATAGACTTGCGTATGTTGAACCAGCCTTGCCTCCCCAGGATGAATCCTACTTGGTCACGACGGATAAGCTTTTTGATGTGCTGTTGCAATTGGCTTGCCAGTATTTTATTGAAGATTTTTGCATCTATGTTCATGACGGATATTAGCCTGAAGTTTTCTTTTCTTGTTGAGTCTCTGCCGGGTTTTGGTATCAGGATGATGTTGGTCTCATAAAATGATTTGGGAAGGATTCCCTCTTTTTGGATTATTTGAAATAGTTTCAGAAGGAATGGTACCAGCTCCTCTTTGTGTGTCTGGTAGCCTCAACTTCAGACCTTATTATTGGTCTATTCATAGTTTCGGCTTCCTCCTGGTTTAGGCTTGGGAGGACACAGGTGTCCAGGAATTTATCCATTTCTTTCAGGTTTACTAGTTTATGTGCATAGAGTTGTTTGTAATATTCTCTGATGATGGTTTGAATTTCTGTGGAATCTGTGGTGATTTCCCCTTTATCGTTTTTTACTGCATCTATTTGGTTGTTCTCTCTTCTCTTTTTTGTCAGTCTGGCTAGTGGTCTGTCTATTTTGTTGATCTTTCCAAAAAAACCAGCTCTTGGATTTATTCATTTTTTGAAGGGTTTTTCGTGTCTCTATCTCCTTCAGTTCTGCTCTTATCTTAGTTATTTCTTGTCTTTTGCTAGATTTTGAGTTTTTTTCATCTTGCTCCTCTAGTTCTTTCAATTTTGACGATAGGGTGTCAATTTTGGATCTCTCCACTCTTCTCATTTGGGCACTTATTGCTATATATTTTCCTCTGAAGACTGCTTTAAATGTGTCCCAGAGATTCTGGCATGTTTTGTCTTCGTTCTCATTGGTTTCAAAGAACTTCTTTATTTCTGCCTTCATTTCATTGTTTATCCAGTCAACATTCAAGAGCCAGTTAGTTGTTCAGTTTCCATGAAGCTGTGCAGTTCTGAGTTAGTTTCTGAATTCTGAGTTCTAACTTGATTGCCCTATGGTCTGAGAGACTGTTTGTTATGATGTCAGTTGTTTTGCATTTGCTGAGGAGTGATTTACTTCCAATTATGTTGTCAATTTTAGAGTAGGTGTGATGTGGTGCTGAGAAGAATGTATATTCTGTGGATTTGGGGTGGAGAGTTCTGTAAATGTCTATCAGGTTTGCTTGTTCCAGGTCTGAGTTCAAGCCCTGGATATCCTTGTTGATTTTCTGTCTGGTTGATCTGTCTAATATTGACAGTGGAGTGTTAAGGACTCCCACTATTATTGTGTGGGAGTCTAAGTCTCTTTGTAAGTCGTTAAGAACTTGCCTTATATTTTTCTAGATTCCCAGCTCACACCATGGTTGCCTTACAATCTTTCACCATACAGCAATTAGTATGATCTTTATACAGTTTAAATTGGATTCCACAACATTTCTGCTATCTTAATTTGGGCTCTCCTCAATTCAGATCCAGAACCAAACATTCAAGTGAAAGTAGTTTGTTTGGAAGATGGCCTCAGATAACACTACAAGTGGAATGGAAAAGTGAGATAGAGAAGGAAGAAATCTAACAATGCATGTATTGTCAAGCAACTTTTCACTCTGCCAATGAAAGGTTTATCTCTGAACTCTGGGAAATAGAGTAAGCACGCATCAGAGTCGCTCTGCCAAAGAAGCAAGGTAGCCAGGATATTTATACATCCAATCCAGTCAGTGACTGGTTATAAGCTCCCCTGAGAGTTGAGAGTGGGGAATTAAATTTCCACCACCTCTAGGCTGCCCTACAGCATGCAAAGAAGGTTTCAACTGACACAGAAAGCCCTTGGGGAAATCAGTCTCCAGAGCTGGTACTTGAAAGTCAAGTTAGCAAGCGGGAAAATGGCATGTGCTGAGGTAAGATGTGCATGGCACCAACAGCACATAAATCCCTCTGGTGTCTTCCTGTTGGGTTGTGAGTGCAATCCAGATTCTCAAGCATGGCCTCCTAGGCTCTTACCACAGTCTTTTCATGTGTCTCTCTCCCAAGCATAGTCTCCCATGCACAGCTGACTTTGGTTCTTTGCTCTTTGCCTCCGAGAATGACATGCCTAAATCTATCAGCCAAATATTCTTTGGAATTGAAGTAAGAAAATCTCTAATCATTTCCATCATATTAACTTGCCCTATCTCCTCCTTCTTTTCCTTCCTTCGCTGCTGCTGCTGCCACCGCCACCACCGCCACGTCGTCGTCTTCTTCTTCTTCTTCTTCTTCTTCTTCTTCTTCTTCTTCTTCTTCTTCTTCTTCTTCGTCTTCTTCTTCTTCTTCTTTAAAAAACTGTTCTTGCCAGACACGGTAGCTCACACCTGTAATCCCAGCACTTTGGGAGGCCAAGGTGGGCAGATCACAAGGTCAACAGATTGAGATGATCCTGACCAACATAGTGAAACTCTGACTCTACTAAAAATACAAAAATTAGCTGGGCATGGTGGCATGCACCTGTACTCCCAGCTTCTTGGGAGGCTGAGTCAGGAGAATTGCTTGTACCTGGGAGGCGGAGGTTACAGTGAGCTGAGATCATGCCATTACACTCTGGCCCAGTGACAGAGTAAGATTTCATCTCAAAAAATATAAATAAATAAATAAAAATTAAAAAAACTGTTCTTCTGCTGAAATCCATGGAGACAAACTTGAATTTAATAAAAATTCCTCTCTCACTGCCTCCAGAATTGACAACACAGATGACCTGCAGAAGAAGCTGGTACCCTTTGCTATGGAGCTGTACATGTGCCTGGCCAAAGACTCAAAAAAGCTGACGAAAGAGATCTGTCAGAAAGTGGAAGACCTGAAATCCCAGCTGCTGCCCAATGCCTATAAAGTAGCACAGAGGTCACTTAAAATGTAAGCAAGATGCAACAATTCTTGTTGCCTTACACAGAAATGATTGCTGTGTTATGTCCACCTTGGCACCCCTTAAGTTCTTCATGATGACACTAACTTCTGCAGGATTCCTCCAAGTGTGTGGCATGACTTTTGGTTTACTATTTTGGTGTGGAGAAGCCACTCCACCAGCTTCTGCTTGGTCTTTCCTACCACAGTAGCCCTTACTCCATGGACCAGGGAACCAATGTAGCAATTCTGCCAGTTGTTGAATAATTCAATTATGCATTCTATAACTGAGTAAATAACCACAGTGGTTGGGGACCCACTAAGACCACCATGTGACAGAGCTTAGCCAAAATTTCACTGATCACCTGATGTCCATAAGCTTCTTCTATTCTGATTAGTGGCCCACAATGCAATGTTGGGTCTCCAGGAATTAGTGTCTAATCAGAGCCAAAGTCTAGCTATTTTTTCTCCTCTATTCCCAGTCACACTGGCAAATGAAAGCTAAAGAGAATAATTACAACACAAATTTTTGGTTGTGTTTTGCAGTTCTTCCTTGAAGGTACCTGGCCTCCCCTTCATCCAAGGGACTGTGTAAACTGGCTCAAGTCTGGTAACTATTCAAGGGACCACATCTCTGTTACCATGATTCAAGTTAGACCTCTGTTCACAAAGCTTAGTGATTCTTTTGCTTATATATATCAAGTAAAACCTTACAAGCTTCCACTTATTTCAGTCCTGGAAACAATGGTCAATTAGCACCGAAGTCATAGGTCAAACCATTCTAATCATTGCTTCCACTTTGCTTCATACTGTCATGCCTTTCCTACTTCACTTCTGCTAATTCACGGCCTCCACTGGGCCTCTGCTACTCTGGGATCCCATTATTGAGGATTCAAGGAGTCTAGTTGAATTCGAGAAGTCTAGTTCAATGACAGCAGTTCTCAGTTGCAATCCTGGCCTACTGACAACAACTACCACAGAGGTCTTCAAAGATACCCACGGTCTCCTCATGAATGTATTTCTTGCTGCCTTGCTGAAAGAGTACACACAGTTAGGGGTGAATAAGCAGATCTTACATGGTGAACCTACTTTACCATTCCTATCTCCCTAAGCCTCTGGGTAGCGTCCCTTGTAGTGTACTGGGAAATTTCTCAAATTTCTGGCATTTCAATTTTATTTTGTCCAAGATATTTCTAGATCCGTGTTTTAGCCAACCAACAAGTATACTGTTAGAGCCACTTCCTATAGCTCGAGCTAATATACTAAACCTAGAATCTCTCTGCGTGCTGTACTCATATCAACAAATGTGACCAGACCAACATTACATTCCTTCCACCACGATCCAACACTCTCAGGATCCATTTCCGTAAATGTTCTTGGTTCCCTTCAATAACGTTGATAAACTTGCAATTCTTCTGGTGTGTACTGTACTTTCTTCCTGTGTCACACTAAAGTATTCCCAAACTCCCTGGGGCCTGCCAGGACTTGGTCTGATTACAGAGTCTCCTCTGTAACCAGTGGAGGTAGTTTCTTAAGATGACCAGAAGCCCTTTGCAAGGCCCTTACTTCAGGGGAGGATGTCATGGTTCCTTTAGACAAGGAGAGGCTAACATCCTTGGAAAGAGAAGAACATGTTTCTTAAGATATGGAGAAAAGATTTTTCATAGTTCAAAGACAGTTTGGGGATACTTAGTGATCATTATATTGAACACACCAGGAAAATTGCTAATTTCAATGGAGACAAAACATTATGTAAGAAAAGAAAAAGAATTGCTATATACTGTATGGTTCAATCATTCATAAAGTCATTACAATATAAATGCTGGATATTGATCTTTCAAAAGTACACAGAACTAAATGGGGAGGTGTTAGAATGTTATTAGAAGTGAACGAACAATGTGTGAGAAAAAGGGCTACCTCCCCTTCCATAGTAGGAGGTGAAAAATAATGCCTAAAATGAAAACATAGAGTGGCGATATAAGCATATCAACTAGAGTTATTGCACTATACGGCAAAATAATTGGTTAAAATATTTGAATGTGCCTATGGGCAGAAGAAATAAAGAGGACCCAGCCACTGGGGAACTGCAAATATTCCTGTTTTACTCTTCAACACGTGCTTCTGATTCAATTGTTCTAAGACTGGCACTGGGCATCAGTATTTTTAAAAAGGCTTCACCCTCGCTTTAATGTGCAGGTGGCTTTAAGCTAGATGCAGGTATAGATTAGGCAGAAATAAAATATTGTAAATATGTCAATTCCCCTAGAGTTACCCTTAGATATTCTACATGAATTGTTAGTTATGGGGAACTTGTTAGTTACCTTTTAAGGATTTTTGGTTTGCCTTCCTAAGAGAATCCCACCTAGAGGCAGACTCCAATCAAGACTGTTCTGTACTCACACATGGGAAAGATCTGGGCTCAGCTCTTAGAGAAAACAATCATGATGGTGATACATGGTCTGTTCACAAGAGTATGACGTCCTTTGAAGTGAGATGAGAAATATACCAAAAGAGCCACAGCACTCCTTGCATGGGGCTGTACACCTTAAGAGATGTGCTAATGGAGGGTTCTAAGATTGAGAGGGGAAAAAATCATACCTGTTTCTTAAGAAATTAGGGAAGGCTTCCCCAAAAAAGGTAGCATTTTGCCTTAAAGTGCAGGTCAGATTGAAATACATTGAAATGGCGGAAAAGAGAAAACGTTCACAAGAACTTTTTTAGCAAAGGCACCAGGCTGGGAAAACAGATTAACATGTGTGCATCCACAGTAATAAAACTTGACCATCAAATGTATAATAGAGTGAAGACGGGGAAGCAAGCGATGGCTGATTTAAAACCAGACCATGGGGAAAGAAATCTTTTTTTATTTTTGTTTTTCTATTTTTATTTTTCCACAAAGTAGATCCTTCTAAACAATACCGTCAAATTATCCACGAGCCTAATTTTCCAGTAGGAACTTACATGAGAAGATTTTGGTAATATTTTAATAGTACACCTACGTAGTATTTGACTGTGACTGTTATGCCTCTCTCCTTGAAATTTTTAGATCTTGTTTGAGTAAATCATGGCCCATAGTTTTAAGATAAGTGGTCTAAAATATCTAAGTTTTTTTGGAAAAGAAGTCATTTGAAAAGGGATTTTTTTGCTTCCATAACACAAGCTTAGTTAAGCAATACTGTCAATTCTTACACATGATCTGTGATTCATTTTCAAGAACAGATTCAGAAATCAAGCATATTCTAGTGTGTTAGCATTCCGGAAGCAGTCTCCAAGCGTCAAACTTGGGAACAGGTTCTCCCGGCGTCCTGTAACCACCCGGCGTGTGCACCGTACCTGAGGTCTAGACAGAGCCAATTTATCAAGAAAGGGAAATTGCAGTGCAGAAAAAGTCATTCACGCAGAGTCAGCTGCACAGGAGACCCGGAGTTTTTTTATTACTCAAATCAGTCTCACTGAGCATTTGGGGATCAAAGTTTTTAAAGATAATTTGTTGGGTAGGGGCTCAGGAAGTGGGGAGTGCTGATTGGTTAGGTTGGAGATAGAATCATAATGGGGGTTATAGCGAAGTTTCCTTGGCGTCTTCTGTTCCTGGGTGGGATTGCAGAACTGGTTGAGACTGATTAATAGTCTGGGTGGTGTCAGCAGATCCATCAAGTACAGGGTCTGCAAAATATTTCAAGCACTGATCTTCAGTTTTACAACAGTGATGTTATCCCCAGCAGTAATTTGGGGAGATTCAGACTCTTGCAGCCAGAGGCTGCATGATCTAAACCATAATTTCTACTCTTGTAGCTAATTTGTTAGTCCTACAAAGGCAGACTGGTCCCAAGCCAAAAAGGCAGTCTTTTCAGGAAAGGGCTATTATCAATTTTGTTTTAGGGTCAAGTCATAAACTGAATGCCTTCCCAAGGTTAGTTCTCTCTATGCCCAGGAATGAATAAGGACAGCTTAAAAGTTAGAAGCAAGACGGGGTCGGTTAGGTCTGATCTCTTTCATGGTTATCATTTCCTCAGTTATAATTTTTGAAAAAGCAGTTTCAGTCCCAGGTTGTGTTAATATGGGTTGGTACTCATGGCCTGACATGCCTCCAGAGCACGTGGCCCTCAGAGTCCAACAGCGAAGAGATATCACCTGTCGGGCTTCAGTATCCCCTTCTCTATATCTCCTTTACTTCCAATCACAGTGTCAGATAAACCATCATTGGAGATTAATTCTTTGAGATTTAAAATTTGTTTACATAGAGTGTTAGAACTAGAAAAAAAGTCCAGAGGTCCTCAAACTTGAAAAAAATTTGTATCACCTGGAAGAATGTTTGAAATGTAGATTCCTGGGCTCCTTTCCAATCCACTGAGAATCAGAATCTCAGGCTCAGCCGAGAGTGAGGCAACCTGTATTTTTTAGCAAGCTCTGATTGATTCTGATGTCACCAACTCAGTGTCTATCTCAGAATATTCAAGAACTTCAATTCCTTCCTTATACAGATGAGGAAGCTGAGACCCAGAAGTGGTGTTCCTGGACCAAACTGAGGGTCCGGCTGCTGTTTCTCACAGCCCAGTAATGAGATGCAGATGAAATGAGGAGGAAGAGAGTTTTTATTTCTGTAACGGGTTTCACGTGGAAGGCCTGGAAATGATCACCAGACCAACTCAAAATTACAGTTTTCCAGAGCTTATATACCTTCTAAGCGATATGTCTACTTGTAAGTGTGCATTCATCTAAAGAAATAAGTGATTAACTTCCTTTAATCTATAACTAACGTCTGAGACCTGAAGACCTTCCTCTGGAACCTCAGTAAATTTACTTAATCTAAACGGATCCAGGTGCTGAGGTGGTTACCCTTAATTTGTCTGCCGCTAAATCACGGAGGTTTGAGGAGTTTCTTCAGATCCCCAATAAACTTGTTTATGGAGACCTGGGGAGTTTCTTCAGACCCACGATAAAACTTGTTTAATCCTAAATGGGTCTTGTTAAGAATTCCTTCATTATTTTGTCATGGTCGAAGGCCCAGGAGAGGCCTAGGCAAAACTTTTGACTGGCTTTTGTTATATCTCAGCCTTTGTATAAGGGCACTGGCTTTTCATATTTAACTTAACCATTCAGTCAGTACTGAAAGAGTTGTTATAGAGGCCCGTGCTTGGCAAGACTTGGCCTTCCACAGTCGTTAACCTGGCCATCATTATCAGGTTAACCGGTGTCAGACCCCAGATTTCTCACTTCTGAATAAGGATGCCCTAACTTGGGCTCCTCTTTTCAATATTCAAAGTCTCTATTAAATTAGAATGCCCGTTGGAGAAGTCTAATCTGAATCTTAGTCGGGAGGCATCTGAAAACAAAGTTCTAAAAGAACAACCCTGGCCTGTAGTTTCCTTCACTTCCAGAATAGGCTCGGGAGGACTAGCAGCACAACGACCTCAGACTGTGGAGCAGCCCCCTGAGTGAGCCAGAGCCCCCCTCAGCACAGTGGTGATGGAGGCAGCATCCAGCAGCCACAGGACTAAACTGTTCCACTGCTGGTGGACATCAAAACCGCCAATGTGCCAAGGTCCAGATTTCTTGAACTCCTCTTCCATCCAGGCAATGTCAGGGATGTCTTAGCCATAACATATGAGCCAGAGCCTCTGATGTTTCCCGAGGAAAACTTCTCCTCCATTTAAAAGATATTAGCAAGCTCTGCTTTAGCTTAACTGAAGAGCATCAAGAGAAAGGACGGGGATTTCTAGTTCGGAGGCTGCATTGCACCAATGCTCGGAGGGCTGTGTATGTAGCGTACAAAAGTATAACATGCTGTTCTCTGTACACACTTCCAAATCCCACCTAAAAGGGAGGTCCCTTGAATTGTTTTCCTAGAAGTGAGAATGGTTAACAAAGGATTCCTTCATAGTCTCCTACCATTTCCCTTTCTAACAAATGGCCCATGTTTAGCCCAGTGATTCGCAACCTTGGAGAAGGAAGAGATGTTTGCCTCCAGCATATGTTTGGAGACAGTTTTGGTTATCTTACAAGACAGCTTCAGGGATTGCTACTGTTACCTAACAGGTAGCAGCCAGGAATGCTGGTAAATAATAATCAACAATACAGTCCGTCCCACACAATAATGAATTATGTGGCCTAAAATGTCAATAGTTTTAAGGTTGAGAAATTTTAATTTAGTCTAAATGACTGCTAAGGTTAGCAAAGCTGCCTGACGACCCCAAAAGGCTCAAATCCTTTGATTTGTTAGGCAATCAATTGACTCAATTAAAGAGATTGATAACAAGAGATTTCTTCTCACTCTACACTTTTTCTCTAGAGAGTCTCATCAATGTCAAAGCTTCAATTGTAACCTATATGCTGTGAACCCGCACATTTTTATCTTTTGTGAGTCACAGATTCACATACTCGACTGTATTTTCGACACCTCAATCTGATTAGGGCATTTACACTCTCATACGTCCAGTGTGAATGTGTCATCTTCCCCCACCTCACTTGCTCAGCATGCGCACCTACCTAGATGCCCAGGGTAAAGAGTTGAGAGCTTCTAACTTCTCCTTACCTTCACCCTTTCTTTGTATGCAGCCCACCCCCAAGTACTGTCAAGTCAGTCTCTTACTTGCTTATTTAAATCTTATTCTGCCCCACATCCCTCTAGACTGAAGTACAATCATCTCTCTCCTGAACTATTGCTGTAGCTTCCTAATCATCTTGATTTATATCAGCTCTGCCCCTTCCAGTCTACTCATCACACTACAGCTAGAGTGATGGTTTGAATGTGCAAAACTGATTGCGTTGCTCCCCTGCTTATAATTTTCTAATGTCCTCCATTGCTCCGAAGTCACAGATCAAAATTCTGCAGTCAGAAATTGTTTGACACCTGCCCACATCACCAGACTATCTAGCACTATTTACTTCATCTCTCTATGTTATACGCACTTCATCTGCTTTCTGTCTGACAAAAGCATCATTCTCCTTCCCGGCCAGTGCCTTCATTCAGGCTGTTCCTTCTGCCCAGAGTGCTCTTTCTTCCTTTTGTTTACAGCTTTCCAGAGAAAAAAATATTATTCATTAAATATACATATAGCAACTAGAAATCTGTATTACTCTTAAAAATCTTTATTTGAAAAGATATGATTCTTAGAATTAAATAAATATTCTTATAAACAGTTAAAAGTTAGTTGCTTGAACATGGTTTTAAACTTTCTATTTTACTGTTTTCCTTTTTATTGTGATTATAATCATACAATTTATTAGAATTTCTTTTCTTTTCTTTTCTTTGTTTTTCAACAGTCTCACTCTGTTGCCAGGCTGCCAGGCTGGACTGCAGTGGTGCCATCTTGGCTCACTGCAACTTCCACCTCCTGGGTACAAGCGATTTTCCTGCCTCAGCCTCCCGAGTAGCTGGACTACAGGCACGTACCACCATGCTCAGCTAATTTTTGTATTTTTAGTAGAGATGGGATTTTACTGTGCTGGCCAAAATGGTCTCAATCTCTTGATCTTGTGATCCACCCACTTTAGCTTCCCAAAGTACTGGGATTACAGGTGTGAGCCACCGTGCCCAGCCTCTTTTTTTTTGTTTTGTTTTAAATAAAGTCTTGCTATGTTGCCCAAGCTGGAGTGCAGTGGTGTGATCTCAGCTCATGGCAATCCCCCCACCTCCTGGGCTCAAGCAATTCTCCTGCCTCAGCCTCCAGAATAGCTTGGACTACAGCCATGAGCCACCACACATAGCTAATTTTTGTATTTTTAATAAAGACGGGGTTTTGCTATGTTGGCTAGGCCGGTCTTAAACTCCTTACCTCCACATCAACACCCCAAAGTGCTGGAATTACAGGCATGAGCCAGTATGCCCAACCTATATTTCAAAATTTTTAAATGTCTCTCTCATCTATTAGAATATGAGTCTGGTAGATAGTGTTTACCATTAAGTTTTTAGTACATGACACAGTATCCAGCACAAAGTTGGTGTTAAGATTAATCAACATGTTCCAATCAGAATTGCTCCATTTCCCATTAGGTAATGTTCAAGCCAGGCTTGCATGCCCACCCTTGCTAGTTTCTATTGCTGTTATAACACATGACCACAAATGTCATAGCTTAAAAGAAGGTACATTTATTCTCTCACAGTTCTGGAGATCAGAGGTTCAAAATTAGTTTCACTAGAGTAAAGCCAAGATGTCAGAAAAGCTGATTTCTTCTTGAGGCTTTAGGAGAGAATTCATCTTTTTGCTTATTTTAGCTTCTAGTGGCTGCAAAGTTCCTTCAGCTGTTTAACACCCAAGAGCTTGGGAAATAGGAAGTGGACATATTTTGGTGGGGGAGGGACACATCAGCCTACCACCCCCCCTTTGTCAAAAAACCAAAATATGGAAGAGTTCGATCCAAATTGGAAAATGAAGCATAGATGAAGAGACATCACATGCGAGTCAAGAGACCATGTTTTAGATCTGGTGTGGCTACTTCCTAGTGGTGAGATCCTTGATAAACCCCTTCATTTCTTCAAGCCTCCTCTTCAAAATGCTGGAGCAAAGCAGGTGACTTCTTCCCTTCTGTGATCCTGGGCTCCCAGTGGTTATATGCTATAGTGTGATTTTATTCTGTCCTCGTGGCTTCACATGGCTGACATGGCTTCAGGAACACAAAAGAAGAGCAGAAAAAGGTTTCAAGATCCCATACCCTGCCACTGTGAATGAAAGAGAGTTTCTTGCTGCTGAATTTCCTCCAGGTCCCCATCACAGCCTGGTTTCAATTTTGGTGAGAAGGGAGACAGAGAAACAGATCATGTCTGTAACATAACAAGCTCTGAACCCTTCCTCCTTTATGGTTTCTTTAAATACGAACATAGAGTACCCCTTCTCAAAAAACGTAAAACGGGAATATGCCATCAAAGTATAACTATCTATTACCTACACACCCCTTAAAAAATAAAAGGAAAATAATAAAAGAGCTAAAATTATTGTCCACTCATCTGGCATGAATTATTACATTCTAGATAACTTTGTCATAAACAAAACCAAACAAAAAATATGGTCTTAGTCACTAGTTGATTGCACACTCAGATTAAGAATTCCAGTCCGGTTGTGGTGGCTCACGCCTGTAATCCCAACTTTGGGAAGCCAAGGCAGGCAGATCACGAGGTCAAGAGATCGAGACCATCCTGGCCAACATGGTGAAACCCGTCTCTACTAAAAATACAAAAAAAAAAAAAAAAAAATTAGCTGGGTGTGGTGGCACACACCTGTAGTCCTAGCTACTTGGGAAGCTGAGGCAGGAGAATCACATGAACCTAGGAGGCAGAGGTTGCAGTGAGCTGGGATCAGGCTACTGCCAACTGCACTCCAGCCTGGCAACAGAGCAAGACTCTGTCAAAAAAAAAAAAAAAGAATTCCAGAGTGGATCAAAATAGAGGACTTATGTCTTTCAGCCTATCTCAGTGCCCAGCAAGAGTAAGTGGCCAATGAATATGAAATGAATTGAGTCAGGCACCTATAATTTTTTCATAAAGTATAAATATGTACATGTGATTCAGAGTGGATCAAGTAGATCTATCTATTCCTGAGTGTGCTTAGAAGCACTGAGAGGCAGCTGTGTGTGTGGAATGGAAGTCATTGCTGTGAACGTAACCAAAAATTTAACAGCAGAGAGCTTTCAGGGTATGCGTTAGCTTTTCCTGTATTTCAATAGCCCCTTGAGATATTCGAAAAGAAAGAGAAATAGAGACAGAGGTGAAGAGAGGGAGAAATTTGATGAGGAAATAAATGGTTAAAAATAAAGTCAAAACTGAGCATGAAAGTGAGGTTACTAAAACCAAGATAAGAGTCGTCCACAGAAACAACCTGTGCTTTGGGAGGAATCCTCACGGCGGGGGTGATCTGCTCCAGAAAAGAACTGATCAAAGGAAATGGTTGGTGTTCGGCAAGGTTTTTACTAAAGCCCAGCCTCCCTCTAGTGGGCAGACAGAGCAGGACAATATCCTTACAGGGTGTGTGCTCTTCGGGGTTAAATGTCCTTTGGAATCAAGATTGTTCCTGTTTTCTTTTTTCTTGTTTCTTGTTTCCTTTTCTCTCTTTCCTTTTTTCTTTCTTTCTTTTTCTTTGCTTTTTTCTAAGTGTTTCTTATCTCCTCATCTTGAAGGTTGGATTCTCTTTATCGCTAAAGATGGGAGTTCTGTAGTGCTCCAGAGGTGAGGACAATTATGCTTAAGATGCTTTTGTTTCAGTTTAGTCCTAGACCCAGAGAAAAACATTTCAAATTTTTAAAGTAAATCCTTAGAAGTGTAATTTACACCAGAGCAATTGACCCGGCATTTATGTAGACTGCATCTTGAGAAGCAATACAAATGCTTTTCATTCATTCCCTTGGAAAAGTCCTTAGAATATACTTCCATTGGTCTGAAAACCACCTGAAAAAGAGTTCTGATACTAACCCTAGGGGAAATAGGGGGGCTGAGGGTTCACGATCAGCCCAGTGGTATCCTCTGTTCTATCTGCATGTAGGTAAAGAGACCATGGCTGTATGTGATCAAACAATTTGTTGAAGCGCTTTGGGCCTAGGGCATTTAATTACTGTGATGTAGGCCCACCACTTATTTGCTCTGTTTTTGTGTCACGTCTCAGAATACATTAAAGTAGGGGCAACCCCTGAACCCTGTGAAGAAGCCCCTTTGAACATCCTGACAATCACAGACACCACATAAGTGATCCGCTAATTAAAGAGAGGAGGTGGAGCTGTCCTTTATGTATCCAATAAGAACACATCGTCTAACTTAAGCATGAAAAAAGATCACTGTCATTACTTTTAGGAAGGAAAATAAGCAGGATATCACATATTTTTAGAACCATTCCTCACCAAATGGAATAATTTCAGTGATAAAGTGGGAGTGAGGAAGGAAGAAAAAAAAACCCTTCTAATAATAATGTTTGGAAATAAGAAAGAAAGAGGAAACGCATGTCAAAGCCCACTTTCTCCTGCAGGTGTAAAATAAAGGGTTAAGACTGTTTCCTGCTGAAATTTTGGGGAGGAAAATGGAAGCTGGCGTGTGGGCTTTGCCGGCAGCCCAGCGCTCCCTCGCGGCGCGGCCGCGGCTTGGTTCAGCACCTCGGAAAGCGCCTCTCCCGGCGCCACGGGATTACGCATGCTCCTTGAGGTTCGCCGCCGCGGCCGTGCAAGTGCCACTGCAACTGGTGGGCGCCGCTGGCAACCCACCCGGAGTTGACAACCGCGGAGAGATGCAGACACCCACTGACCTCCGGGCAGCAGAGCGAGGTGGACAGAACCCTAGGATCTCTTTCTTTCCAAGGACGGAAACCTCGTCTAAGCAGTCCCAGAGGAAACAGCCAAAGGTATTTGAAAGAGAGCGAGCGGCCCCAAATCGCACGGTTAAGCGGCTGGGTGAGTTATGCGCCAGTGCCTCAGTGACCGTGGGACACGGAGAGGGGAAGTCTGCGTTGTATATAAGAATCTAGGGACTCCAAGCTTGGCCTGAGAACCCTTGGATGCCCAGTACTTGCCTTTGGGACTGCGCTCCTCAACTCTGCTCCAAAGCAACCGCGGAGCTCAACTTCTGAGTCCAAGGCGGTTGGTTCGCTGTGCGCCAGGACTCGCTGAGTACCCAGTTCCTGAGCTCTATCTTCAGCAGCTACTTTGAAAGCTCCCGCGCACGCCCCGCAGGCTAGCTAGACTGGGAACAAAACAGGGCGAACCGTGTTCTCTTAGGTCTTGTCCTCCGGAACATGACCTAGAGGTACCTGCGCATGCAGATGGTCGATGCAGCCCCGATAGCCACCATGAATAAGGCAGGAGGCGGGGACAGGCTAGCAGAACTCGTCAGTCTGGTCCCGGACCTTCTGGAGGCGGCCAACACGAGTGGTAACGCGTCGGTACAGCTTGGGGACTTGTGGTGGGAGCTGGGGCTGGAGTTGCCGGACGGCGCGGCGCCAGGACATCCCCCTGGCAGCGGCGGGGCAGAGAGTTCGGACACCGAGGCCCGGGTGCGGATCCTCATCAGCGTGGTGTACTGGGTGGTGTGCGCCCTGGGGTTGGCGGGCAACCTGCTGGTCCTCTACCTGATGAAGAGCAAGCAGGGCTGGCGCAAATCCTCTATCAACCTCTTCGTCACCAACCTGGCACTGACGGACTTTCAATTTGTGCTCACCCTGCCTTTCTGGGCGGTGGAGAACGCACTTGACTTCAAATGGCCCTTTGGCAAGGCCATGTGTAAGATCGTGTCCATGGTGACGTCCATGAATATGTACGCCAGCGTCTTCTTTCTCACTGCCATGAGTATGGCGCGCTACCACTCTGTGGCCTCGGCTCTAAAGAGCCACCGGACCCGAGGACACGGCCGGGGCGACTGCTGCGGCCGGAGCCTGGGGAACAGCTGCTGCGTCTCCGCCAAGGCGCTGTGCCTGTGGATCTGGGCTTCGTCCGCGCTGGCCTCTCTGCCCAGTGCCATTTTCTCCACCACGGTCAAGGTGATGGGCGAAGAGCTGTGCCTGGTGCGCTTCCCCGACAAGTTGCTGGGCCGCGATAGGCAGTTCTGGCTGGGCCTCTACCATTCGCAAAAGGTGTTGCTGGGGTTCGTGCTGCCGCTGGCTATCATTAGCTTGTGCTACCTGCTGCTGGTGCGCTTCATCTCCGACCGCCGCGTGGCGGGTACTGAAAGAGGGACCGCAGTAGCTGGCGGAGGCCCGGCCGGAGCCAGTGCTCGGAGACGGTCGAAAGTCACGAAGTCAGTGACCTTCGTTGTCCTGTCCTTCTTCCTGTGTTGGCTGCCCAACCAGGCGCTCACCACCTGGAGCATCCTCATCAAGTTCAACGCCGTGCCCTTCAGCCAGGAGTATTTCCTGTGCCAGGTATACGCGTTCCCTGTGAGCGTGTGCCTGGCGCACTCCAACAGCTGCCTCAACCCCATCCTCTACTGCCTTGTGCGCCGCGAGTTCCGCAAAGCGCTCAAGAGCCTGCTGTGGCGAATCGCGTCTCCTTCACTCACCAGCATGCGCCCCTTCACTGCCACTACCAAGCCGGAACCCGAGGATCAGGGGCTGCAGGCTTTGGCGCCGCTCCACGTGGCCGCGGAACCGGAACTGCTCTACTACCCCCCTGGCGTCGTGGTCTACAGCGGGAGCCGCTGCGACCTGCTGCCCAGCAGCTCTGCCTACTGAGGTCCAGGGCGCGCTGTAGGGGCAAGGTGGCCTTCCCCACGCGGTGAAGGAGGTGAACAGATTAAGGAAGGCTGCGTGGGGGAGGGGGGACATTCAAGAAGTAGGTGAGAGGAGGATGAGCAGCCTGTGTATAGGCCGGAGAACCTTTCCTGGAGAGGGCATGCTTTGAAATCAGGTGGAGAGAGGAAGCTGGCAAAGGGGCAGAGACGAGCCCCACGGGCCGGACCTTCAACCTCGGTTCCACACCCCACAGCCTCTCCTTACTTTGCCCACGCTGGGCAGTGTGGGGTCGCCCAGAAGCAGAGAGAAGCAGCAAAAATGTAAAGAAATTGGCACAGGGAGCGGAGCTTAATCAAATGATGCGCAGACAATTGTGCCCGTTTATTCCAGCGACTTCTGCGGCAAACTCTCCTTTGCTACTTGGTTAACTAGACTGCAGCAGCGCTAAGGTTCTGCTTGCTGCCGGGCTGCCCCAGGAATATTGAGTTTGGAGGCAAGAAACGTTTTTGAAGTTAAGAAAAAGAACTAACCCTTATGGTCCGTCCCCAGGACAAATGGCAAAGGAAAGTCACCTCCCATGGAGCCATTGTACCGATTGTCATTCCGGACGGGGCTAGCATGGAGTCATTGTATCGATTGTCATTCCGGACTGGGCTAGCAGGAACGTGCTAAGCCAGATCTAGCTGCAAAGCCCGGGAGCGCAAACGTTAACAGGGGATAACACCTGTCACGAACTTGGGAGAGCGATTCTCTGGGGAGTGGCATCACTGCCGGAGGGAGCGGACACAGTGTGATTAGAAGGGCTAAATAGGGAAACTTCTTCAGGCTGCTGCCCCGAAAGGTAAAAGGAGGCTCATATGCTCAATCAGTAGCAGAGTTGGAAGTGGCGCTCTGGTGCGTTGGGCTCTGGAAGCCCGGGCGCTCCATTTCCTCTGAGAGCACCTTGGGTGCCTGTACGCACTCTGGTCTGTGTGCTGCCGGTGAGCTGGGCCCAGGAGCATCCTGAATAGCTCTACCGGGAGGAGTGGGGGCACTTCTGCAGTTCCTCCCTTCCCATGCTTTGAGAATCAAGCCGTCCCTTTGATTGAGGCTCTGGACCTGCGAGTAGAGGGATAGTTCAGTATTTTTTGTTTGTTTTTTGGTGTCGTTTTGTTTTGGGGGGGTAGGCTTAGATAGAAGAGCAAGAAATGCCGCAGAAACGTGCAAGGGGAATGGCGGCGGCGGGGTGGCAGAGTGCGGAACATGGAAACCAAATTCCTAGAAGCTGGGTCAGATCTTTCAAAAGGAGGTGTGGGGTAGGAAAGAAAATAGAAGGTCCATGTACTCTGTCCTAAAGGGAGCAGAATACTGGAGAAAAACCAGAATTTCAGGTGTGGGCGTCTTTATTGCTTTTATTATTGACAAGAGAAGGTAGGAAATAGAAATTCCCATGGGACAGTACCATCGCCGATTTCCATTTATTCTAAAGAGTGCTTTACGCAGTGAGCATGCATGACAAATTCTTCCCCAGCCTCCAGACAGTTTATGGAGCTGTCTCTGAAGACACACAGTTCTCATGTTGACTCTGTTCTTATCACAGCAGTTTAAGGTGTTAAAACCCCTCACAACGTCCTTTCTTGAGGCTCTTCTGAGAACTGGAATCCAACATCCGTCTACTCACCCATCTGCCGGCTTTGATAGAGGTACTACTGCTCTCTTTGGCAACCTAGTTTGGGGTCAGGAAATCAATGATGCAGGCACCCACTGGGTGGTTAACAGCCATTCATAAAACATGTCTGTTTAAAGAGCCTCTTAAAGAGAATCGTTTAGTAATGTTGTTGAAAGTTTTCTGTAGTAGCTGAGATTCAGGGCTCAAAATGTGAGATCTACAACTCCCACTTTCCTTGCCCCGCCTTCTGTGATTGTAAAACACTGCAGTGACTAAACACTCATGCCTTCCCACAAAAGCAAAAGGTGCCAGTCTCGATCCTGAGCAATCCTGAGAAGTCAGCTCTTTTAGAAAACAAAATGGTGTGTTTGTTTTGAAGCAGTACATTGTTTTCTTCACCCTTTGGGAAGAGCATTTATTGATATTGATATTGAATAGCAATTGGGCTAACAAAGACTGAAATGAAGCTCCACAAAAATTCCCCAAATACAAAATCCATGAAAAAGTAAACACAGGAAAGAGCCAACAGGAGTGTGGTAGCAGATCCATCTATAACACTGATAATAGACTCCTACTGAGAAAGTCTTATCAAAGCACCTTGCCATTTCAATTTTAACAATAAAATAATGTGTGGGTAGCTCAGAATTTTTAGGAAAAGGTGTTGAAGTTGGTACATCTGTGGCTATGGACACTAGAAAAACAGAAGAGAAGGAGCTGGAGGAATGGTCTTTAAAAAGAAAAAAAACCTCTGTAAAAAGGGTCACTTTGTCCAAATCCCAAGCTCAGGGCTTCAGAGAGCATGGCAGGAGGGATCAAAGATCATGACTTTGACCTACCACAAGGACAAAGGGTCACCAAGGAAATGCTCAGATCAACTGTAATCAACAATTACTTTTTGAGCACCTGTTGTGTGCCAACCCCTGTGCAGGGTACTGAGGTCATGTACATGAACCAGAGAAATTTCTGACTTCCACATGTAATAGGACAGACAGCCATGAGCACAAGAAGATAAGACAGTTGAATGTCAAAATAAGGCTGAAAGAAAAACAAAGGAAGGAAAGGTTGATCCCGCTAGGAGATCAGACTTCCTGGTCAAAATAATATTTGAGATAGGCCTAGATATAGGGGCACAATTTGGGCAGAATGGCAAGGGTGGGTTGGGAGGTAGAGAGGATATTCAAAGCTCATAAAATGTGGTGAGTAAAAGCTTTGATGTTGGAATGTCAGCTGCTTGGTGGGGGAAGCAGGAAGCAAAGTAGTAGGGATTCTTTTTCTCCTGTAGGATTTCCCAAGATTTCTGTTAAGAGTATATGCCCTTGTACTAGCTTTATTTGTCTGGAGAAAGGAAATTTCTTTTGCCAGAAAGAATATGTCATTGCTATACTGAGAACAAATACTTAGATACCCAAATGTCGTGGAAGACTCAAAATTCGATTATATTTATTCATTCAAACCTCAAGGGAGTTGAGTTCGATGAGCATTTGCATATTTGTGTGTGTGTGTGTATGCATGCATGCACACACATGTACCCTGTGGTTAGTAAGGGATGACTACATTTGACTTCTTGGGGATTTAATAAGATGACCCTCAGCTATGGGCCACCTTTCCAGCTGGCCCATCTATTCATTTCCAAATCTTCCACATCAAAACAGTTATTGGAGAAATGGGCAGG